>NC_142066.1:3454748-3774748 GCF_059756535.1 Pantherophis guttatus | reverse complement strand
TGGCCTCACGCCCACAATGTGTCAGCAGTTGGCACTTTTGCTCAGTTTGTGGGGTTTACACAGCACCGGAAACCACAAAACCTGGTTTACATCCGCCAGAGCTACAATACATTATGCCCAAAACAATGAAACTACAGTAGATTATGGTTTAAGTGAGTTGAGACCAAGAGGTCTCCAATCTTGGTCATTTTAAGACTTGTAGACTTCAACTCCCAGAATTCCCCAGCCAGCCATGGCTGGCTGGGGAATTCTGGGAGTTGACGTCCATAAGTCTTTACAGTGGCCAGGTTTGGGGACTCTTGGTCTAAACTACCAATGGGCTCCATGGTTAAATTTCCTGCTTTTCCCCTTCCAATTTATATCTTTTTTTTTTCTATTCATAGAAAAACTCTTATTTTTCTCTAAACTTTGTTTTCTTAGGGCCGTATGGAATGATTTCTCCCCCGAGTTTTAGATTTCCGCTCTGCAACGGATGGTTTCCTATTTTTCCAAGGAAGATACATTCTCTTTGCATCTCACTGCCTGGCTTGCCAGGAAAGGATGCAGCTTGACCTCCGTCCCCGATTCCAGATTTCTAAGAGGGATCTCGGGAACTTTGCCTGGCATCAGATTGCCCGTCTGCTCCATCCTACTACATATCCCATTTTCTTCCTTTAAAACCACCTATTTTCTTTTAAATTTGATTTATATGCCGCCCTTCTCCGGAGACTCAGGGCGGCTTACAATGTGCTAAGCAATAGCCTTTTGTATATTTATACAAAGTCAGCTTATTGCCCCCACAAACTGGGTCCTCAATTTACCTACCTTAGAAAGGATGGAAGGCTGAGTCAACCTTGAGCCCGGCGAGATTCGAACCTGCAGTAATTGCACGCAGCTGGTCTTAATAACAGGGTGCTTTAGACCACTGTACTACCAAGGCTATTGTCTCAAAGAGACCTATTGGTCTCTTTGAGCGTTTCTCGCAAGGTAAATTAGATTTTTTATTTTCCTTGTGAGATTCCTCTTCGCAAATGATGAATTTGTTCTTTCACTCTGCCATCAGTTTTCCAACTGCCCCTGCCAGGGGAGGATTCAGAGGGCAGCCAAAAAAGTATTTAAGGGGTGGGGGGCAACTCTACGCATGCACAGAGTGTCCGTGAAGACATCCGGGCGGGGAAACCCACCACTGAACTGGCCCCTTCCTCACTTTAAGGAGGACGTAAGACCTCAGCCAAAAAAGACCAATGGCGACCTCACTTTCGGCACTGCTCTCCGCAGTAAAATATATAGAATATTCTTTAGTCTTTTTTTTCCCCTCAAGTTTTTTTTATTATTTTTTAATAAAATATCAAATCAATGAGTGAAGATTGTGGCACCTGAGTGTCATACATTCCAATACAAATAAAACTAATCAAGTTAATCATAATCCTTACATTCAATCCGCTTATACCCTGTTTTCCCGAAAATAAGACCCAACCGGAAAATAAGGCCAGCATTTTTCAGGGATGCTCATAATTATAAGCCCTACCCCCAAAATAAGCTCCAATTAAGATCATCAGCAGACGGAGGCATTTAATACTGTATTTCCCTCAAAATAACACCTAACTAGAAAATAAGCCATAATGCGTCTTTTGGAGCAAAAATTAATATAAGACCTGGTCTTATTTTGGGGGAAAAAACGGTATATTTCTAATAATAATGCATACTTATATTCAATTATAATCTATCATTGTTCAATCATTCCACATTTTCTCTTGTTATTACTTTCATTTTATGATGTAAAAAGGTACAGTATACGCTAATGTTCTCCCTTTTCTTATTTCTATCACTTATTCTAACTTTTGATCATGTCACCCTTGGTTAAGAAACTTTGTCTTTCTTTCTGATCTAACTTCTGATCATGTCACCTACTTTAAAAAAAGAAAAACGGAAAAGAAGAAGAGAGCGAGAGAAAAGAAAAAGTAACCCAGAACAACAGAAAAAAAAAATCCATGGAGAATATTCTTAAGGTGAAGGTTATATAAGAATTATTTGGTGTGGTTTTGTGTTTCTAATGAGACACAGCCCGGAGTAACTAAGACGGGCGTTCTTTCAATTTGATAAATAAAATAAAATAAGTAACGATGATTTTCCCCGTCGTCTCAAGATTCGGAGGTGATGGATGTGCTTGCTAAAAAAAAAAAAAAAATATGTCCTCCTCCCTTGCTTAATCTTGCTTAATCACCGCCGAGGCAATCAAGAAAGATTGTGGCTACTGTCTAGTGACAGTGAGTTCCCAAGGATAATTACGCATTCCATCGGACGCTCCCTCGATTTTCTTGTGCAGGCATTACTTAAGCAACGCAAGGCGAGTTCTTGGAAGCAGCCCTGCCCAGGACTCTTTTCAACAGGTGAAGTTTTGATGCGGGTTTTGTGAGGTAAAGTTAAAGAACCAGGAAACAGCGACGTATTTAATACCGGCCTGCACGGAGTTTTCAGGCTTGGTAAATCGGGAAACTTCGGTTTTCCGCTCATCCCCCTAAAACGCTAGATTGTGGTTTCTTTAAAGTAGCATCATTAAACGAGCTTCCCACAACTGTGTCGGTCACCCAAAATTGCAGTTAGCAAATGCTAATGACAGGGTTCGATGGACATGTTAAATCAAACCAGAGTAACCACAGTTTTGCCTTAGTTTAAATGTTATTTTTCTTTAAATACAAGCGTGCCGCGCCTCTCTGCATATACAAAGGATCCCATTTAGTACCAGCCTGAACCGAGCTGGGGAAGAAACGCCGGATTTTAAAAACCGGGTGTCCTCTTAAGGTGTGGTACCCAATTTCTATCATCGGATGGATATTAAATCAGCTGCGAACGCAAAATTAAATCGGCTCTTTTGCATGAAAGATTTTCGCCCCAATGTTTACAGAGGTAGTCCTCGACTTACAATAGTTTGTTGTTCCGCCAGGCTGGGCTATCAAGGTAAAGATTTTAATTGGTTTTAAAAACGGGATTTTAAATTTGGGGTTTTAAATTGAGCCTATCATTTAATAATTTTAATTATTTTTTAAATTTTGTCTGTCTTTGTGCTTTTAATCAGGCTGTACACCGCCCTGAGAACTTCGGGAGAAGGGCGGTATAGAAATAAAATTAATAAATAAAATAAATAAATAAATAGTTCATTTAGTGGATGTTGGAAGTTCGAACGGCACTGAAAGAAAAGGGACTTATGATCGTTTTTCACACTTACGACCGCCGCGGCCACCTGGTCAACATTTGGACGCTTGGCTACGGACTCGTATTTACGACGGTTGCAGTGTCCCTGGGGGTCACGTGATCCCTTCTTGCGACCTTCTGACAAGCAACGTCAATGGGGAAGCCGGATTCGCTTAATGACGGTGTGACTAACTTAACAGCTGAAGTGATTCACTTAACGATGGTGGCAAGAAGGGTTGTAAAATGGGGCAAAACTCACTTAACGTCTCGTTTAGCAGCAGAAATATTGGCTCAACGGTGGTCGTAAGTTATACAAGCAATCCTTGGCTTGCACAATCATTCGTTTAGTGACCATTCGAGGTGACTACAGCACTGAAAAAAGGGATGGATGGCCGGTGCTCACACTTATGGCCATCTCAGCATCCCCCTGATCATGTGATCAAAATTCGGGCGCTTAGCGGAGAAGGTCCATTTGCAACCTTCCCAGACGGCTTCTGACAAGCAAAGACAACCGGAGAAAGCCGGATTCGTTGAACAACCCTGCGATTCGCTTAGCAAACTGTGGTGATTCGCTTAACAACCGTGGGAGAAAAAGTCGTGAAATGGGGCACAACCCGCTCAACAACAGTCAATGGAAATTCACTTAACAAGTGAAGGAATTCGCTTAACAACCGTGGCAGAAAGGTGATAAAACCGGGCACGACTCACTTAACAACTTCTTTGCTTAGCGACAGAAATTCTGACCCCAATAACGGCCATAAGCTGAGGACTAACTCTGTGATCTTTTTCTCGTCTTTCATATTTTTAAAGGCTGGAGAAAATACAGGGATAAAACAAAATGATCTCCACAGAATCGCTCCTCCATTTTTAACAAGACAAGCGGAGCTTTTTCCTCGCTCCTTCACTCTGCACATCCTCAGAGGCACCACGGCTTTCCGCACCCGGCTAGCTTTCTCAGCTCAAACCGGCCGGCTGAATCCATGGGAATTTTTGTGCCTGATGGATGGTTTGAAATGAGCTGAGACAGGAAGCTAAAAACTTGCCTGGGGAGGTATATGGGGGAGGCGGAGAGAAGGAATGTTTGAGATGCTCCGGAAGGTTACTCATCCGCCATTGTGCCCCACCTTGGCCCTTGTCACCACACATGGGGACGGGCTCCATCGAGGGCAGTGCCCAGATGGGTAACCAGCCTGCCAGTTAGTCTGGGAAAGAGTTTCTGCTTGAACCGTGCATACAGTTTATCAATCTTAGCAACTCAACATTCGGTGGACTTCAACTCCCAGAATTCCCCAGCCAGCTTAATAGCTTGGCTAGGTTAATGCTTTGCTGGCTAGGGAATTCTGGGAGTTGAAGTCCACCCGTCTCAAAAGTTGAGAATCACTGCGTTAATATAACAAAGCTATTAAGCTGGCTGGGGAATTCTGGGAGTTGAAGTCCACCCATCTCAAAAGTTGAGAAACACTGCATTAATATAATAAAGCTACCAAGCTGGCTGGGGAATTCTGGGAGTTGAAGTCCACCCATCTCTAAAGTTGAGAAACACTGCATTAATATAATAAAGCTATTAAGCTGGCTGGGGAATTCTGGGAGTTGAAGTCCACCCATCTCAAAAGTTAAGAAACACTGCATTAATATAACAAAGCTATTAAGCTGGCTGGGGAATTCTGGGAGTTGAAGTCCACTCATCTCTAAAGTTGAGAAACACTGCATTAATATAACAAAGCTATTAAGCTGGCTGGGGAATTCTGGGAGTTGAAGTCCACCCGTCTCAAAAGTTAAGAAACACTGTATTAATATAATAAAGCTATTAAGGTGGCTGGGGAATTCTGGGAGTTGAAGTCCACCCGTCTCAAAAGTTAAGAAACACTGCATTAATATAACAAAGCTATTAAGCTGGCTGGGGAATTCTGGGAGTTGAAGTCCACCCGTCTCAAAAGTTGAGAAACACTGCATTAATATAATAAAGTTACCAAGCTGGCTGGGGAATTCTGGGAGTTGAAGTCCACCCGTCTCAAAAGTTGAGAAACACTGCATTAATATAATAAAGCTACCAAGCTGGCTAGGGAATTCTGGGAGTTGAAGTCCACCCGTCTCAAAAGTTAAGAAACACTGCATTAATATAACAAAGCTATTAAGCTGGCTGGGGAATTCTGGGAGTTGAAGTCCACCCGTCTCAAAAGTTAAGAAACACTGCATTAATATAATAAAGCTACCAAGCTGGCTGGGGAATTCTGGGAGTTGAAGTCCACCCGTCTCAAAAGTTGAGAAACATTGCATTAATATAATAAAGCTACTAAGCTGGCTAGGGAATTCTGGGAGTTGAAGTCGGGAAAGTCTTTTTTTTTTTTTTAATTTCCCAGACGGGAGGAAAAAGCTGCCCATCTCGAACCTTTCATCCCAAGAGACCTGTTTGAGGACTACTATCAGCAAACCGGTTTCCCAGGGTGGATCCTTGGGAAGCTAAGTCACACCGTTCTCACACAGAGAGAAAAATCAGCAATACCGACGTTTGCTGAATTTTAAGAGAGTCACCAGGGTGGGGTGTTTGGTTTGTATATATAAGGACAGGGAATTTAAAAATAACTTATAATGGAAGGCCAGGACAATTTGTGGGTTGCCGGAACGGAGTCTCCAAGGAAGGGGGTCCCTCCTGGGTGGCTGGCACCGCGATCAGGAGCAGTCTACCCCGTTTGCCATGATCGAGCCGATCTAGGAAGTGCCACACTCTATAGTTGTCAAACTGGTCTGTTTATTCAAATGGTAATTTTTAAAATCTTTTTTTTAATCTACTGAATATGTTGGCCGGCTTCTTTTTGAATCCAGCGACACGAGCAACTCGACAGATTAACTAAAGAACATTTATTTATCGTTTAAAATTGTGGCTTGCAAACCCAGGGTTGGGGGTGTCGCCACCTGAGGAATACACTACCAATTGTGGTTTACTTGACAAACCATGGTTAAGCGAGGCACTTTTTTCTTTCTTTCTTTTTTCTTTTTTTTTAGCCCTGTGGGAGGATAGAGTCTGGGCACATTTGAGAAAGGAAGAAAAATCTGACACTATCGAGCGATCCGCTCAGTTCGTAGAATGATTTCATGCGCAGGACTCTGTTTTGGAAAACAGGCCGTTGCAAGAAAGAAGGGAAGAGTTCCTCTGAGCATGAACAAAGTACATTTCTTTTTGTAATGATATTTCTGGAAGACGATGTCCTAGACCGGGCCCCTTTATGACTTGTGGACTTCAATTCCCAGAATTTCTAAACCAGCATGGGGAATGATGGCCCCCTTTGACTTGTGGACTTCAACTCCCAGAATGCCTGAGCCAGCATGGGGAACGATGGCCCCTTTATGACTCATAGACTTCAATTCCCAGAATTCCTGAGCCAGCATAGGGAACGATGGCCCCCTTTATGACTTGTGGACTTCAATTCCCAGAATTCCTGAGCCAGCATGGGGAACGATGGCCCCTTTATGACTTGTGGACTTCAATTCCCAGAATTCCTGAGCCAGCATGGGGAATGATGGCCCCTTTATGACTTGTGGACTTCAACTCCCAGAATGCCTGAGCCAACATGGGGAACGATGGCCCTTTTATGACTCATAGACTTCAATTCCCAGAATTCCTAAACCAGCATGGGGAACGATGGCCCCCTTTATGACATGTGGACTTCAACTCCCAGAATTCCTGAGCCAACATGGGGAACGATGATCCCCTTTATGACTCATAGACTTCAATTCCCAGAATTCCTAAACCAGCATGGGGAACGATGGCCCCCTTTATGACCTGCGGACTTCAACTCCCAGAATTCCTGACTGGAATTGGCTCAGGAATTCTGGGAGTTGAAGTCCACAAGTCATAAAAAGGCCATCGGCCCGGCCCTAAATAAAAGCCCCAATTTACAACAACTTGACAGATCCAGGTGTGATCGTGAGCTGAGTGGCAAAGTGAAAAATCAATTTTAAAAACTCTTCAACACACACACAGAGATTTAAGTCCAGGAGTAACCTGTTTGGATATTCTTAGCCGTGACTAAAAAAATCTGCCCATTTTACAGGCACTCCTCATTTAGTGACCGCCACTCTGTTATTAAACAAAATGGTCTCTAAGTGAAGACATGCTTATGCTCTTCCTTCGGCTTTCCTCAGAGTTACGGCTCTGAATAGGTCGCAAATGAGAGGATTGGTCACCACGTTCCTTTATCATCCCCTCTCACGACTGTAAACGGTCGCTAAACGAGGATCGCCTGTAGGAGGATCTGACCAGGGTCGTCGGCAGGGTCGCGAAAGGGCAAACGGCACCGAACTGTCCGATGCGCAGAGCCAATTTATTAAAAGATTCTCAATCAAGAAATAAATATTTGAGCGCAGACACATTTGAAGAGAAAGAGAGAAAGAAAAATATCCCGTCTTTGCGCAAGAATTTTGCACGTTATTTTGACTTTTTACCGGTACCAAATGGTCTCTCAAACCAGAGTCACACCTGAAAAATCTCTTTATGATGGATTAGAGCACGGAAGATCTGTTTGTGGGCTTTTAATCTCTGAAGCCATCATTGATCGTAGTCTGTACAAGAAGATTTTATTTTTTTTAAAAAATTGATTTATATGCCGCCCTTCTCCGGAGACTCAGGGTGGCTTACAATGTGTTAAGCAATAGCCTTCATACTTTTGTATTTTTATACAAAGTCATCTTATTGCCCCCATAATCTGGGTCCTCATTTTACCTACTTTAGAAAGGATGGAAGGCTGAGTCAACCTTGAGCCTGGCGAGATTCGAACTCGATTGCAAGCAGCAGATGTAAGTGGATGTTAATAACAGTGCTTTAGTCTGCTGAGCCACCAGAGCTCCTGCCACTGAATCCCCCCCTAAAAAATCACCAGACTCCTACAAACTTCATAGTGAGAGGGGAGGCATTGAGGTCATCCAATCCAACCCTCCGGATTTATTTAACCAATTAACCAGAATTAACCAGTGGAACAGCTTGCCACCAGAAGTTGTAGGCTGCTCCATCCCTGGAGTATTTTAAGAAGAGACCGGACTGCCACTTTTTCTGGAATGGTAGAGGGTTTTTTTTTTTTTTGCTCGAGCAGAGGGCTGGACTAGAAGACCTCCAAGGTCCCTTCCACCTCTATTCTGATTGAGAGATTGAAGCATGCCCAACAGACGGACGGACTGACGGATGGGTCTTGCGATCACACGGCTCATCGTTTCTCCAACTTCGAACCAGAATGAATTTTTCCAAAAATGTAAAACTGAATTTGTGTCCCGCACTCTGAAAATAAGTACTTAAGGACGGGGTGGGGTGAAGGACAATATATTTTTTGTTTACCCTCTAAATCTCCAAAACGGGGAATTTCCTCCACTCTGCTTTTTGCGCAAGACTGATAATGAAATGAAGGCAAAAAAGCTTGCAGCTTCATTCACACAATATAAAGAAGCTGGAAAGCCCTTTCCGGACAAACCATTGTTATTCGTTGTCAGAAACGTACATACATAACAGTACTAGTCCCTGTACTAAGGATTCGAACCGCCGAACTGCCAACCTTTCTGATCGACAAGCTCAAGCGTCTTAGCCCCTTGAGCCGCCTTTCCTGCAAAAGGGAATTCTGATTTTATTTTATTTTATTTTATTTTATTTTATTTTATTTTATTTTATTTTATTTTATTTTATTTTATTTTATTTTATTTTATTTTATTATTTTATTTTATTTTATTTTATTTTATTTTATTTTATTTTTGTCACTGTAGCTCAGTCTTTCTCAACCTTGGAAAGTTTTCAAGACGGCTGAATTTCAACTCCCCGAAACTCCCAACTTTTAAGAAGGGTGGACTACAACACCCTTGTGCTGGCTGGGCAATTGTGGGAATTGAAGTCCACCCCTCCTGAAAAGTTGGGAGTTCTGGGAGTCGATGTCCACCCCATGTTCAAAAGTTTCCAAGGTTGGGAAAACACTGCGAATAGAATAGAATAGAATAGAATAGAATAGAATAGAATAGAATAGAATAGAATAGAATAGAATAGAATAGAATAGAATAGAAAATATTTAATGGAACGGAACGGAACGAGAATAGAATAGAATATAGAATAGAGTAGAGTAGAATATAGAATAGAGTAGAGTAGAGTAGAGTAGAGTAGAGTAGAATAGAATAGAATAGAATAGAATAGAATAGAATAGAAATAGAATAGAATAGAATAGAATAGAATAGAATAGAATAGAATAGAATAGAATAGAATAGAAAATATGGAATGGAATGGAATGGAATGGAATTAGAATAGAATGGAAATAATAGAATAGAAATAGAAATAGAAATAGAAATAGAATAGAATAGAATAGAATAGAATAGAATAGAATAGAATAGAATAGAATAGAATAGAATAGAATAGAAAATATTTAACGGAACGGAACGGAACGAGAATAGAATAGAATATAGAATAGAGTAGAGTAGAATATAGAATAGAGTAGAGTAGAGTAGAGTAGAGTAGAGTAGAATAGAATAGAATAGAATAGAATAGAATAGAAATAGAATAGAATAGAATAGAATAGAATAGAATAGAATAGAAAATATTTAACGGAATGGAACGGAACAGAATGGAACTGAACAGAGTAGAGTAGAGTAGAGTAGAGTAGAATATAGAATAGAGTAGAGTAGAGTAGAGTAGAATAGAATAGAATAGAATAGAATAGAATAGAATAGAATAGAATAGAATAGAATATATTTATCGGAATGGAACGGAACGAGAATAGAATAGAATATAGAATAGAGTAGAGTAGAATATAGAGTAGAGTAGAGTAGAGTAGAGTAGAGTAGAGTAGAGTAGAGTAGAATAGAATAGAATAGAATAGAATAGAATAGAATAGAATAGAATAGAATAGAATAGAATATATTTATCGGAACGGAACGGAACAAGAATAGAATAGAATATAGAGTAGAGTAGAGTAGAGTAGAGTAGAGTAGAGTAGAGTAGAGTAGAGTAGAATATAGAGTAGAGTAGAGTAGAGTAGAGTAGAGTAGAGTAGAGTAGAATAGAATAGAATAGAATAGAATAGAATATATTTATCGGAACGGAACGGAACGAGAATAGAATAGAATATAGAGTAGAGTAGAGTAGAGTAGAGTAGAGTAGAGTAGAATAGAATAGAATAGAATAGAATAGAATAGAATAGAATAGAATAGAATAGAATAGAATAGAATAGAATAGAATAGGAGTTATTTACACACAAGGAATTTGTCCTTGGTGCATATACTCTCAATGTACATAAAGAAAAATAAAAGAAAATATATTCATCAAGAATCACAAGGCACAACACTTAGCGATAGTCACAAGATGCTAATAAGCAATCAAATCATACTAGGCAGCTAAATCAAACAATCTAAATTGTAAAGCTACAAGCAACATGGTTATAGCCATAAGTGGGAAGAGATAGGTACTAGAAAGGATGATGATGAGAATAACAATAATAATAATAATAATAATAATAATAATAATAATAATAATAATAATACAGTGTTAGTAAATAGTTTGACAGTTGTTTAGCAGAGTGATGGCATTATATACCATTATATAGACCAAACACACTACTTTTCCTCCTGCAATATTCACACAATTTGGTGACCAAGCCAGCAAGCCACGTTCGGCTTGTCAATCTAGGTTTATCAAAAGGGGCTCCGGACCCCCACCCAAAAAAAGGCGCACAAGAGGACACCCTCCCCCCCCCAATTTCCAACCACTGTTTTTTTTTTTTTGTTTGTTTGTTTTTGGACCCACAATAACTATTGTGGTGTATCCGCAACAGGCACTCCGCCACAAACTCGCTCAACCGGGTCCTTAAAGGATCTGCTTAAACTTGAGTTTAAGTGAAGTATTAACTCGTGGGTAGCTTTAACCCGTTTGGTCTTGCGGGAACAGCAGCCCACGGATTTGTCCCCGAGTGGGTTCGGGGTTCAGGTCCAGCGGGGTCTCTGCTCCACTCGGGAGCGGATTCTGGGAAGCCCGGCCTGCCTTGCAGGATTGTTGTTGTTGTTGTTGTGAGTCGAAACTCACAATCCTCTGCGTGGGCACGACTTTAGGACCTCCCAAAGTCCCGTCCCGACCCCCAGAGGGGGAAGCTAAAGCCTTGGGACTCTCCTTCCCCAGCTCCACTCCGTACTACAAGTCCCATCTTCCTGATGATGGGCACTGTAGTCCTACACACTCTCCCCCGGGGTTTTCAAAAGCACTGGATTCCCATGCGCAGGAGTCTCACTCCTTCCTTCCTTCCTTCCTTCCTTCCTTCCTTCCTTCCTTCCTTCCTTCCTTCCTCCCCTCTTTTCCACCTATCTACCTACCTACTTTCTTTTCTTCCTCTCTCCTTTCCCTTTCCTCCCTTCCTCCCCTCTTTTCTACTTACCCACCTACTTTCTTTTCTCTTCTTCCCTTCTTCTTTCCTTCTTCCCTTCCTCTCTCCTCTCCCTTTTTCCTTCCTTCCTTCCTTCCTTCCTTCTTCCCTCTTGCTTTCCCCCCCTCCCTCCCTCCCTTCTCCATCCCTCTTTTCCCACCTACCTACCCTCCTTCCTTTCTTCCTTCCCTCTTTTTTACGCGTTTCTTACAAACAGCCGCTTTGGGTTCCTAATTTTCTGTCCTGACCCCACTGCTGGATCACTTGGTGGGATTAAAGGGATCCCCCCCCACTTTGGGGGATCTGCCCCCCTCCGCCCCATTTCCCCTTCTCTGCTGCCTTCGTCCCATTCCCACGGGAATCCCCGGGCTGTGGATTTTCTCCAGGATCTCTTTCCACCCCAAACTTCTTCGCAACTCCTTCTCGAGTGTTTCTCTCTCTCTCCCTCCCTCTCTCTCTCTCTCTCTCTCTCTCTCTGTGTGTGTGTGTGTGTGTGTGTGTAAAACTCCCCACACCTGCCCGGTATGCATCGGCTGCTCTAGGCGGCCCCGGCTACCTGTGCGCACAGCTGGAGACACCTTGGAGCTACCACCTGCTTAAAGGTTTCCTCCCTAGTCTAGTCTTTCCTTCCTTCTTTCCTTCCTTCCTTCCTTTTTCTCTCCCTCTTTTCCACCTACCTACCAACTTCCTTTTCTTCTTTCCTTCTGTCCTTCCTCACTCCTTCTTTCCTTCCTTCCTTCCTTCCTTCCTTCCTTCCTTCCTTCCTTCCTTCCTTCCTTCCTTCCTTCCTTCCCTCCCTTTTCCCACCTCCCTACCTACATACCCTTCTCCTACCTACTTACTACCCTCCTTCCTTCCTTCCCTCCCCCTTTTTCCACCTACCTACCTACCTACCCTCTTTCCTTCATTCTTTCCTTCCTTCCTTCTTTCCTTCCTCCCTTCCCTCCCCCTTTTCCCACCTACTTACCTACCTACCTATCTACCTATCCTCTTTCCTTCCTTCCTTCCTCCCCTCTCTTTTCCCACCTCCCTACCTACATAACCTTCTCCCACCTACTTACTACCCTCCTTCCTTCCTTCCTTCCCTCCCCCTTTTTCCACCTACTTAGCTACCTACCTACCTATCCTCTTTCCTTCCTTCCTTCCTTTCTTCCCTCCCTTTTCCCACCTTCCTACCTACATACCCTTCTCCTACATACTTACTACCCTCCTTCCTTCCTTCCTTCCTTCCCTCCCCCTTTTTCCACCTACTTAGCTACCTACCTACCTATCCTCTTTCCTTCCTTCCTTCCTTCCTTCCCTCCCTTTTCCCACCTTCCTACCTACATACCCTTCTCCTACATACTTACTACCCTCCTTCCTTCCCTCCCTCCCCCTTTTTCCACCTACCTACCTACCCACCTATCCTCTTTCCTTCCTTCCTTCCTTCCTTCCCTCCCTTTTCCCACCTTCCTACCTACATACCCTTCTCCTACATACTTACTACCCTCCTTCCTTCCCTCCCTCCCCCTTTTTCCACCTACCTACCTACCTACCTACCTACCTACCCTCTTTCTTTCCTTCCTTCTTTCCTTCTTTCCTTCTCTCCCACTTTTCCCACCTACTTACCTACCCTCTTTCCTTCCTTCTTTCCTTCCCTTCCCCCTTTTCCCACCTACTTACCTACCTACCTATCCTCTTTCCTTCCTCCCTTCCTTTCCCACCATTTACCTACCTTCCTTCCTACCTTTCTCCTGCCTACCTTCTTTCCTACCTACCCTTCTCCGATCTCTCAGCAACGACGGTCTGCCTTCCACCTCCCTACTCACGACGCCTCCTCCGACCTCCCCTTCCCCCAAAGTTGCAGAGAGACCCTCTCCAGGCGCCCAGGTTGGTCCCTGGGCGCCCTCCCGCCCCTCACCTGCCCGCACTCACCTGGCACTCGGCGGCTGAGCTCGCAATCCGGCTCGCTTCGCCCTCCCCGAAGCGCTCTGGAGCAGCAGCAGAAGGATGCGCAACTCCTGTCAAAAGTCTTGGGGTGGAGCCCCGGCTGGAGTCACAAATATGAGAAGCATCCGGGGAGGGGAGAGGAGGAGGGGAGGGGAGAGGCTGCTGGTCCCTCCCCGCAGGGGAACTCCCCAGGCGTGGGGGCAAGGCCTGAGTCAGAGGGTCAGCGGCGGGGGAGGGCGCACTCCTTGGCCCCCGCAGACAGGAGAAAGGGGGGAAGGGGTCAGGCTGTCCTGGCCCCCACTGGCATTTTTACCCCCATGGATTTCTCCCCCCCCCAACCCATATTTCTACAGTGGGGAGGGGTCTGAATGAACCCTTCCTTCATTACTCATTATTAATTATAATAATTATAAATTATTATTATTAAGTATTATAAAGTATTATAAAGTATTATTAAGTATTATTATCAATTATTATCAATTATTATTATTATTATTAAGTATTATAAAGTATTATAAAGTATTATTATCAATTATTATCAATTATTATTATTAAGTATTATTAAGTATTATTAAGTATTATTAAGTATTATCAATTATTATCAATTATTATTAATTATTATTATTAAGTATTATTAAGTATTATTAAGTATTATCAATTATTATCAATTATTATTAATTATTATTATTAAGTATTATTATTAAGTATTATTAAGTATTATCAATTATTATCAATTATTATTAATTATTATTATTAAGTATTATTATTAAGTATTATTAAGTATTATCAATTATTATCAATTATTATTATCAATTATTATTATCAATTATTACTATTATTAATTATTATTATTAAGTATTATAAAGTATTATTAAGTATTATTATCAATTATTATTAATTATTATTATTAAGTATCATTAAGTATCATTAAGTATTATTATCAATTATTATCAATTATTATTAATTATTATTATTAATTATTATTATTAAGTATTATTAAGTATTATTAAGTATTATCAATTGTTATCAATTATTATTAATTATTATTAATTATTATTAATTATTATTATTAAGTATTATTAAGTATTATTAAGTATTATCAATTATTATCAATTATTATTAATTATTATTAATTATTATTATTAAGTATTATTAAGTATTATTATCAATTATTATCAATTATTATTAATTATTATTAATTATTATTATCAATTATTATTATCAATTATTATTATTAATTATTATTAATTATTATTATCAATTATTATTATCAATTATTACTATTATTAATTATTATTAATTATTATTATCAATTATTAATTATTAGTATCTATTATTATCAATTATTATTATTAATTATTATTAATTATTTAGTTTTAGTTTAGTTTTATTAAATTTATATACCGCCCTACTCCCGAAGGACTCAGGGCGGTGAACGGGCACAGGATAAAATACAGAAATACAAAAGTTAAAGACAATATAAGACCAAATTAAGTAATTTAGCCCACGACAATTAAAATCCCAATAAATTTAAAACAAATTAAAATTTCAATTTAAAATTTAGAGTATTTTAAAAATTATTATTATTAATTATTATTATTAATTATTATTATAAATTATTATTATTATAAATTATTATTATTATTATTATTATTAATTATTATTAATTATTTAGTTTTAGTTTAGTTTTATTAAATTTGTATACCGCCCAACTCCCGAAGGACTCAGGGCGGTGAACAGGCACAGGATAAAATACAGAAATACAAAAGTTAAAAACAATTTAAAACCAAAGTAAATAATTTAGCCCACGACAATTAAAATCCCAATAAATTTAAAACAAATTAAAATTTCAATTTAAAATTTAGATTATTTTAAAAAGTATTATTATTAATTGTTATTAATTATTATTATTATTATTTATTATTATTATTATTAATAATAATAATAATAAAGCCTGAGTGGCGTAGGAGGCTAATGCCTCCTACTAAGGCAGCATTTAACATCCAGCTGCCCGCAATTGAACTGCGAGTTCAATTCTCACCAGGCTCAAGGTCGACTCAGCCTTCCATCCTTTCTAAGGTGGGTAAAATGAGGACCCGGTTTGTGGGGGCAATAAGCTGACTTTGTATAAAAAAATATACAAAAGTATGAAGGCTATTGCTTAACGCCTTGTAAGCCGCCCTGAGTCTCCGGAGAAGGGCGGCATATAAAAATACATAAATTTTAAAAAAAATTAAATTAAATTAAATTATTTATTATTATTATTATTATTATTATTATTATTATTATTATTATTATTATTATTATTGGTTAATCTTTAGTGAGATTCACAACCTTTGAGGCTGGTTAATAGCTCAGCAGCTCGAGTCCTAACCAAGGACCTAGGAACTGTTAAGGTATCGTCGGAGGATGTAAGCTCTTCTGAGTAAGGTGGTTTTTTGTAGAGTCAAAATGTTAAAGTCCGGAAAATTTAGAATTTCTAAATAGCGGGGTAGCCCTTTGGGTATTGCTCCAAGGGCTCACCCGCTATTTAGAAATTCTAAATTATTATTATTATTATTATTATTATTATTATTATTATTATTATTATTATTATTATTATTATTCATTACTCGTATCCTTTTCAGGTATTCAAATTAAGTTTATGCTCTTATCTGTTATCTTATTTATGTATTTATTTATTTTATTTACTAATGGACCTTGCACGCTGCCCTATCTCCAACAGACTCAGGGCGGCTCACAACAAATAAAGCAAACAAACCATTAAAACAGAGAAACCATTAAGAAAAATTAAACCATTAAGCCATTAAGAAAAATTCAATGAAAAAAACCCAGTTAAAATTCTATTAAAGCATATCTATCAAGCATATTATATATCCTTGACAAATAAATAAATAAAATAAATAAATAAATAAGAAGAAGAAGAATAAAAATAATCACACCCAGACACCCAATCCCCATAATCGGTGATTGCGATGTTTATTTATTTATTTTTTTTGCCTTAGGCGATCGCCAATGAAAGAGAAACTTTGCAAACTTTTCAAAACTTCTTTTCCAACTTCTTTCCAACTTTTTTCCCCCCTCCCCGCCCTGAAACTTTTCAAGCTTCTTTTCGAACTTTTCGAGCTTCTTTTCGAACTTTTCGAACTTCTTTTCGAACTTGTCAAAACTTTTCAAAACTTTCTAAAACCTTTACAAACTTTAAACGCTTTCAAAAAAACGTATGAAAAGTGTTGAGCCTCTGAAAGCTTTTCCAGCTTTTAAAAGCGTTCCAACTTTTTCCAGCTTCTTTTCAAACTTTCAAAACTTTCTAAAATCTTGAAAAACGGTTTTAAAAACTTTCAAAACTTTTAAAAAACATACGAAAAGTTTTCAAAGTTTGGAAGCTTTTCAAAGCTTTTCGAAGTTTTGAAGTTTTTCAAAGCTTTTCAAAGTTGTGAAGCTTTTAAAAGCTTTTCAAAGTTTGGAAGCTTTTCAAACTTTTTAAAAAGTTTTAAAACTTTTCCCTCCTGAATTAAACCGCCGGAGCAGTTTCATGGCTCCCCATAAAGGCCTGTAAGATAGGATCCCTCTCTAACTGAGACTGTTCAAGGTTGAAGATGAGGTAGACTGCCTTGGAATGGGGAGGCTCCATTCAGGCAGAGAGGCTGATAATGGTTTTTTTTCCTCCAGCTGGAAAGACCCCATTTGAAGGCCAGGGAGCAAAATTCCCCACTTTCACTTTTGTTATAAACTGCCTTCCAGGAATTGCTTGGTCAGCGCAACAATGGAAGGAAAAAGAAAATAAAATTTACCTTAAATGGGACTTTCTGCTCTTACTTTATGTTGGGAAAGAATTGTGAGTAGCAGGGGAATTCTAGCCAGGCCAGGACACAAATAAGATAAGAAAATATTTATTTTATTTTATTTTATTTTATTTTATTTTATTTTTATTTTATTTTATTTTATTATTATTTTATTTTATTTTATTTTATTTTATTTTATTTTATTTTATTTTATTATTTTATTTTATTATTTTATTTTATTTTTTATATTATTTTGTTTTACTTTATTATTATATTATTTAATTTAGTTTTTTTTCATGTGGCCAATATTTGCACAAACCTTGCCTACTGTTAGAAACGTATATTTTTTCAGTCTGGATATTTCTATTTCTAAGAAAAGGCCCTTTTTCTGTCTGCTAGGACAGAAATCAACTTTCTTCCCTCAGGGCACTGGACTACAACTCCCATCTCCAGCCTGCAGCAGATGGGAGCTATAATCCAACCCATTCCTCTCCTAAAGTAATTCAACCCCTCTACTCTGATTCTGGTGTCTGTGTGTATAACTTTTTCAGGGAGATTTTTTTCTCAGCCTGGCACCTTCCAGATTTTGAAGATGCCATCATGCCCCTCAAATGCCCCAATCGATTGGCACTGGGCATTCTGAAAGCCGTCCTACTTCCGGAAGGAAGGAAGGAAGGAAGGAAGGAAGGAAGGAAGGAAGGAAGGAAGGAAGGAAGGAAGGAGATGGGAATGGGGAGAAGGAAAAAGAAGGAAGGAGATGGGAATGAGGAGAAGGAAGGGAAGGAAGGGAGGGAGGGAGGGAGGAAGGAGGGAGGAAAGGAAGGAAGGAAAGGAAGGAAGATGATAATGAGAAGGAAAAGGAAGAAAGGAAGGAGGGAAGGAAGGAAGGAAGGAGATGGGAATGTGGAGAAGAGAAGGAAGGAGCGAAGGAAGGAGGAAAGGAGATGGGAAGGAGGAGAAGGAAAGGAAGGAGGGAGGGAGGGAAGGAAGGAGGAAAGGAGATGGGAACGAGGAGAAGGAAAGGAAGGGAGGGAGGGAGGGAGGAAGGAGATGGGAATGAGGAGAATAAAAGGAAGGGAGGAAGGAAGGGAGGGAGGAAGGAGATGGGAATAAGGAGAATAAAAGGAAGGGAGGGAGGAAGGAAGGAGGGAAGGAGATGGGAAGGAGGAGAAGGAAAGGAAGGAGGGGAAGGAAGGAAGGAGGGAGGGAAGGAAGGAAGGTAGGAAAGAAAGGAAGGAAGATGATAATGAGGAAAAGGAAAGGAAGGGAGGGAGGGAGGAAAGAAGGGAGGGAGGGAAGGAAGGAAGGAAAGGAAGGAAGACGATAATGAGAAGGAAAAGGAAGGAAGGAAGGAGGGAAGGAAGGAGATGGGAATGTGGAGAAGGGAAGGAAGGAGCGAAGGAGGGAGGGAGGGAAGAAAGGAGGAAAGGAGATGGGAATGAGGAGAAGGAAAGGAAGGGAGGGAGGGAGGGAGGAGATGGGAATAAGGAGAATAAAAGGAAGGGAGGGAGGGAGGAAGGAGGGAAGGAGATGGGAAGGAGGAGAAGGAAAGGAAGGAGGGGAAGGAAGGAAGGAGGGAGGGAAGGAAGGAAGGTAGGAAAGAAAGAAAGGAAGATGATAATGAGAAGGAAAGAAAGGAAGGAAGGAGATGGGAATGAGGAGAAGGAAGGAAGGAAGGGAGAGGGAGGGAGGGTTAGGGTAATGTCTTACTCAGCAACAGAAATTTTGGGCTCAGTTGTGGTCGTATGTCGAGGACGACCTGTGTCTCAAGTGTTTGCACGGCATACGTCAACCTTTCTCAGCTCCACAACTTTAAGATGCGTGGACTTCCACTCCCAGGATTCCCCAGCCAGCCTTGCTTGTTCCTCCTCAGGCCGCGCACTTTGTACTCGCTCAGAGGCACTCTTCTTTAGCCCAGCTTGTATTCAAGCACCTCTGTTACAACACCACGAGTGGTGAGCTCTACAAAGCATGCCAGGGACAAAATAATTGTGCGGCCTACGCGTGGGTGGTTGGGCCTGAGTGCAATTTTGCCCAGGTGTGTGGCAAACACACCCGTCCGCGTCTGTGTCAGCAGGAACAGCCAATCGCCTTGCAAAGAAAAATACTCTGCAGTTGCTCAGGGGCACTGTGTCTTTGTCCTGCGGCTGAACCTCAGCCCTGCAGGCAAACAATCTTCGATTAAACCCTGGTTAAAATCAAGCCCAGAAGAGACGGCACACACAAGCCATTTTTCCTCACAATGTGGCCAAACTGTTTTTTTGTTTTTTTTTTTCCTCCTGTGCTTGTAGAGAAACACGGCAGGCGGAAAACCAACAGGTGCAGCGCTTTTGGGAGTTGGAGCAGCTCGTCCTCGACTTACAACCACCATTGAGCCGAGACAGCCGTCAAGCGAGTTTTGCCCGATTTTACGATCTTTCTGGCTTTTTTTTTGTGGTGAAGCGAATCGCTGCCGTTGTTACGTTAGGAACATGGGTCGTTAAATGAATCCGGCTTCCCCCTTTGACTTTGCTCGTCCGAAGGTCGCAAAAGCGGGGATGATATCACTCCGGGGACACTGCAAACCGTTATAAATACGAGTCAGCTGCCGAGCGTCTGGATTTTGACCACGTGAGCACGGGGATGCTGCGACGGTCGTAAGTGTGAAAAGCGGTCGTCACTTTTTTTTCCAGTGCCGTTGTAACGCTAAACGGTCACTAAACGAATGATTGCATGTCGACTGCCTATAGTCACCTCAGGGCTTATCTGTCAAAATTTTTCTCTCTTTTTTTTTTAAAAAAAATAACAATAAAACAGATGAACAGAGTGGGAAGGGACCTCGGAGGGGACCTCCTGCCCAAGCAGGAGACTCTACATCCGTGATGGCGAACCTATGGCACGCGTACCACCAGCCATATTGGTGGGCATGTGAACATTGCCCTCAGCTCAGCTCCAGCACACATGCGCACGTGCCTGCCAGCTAATTTTCGGGCCTTCCGGGCCCACCGGAAGTTGGGAAACAGGCTATTTCCGGCCTCCGGGGGCGGGGGAGAGGAGGCCATTTTTGCCCTCCCCAGGCTCCTAGAAAGCCTCTGGAGCCTGGGGAGGACAAAAAACAGGCCTTCCGGTCCCACTGGAAATCGAGAAAAAAACAGGCCGTTTCCGTCTTCCGGGGTGGTGGGGAAGGCTGTTTTCACCCTCCCCAGGCTCCTAGAAAGCCTCTGGAGCCTGGGGAGGCCAAAAAAACGGGCCTTCCGGTCCCACTGGAAATCGGGAAACAGGCCATTTCTGGCTTCCTGGTTGGTGGGGAAGGCCGTTTTCACCCTCCCCAGGCTCCTAGAAAGCCTCTGGAGCCTGGGGAGGGCAAAAAACAGGCCTTCCGGTCCCACTGGAAATCGGGAAACAGGCCGTTTCCGGCTTCTGGGGTGGTGGGGAAGGCTGTTTTCACCCTCCCCAGGCTCCAAGAAAGCCTCTGGAGCCTGGGGAGGGCGAAAAACGGGCCTACCGGGCCCACCGTGCCATCACGTGCCAAAAGCGGGGGTCGCATGGAAGGGGTCAAGTATCCATGCGCAGGGGGGCGGGGTGCATTGAATTATGGGTGTAGCCACACGTGCGTGCGATCCCCCCCCCTGGTGCTCCCACCGGCTTTCGGCACTCGACGGCAAAAAGATTAGCCGTCACTGCCCTACATCATTTCTGACAACAGGGCAGTCCGGTCTCTTCTTGAAAGCTTCCATGGATGAATAACAGAATAATAACAGAGTTGAAGGGACCCTGTAGGTCATCTACTTGATGGCCGTGACCGGGAGGATTTTCCATCAGGTCCGCCTGATTCGCCAGTTGCGTCCCTTTCTGGATCGGGACTCCCTACGCACGGTCACTCATGCCCTCGTCACTTCCCGCCTGGACTACTGTAACGCTCTCTACATGGGGCTCCCCTTGAGGAGCATCCGGAGGCTCCAACTGGCGCAGAGTGCGGCCGCGCGGGTGGTTATGGGAGCAACATGGCGTTCCCATATAACACCTCTCCTGCGCGAGCTACACTGGCTCCCGGTGGTCTTCCGGGTGCGCTTCAAGGCTTTGGTTACCACCTTTAGAGCGCTCCATGGCTTAGGGCCTGGTTATTTACGGGACCGCCTGCTGCCGCAAACGGCCTCCCACCGGCCGGTACGCTCTCACAGAGAGGGACTCCTCCGGGTGCCGTCGGCCAAACAATGTCGGCTGGCGGCCCCCAGGGGGAGAGCCTTCTCTGTGGGGGCACCTTCTATCTGGAACGAGCTCCCCCCGGAGATACGGAGGATCCCGGATCTGCGCATCTTCCGCTGCGCTCTCAAGTCCTTTTTATTTCACCAGGCTGGTCTGGCCTAACCTCTCCCATTCTCTTTTTAATGTAAATTTTAATGTAAATTTTAATTTGTTCTTAACCTGGGGTTTTAAATTTGTATTGGGCTAAGTTGATTTAATTCGATTTTACTTCTGCTCTTAAATTTTTGTATTCTATGTGTTTTATCTTGTGCCTGTTCACCGCCCTGAGTCCTTCGGAAGTAGGGCGGTATATAAATCAAATAAAAATCAAATAAATAAATAAATAAATAAATAAAATAAATCTAGTCCAACACCCCCTGCCTAAGCAGGAGACCCTGCACCATTTCTGACAAGAGGGCCATCCCGTCTCTTCTTCCACAACTTCTGAAGGCAACTTCTGTTCTATTAATTTGCGAGGACGCTGCGGAGAGGACGATTCTGGGCCGGTGGAGGATTCCCGCGGTCGGGCAGGGCTGAGTCGGCCTCGCCAACTTTCTTGCCAGTGTCGGGTGCTGCACTTGGCCCATGAGAAGGCAGGGTGGAGACGGGCGAGGAAGCCAGCTTTTTTTTTTTTTTTTTACTTTTGGGGAGATCTGCTGCGACATACGCCCGAGGGGACACCGCGCCACACCCTTGCAGGTTGAGGAAAATTACGAATCCAGTTCGACTAGCTGCTAAAGGGAGCAGGCCGGGCATGGGAAAAGTGAGTAAGGACAGAGCCACGGTGGAGTTCAGGCTTCGCCGAATTGTCGAGCGGGGAAGGGACACCCCAAAGGTCATCTAGTCCAACCCCCACGGCGAAAGCCTCTGCTTGAAAAGAACCCCGGGAGTGACGGCGGTCCGTTTTTTCTTTCGAAGCCCCACTGTCAGGAGGGTTTTCCTGGCATTTGTGGAAAATCTAGATAGCTGCCACTTCTTCTTCTTCTTCTTCTTCTTCTTCTTCTTCTTCTTCTTCTTCTTCTTCTTCTTCTTCTTCTTCTTCTTCTTCTTCTTCTTCTTCTTCTTCTTCTTCTTCTTCTTCTTCTTCTTCTTCTTCTTCATTTATTTTATTGAATTTCAACAATTAAACATGGCTTGGTGGGCGTGGCTTGGTGGGAGTGGCAGGGGAAGGATACTGCAAAATCTCCATTCCCTCCCCACCCCAGGGGAAGGCTACTGTAAAATCTCCATTCCCTCCCTACTCCAGGGGAAGGCTACTGCAAAGTCTCCATTCCCTCCCCACTCCAGGGGAAGGATACTGTAAAATCTCCATTCCCTCCCCACTCCAGGGGAAGGTTACTGCAAAATCTCCATTCCCTCCCCACTCCATGGGAAGGCTACTGCAAAATCTCCATTCCCTCCCCACTCCAGGGGAAGGTTACTGCAAAATCTCCATTCCCTCCCCACTCCAGGGGAAGGCTACTGCAAAATCTCCATTCCCTCTCCACTCCATGGGAAGGATACTGTAAAATCTTCATTCCCTCCCCACTCCAGGGGAAGGTTACTGCAAAATCTCCATTCCCTCCCCACTCCAGGGGAAGGATACTGCAAAATCTCCATTCCCTCCCCACTCCAGAGGAAGGATACTGTAAAATCTTCATTCCCTCCCCACTCCAGGGGAAGGTTACTGCAAAATCACCATTTCCTCCCCACTACAGGGGAAGGATACTGCAAAATCTCCATTCCCTCCCCACTCCAGGGGAAGGATACTACAAAATCCCCATTTCCTCCTGATCAGCTGGGACTCGGGAGGCAGAGAATAGATGGGGACGGGGCCAGTCAGAGGTGGTATTTCCTGATTCTCTGAACTACTCAAAATTTCCGCTACCGGTTCTCCAGAACTGGTCAGAACCTGCTGGAACCCACTTCTGATAACACTACAGTTCACCTATACTCTATACATTTTTACTAAATCTACGTTCTGCTTGGTCTGTTTCTTTCCCAGTTTTCTGTTTCCGATCCAATTGTATCACTTATTTCCTTTTTGTTATCACTAGAAGAAACAAACTTCCTCTAACCAACTGTATATTTTCTTCCAGTGTCTTTTCGTTTTGGAGCGTAACCACCATGTATGAAGGAAGGTACCTTGCTTTTGCCCACATTTCCGACAGTTTGGGCTTAAATTTGGATGTATCTTTGCTAATCTAGAGGGTTTCAAATACCAGCGATAGAACATTTTGTATTGTGTTTTCTTTATATTTCGCCGATCTAGTTAATTTGTAATTTCTATTCCAAATTGTTTCCCAATCCTCTAATTCAATATTATGCCCGACATTTTTTGCCCAAGCTATCATACTGTAGCTCCCTTCACTATATCTTCGGCTCTGTCAAATTCTAATAAATAGTTGTAAATTTTGGTTATCAGTTTTTCATCCGGGCCAATCAATATTTTGTCTAATTGTTGTGGCAACATTTCAATTCCATATTCATCTTTATCTTTTATATACCGTGATTTTAATTGCAAATAGGGCCACCAATCTATATTTATTCCCTGTTCTTCCAGTTCCTGCTGCCACTTCTGTCGGTTGGAGAGAGCTGGAGTCAGCTGGGGAGTGTCGGTGGGGACGATAAAAGAGGAGTTTTGTAGCTCAGGGTTGAATTGAGGGGTCCTTGGTGCCCTCTGAGGTTGGTGGTTTTCATGCAGACGTTTCAGGACCCAACTAGGGAACCTCATCAGTGCTGGGTGGGGTTTGGTGAGTGGAAGAGAAGAAGGGGAGGAGGAGGAGGAGGGAGAGGATGGTGGGGTTTTTGGTGCTCTCTGAGCTTGGTGGTTTTCTTGCAGACTTTTCATGACCCAGCTAGGGAACATCATCAGTGCTGGAAGGGAGTGGGGTTTGCAGAGACGAGGAGGAGGAGGAGGAGGAGGAGGAGGAATAATGTGGGGTCCTTGGTGCTCTCTGAGCTTGGTTCTTTTCTTGCAGAAGTTTTGTGACCTAAACTAGATGACGTCGTCAGTGCTACTCACAGTGTCGATTGTGCAACATAACCTATGTGGCTGCATGTTGGGATGTGCCGGTCTCATGGGGGGGGGAGGAGTAAGAGATCACAAGCAGATGAGGGAATTTGCGTGGACTGCCTGCTTGAACAGGGGGTTGGAGTAGAAGACCTCCAAGGTCCCTCCCGGTTCTTGTTCTTCTGAACCTTACAATTTTGAACAGTACAATTTCCCCTGTATACAGCCGGAGACACTAGGGAGGGTTTCTTTTTTCCGAGTCTCTCTTTTTTTTCCCACCCATTATGCGGCTGTGGGCTCGGCTGACTCTTACCAGACCGCTCCTTGGCATCGTCTCTTTGCCCAGCCTCCTAACGTCTTTCTCACATACCATCACGGGGTGTGAAAGAGGGACGTACGCGTCGTTGGCTTAGCCAGAGGCGAGACTTACACCTTTGTTTTGGAAACGGCCTCGCCTGGCCTGCGATGCGTAAAATTGAAGCCATCAGTGGTTTGTGTTGAATTGTATGTTTTACTGACCAAAGAAATAAAGAGAGAGTAGTATAAGATCTATTTCGAGCTATTTAGCTCTCCGCAGGTAGTCCTGTACCCTTCTGGGATTCGAACCCGAGCCCGGTTCCGAGCTGGGTGCTGAAGTCCACACAGCATGGACTTTGTAGTACCCGCCACATGGACTTTGTCCCAAAGATGCTTTTTTTTCAAGAGACAACTGGACTTCCTGTTGTTCTTTGAAGACTGAGGTGGTATTCAGCCGGTTTGGATCGGTTCGCCTGAACTGCTTGTGGAAATAACAATTCCACACTTGTCGGGGCGAATCGGTTGTAACAAAATGTGAAACCCACCGCTGCTTAAGACCCATTTTTCACACTTACGACCATTGCGACAAAGCCCCCGTGGTCACATGATCAAAATTCAGATACTGGGCCACTGACTCGTATTTATGTCGGCCACTGCATCCTGGAGGGGTGTGTGTCACGCGATTCCCCTCTTTGCGACCTTTTCTGACCAGTCAAAGTCAAACGGGGAAGCCAGATCCGCTTAATGACTGTGTTAGTAATTTAACCACCACAGCGATTCATTTAACAATGGTGGCAAGGAAAGTCGTAAAACGGGGTAAAAGCTCACTTCACCCAATTTCTCACCAAGCCGCGTAAATTTGTTCGGGCTCAACTGTTGTTAGCGGAGGACTCCCCTGTACATACGCTGAAGCGAAACGGGAAAGCCGGATTCGCTCAATGGCCGTGTTAGTAATTTAACCACTGCAGCGATTCACTTAACGGTGGCCAGGAAAGTCGTAAAACAGGGTAAAAACTCGCTTCACCCAATTTCTCACCGAGCTGCGTAAATTTGTTCGGGCTCAACTGTCACTAGCGGAGGACTCCCCTGCACATACGCTGAAGCGAAACGGAAAAGCCAGATTTGCTCAATGACCATGTTAGCAATTTAACCATTGCAGTGCTTCACTTAACAACGGTGGCAAGGAAAGTCGTAAAACGGGGTAAAAGCTCGCTTCACCCAATTTCTCACCGAGCCGCGTAAATTTGTTTGGGCTCAACTGTTGTTAGCGGAGGACTCCCCTGCAGATACACTGAAGCGAAACGGGAAAGCCAGATTCGCTCAATGACCGTGTTAGTAATTTAACCACCGCAGCGATCCACTTAACAACAGTGGCGAGGTAAGTCGCAAAATGGAGCAAAACTCACTTCACCAGCTAAACCGGATCCACTTAACAATCGTGTGGCTCACTTAACAACTGCAGCGAATCGCTTCGCCGTGGTGGCAACGACAAGTCTCGCTTAGCAGCAGATACTGGGGGCTCCATTGTGGTCGTAAGTCGAGGACTGCCTCTAAAAGAACAGGCATGGCCTTCTTTCGAGAGATCTCTCAATGAGGCACTCGGTCCATGAGTTCATCAGCATTTCGGCCTTGAAATCCAGGCGTTTTTCGATAAGAGAAGTGAAGGGTAAACCGACAGCTCACGTCAGAGAGGAGCTCCTGACACATCCCAGCACGCTGTGCAACCACTTCCTAGCACACAACACACCCTTGCACAGCAGAGGTGGCATAATCCGAGTGCGTGAACCTAGGACGCATGCAGCCCTCTGAATCATAACTTCCACCCAAAAATGAAGCAATGCATATATGTTAAAAAAAAAAACAGGATTTCCGTTCCTTGGAACAGTGGGGAGTGGGGAGAGTGGGGGGAAGTTGGTCGGTTGGGTGCAAAAGTGCAAGAGAACAGAATCACGGAGTTGGGAGGTACCTCGGAGGTCTTCTAGTCCAACCTCCTGCTCGAGCAGGAGTTCCTACCCCATTGGAGATAAAACGGTTGTCCAATCTCTTCTTTAAAAAACCCTCCCGCGATAAGAGCATTCACAACTTCTGGTGGCAAGTCGTTCCACGGGTGAATTATTCTTCTGCCAGGAAATTTGTCCTCAGTTCTAGGTTGCTTCTCTCCTTGGTTAGTTTCCACCCGTTGCTTCTTGTCCTACCTTCAGGGGCTTTGGAGAATAGCTTGACTCCCTCTCCTTTGGGGCAGCCCCTGAGATATTGGAACCCTGCTATCATATCTCCCCTAGTCCTTCTCTTTGTTAGACTAATAAAATAACAGCGTTGGAAGGGGCTTCAAGAGGTCTTCTAGTCCAACCCCCTCAAGTATAGGAGACCCCCGATACCATTTCAGACAAATCCAATCTCTTCTTAAAAACCTGTCGCATTCACAACATCTGGTGGCAAGCAGTTCCACTGGTTAATTGTTCTGTCAGAAAATTTCCTCTTTAATTCCAGGTTGCTTCTCTCCTTGGTTAGTTTCCACCCATTGTTTCTTGTCCTGCCTTCGGGTGCTTTGGAGAATAGGTAGACCCCCTCTTCTTTGGGGCAGCCCCTCAAATATTGGAAGATGTCATCATATCATCCCTGGTCCTTCTTTTTATTAAATTAGACCAGGGGTCAGCAACCTGCGGCTCCGGAGCCGCATGCGGTTCTTTGGGCCCTCTGCTGTGGCTCCCTGTCAGGTGATCCCACCACTGGCTGGCCCCACCCCTCGCCCTCCCCTCCCAGTCACTCCTCACCTGGCCTGAGAAGGTAAGGGTGATGGTGATGGATGGAGAAGCGGCCAGGGCAGAGACAGAGAGATACAGAGAGAGGGGGAGAGAGAGAGACATAGAGAGATACAGAGAGAGGGGGAGAGAGAGACATAGAGAGATAAAGAGAGAGGGAGAGAGAGAGAGATAGATAAAGAGAGGGAGAGAGAGAGACATAGAGAGATACAGAGAGGGGGAGAGAGAGACATAGAGAGATACAGAGAGAGAGGGAGAGAGAGATATATAGAGAGATATAGAGAGAGGAGGAGAGATATAGAGAGAGATACAGAGAGGGGAAGAGAGAGAGAGACAGAGATACAGAGAGAGAGGGAGATATATATATATATATAGAGAGAGAGAGAGGGAGAGAGATATATATAGAGAGAGATACAGAGAGGGGAAGAGAGAGAGAGACATAGATACAGAGAGAGAGAGGGAGAGAGAGAGAGAGATACAGAGAGGGAAAGAGAGACAGAGAGATACAGAGAGAGAGGGAGATATATATATATATATATATATAGAGAGAGAGAGGGAGATATATATATATAGAGAGAGAGATACAGAGAGGGGGAGAGAGAGAGAGACAGAGAGAGATACAGAGAGAGAGGGAGGGAGGGAGGGAGGGAGAGAGATGTCAAAAGGATTTTGTGGTTCCCGGTGTTTTTTAACAGCTGGTTCTCTGCCCTAATGACCGGCTGGGTAGGCATGGCTAGGGGGGGGGTGTCATGTGACTGGTGGAAGTGAGTGACATCGAGTTGGCCACGCCCACCCAGGTTTTGTGGCTCCCGGTGTTTTCTTTTCTGAGGGAAACAGATCCAAATGGCTCTTTTTGAGTATTTAAGGTTGCCGACCCTTGAATTAGACGTACCCAATTCCCGCAACTGTTCCTCATATAATTTTATCCTCCAGTCCCCTCATCCTCTTTGTTGCTCTTCTCTGCACTCTTTCCAGAGTCTCAACGTCTTTTTTTTAATATCGTGGCAACCAAAACTGGATGTAATATTCCAAGTGTGGCCTTATAAAGCGGTATTAACGCTTCGCGGGGGTGGCTTCGGTTGGGGGAATTCTGGGAGTTGAAGTCCACAGGTCTTTAAAAGTTGCCAAGGTTGGACACCCCACCCCACCCGGATTTAGAAAAAAAAAAAAAGGCGAATAAAAACCAGCCTGAAGAAGCCGAAGGTTTCGTGACTTCTGACTATAAATAGTTCAGGGGGACGAAGAGGCGTTCCCGGTTTTTTTTCCCCTCACAGGCTCACACACGCTTCCCCCGAGAATTAACGTCATGCTTTGCCACATTAACGGATTGCTTTGTACCTGTACGAGTGTGTACTTGTGCGCAACACCAAGGGGCCCGGAATAATCCATAATAATTCACATTTTAGAGATGGAAGGGAGAAAACGGCGAAGGCTATTTAGCGCCACGACAAACGGGAAACCCTTAATTGAATGGAGCCTGTGTCAGGGTTCCAAGGAGTACAACTCAACCCATCCAAGACCGAGTGGCTGTGGTTTCTGACGTCCCGATATAGTCAGTTGACGCCATCGCTGACTATTGGGGGCGAATCGCTGGCCCCCACAGAGAGGGCTCGCAACTTGGGTGTCCTCCTGGATTCATGGCTGTCTTTAGAAGAGCACTTGACGGCCGTGACCGGGACGGTTTTTCATCAGGTTCGCCTGATTCGCCAGTTGCGTCCCTTTCTGGATCGGGACTCCCTACGCACAGTCATTCATGCCCTCGTCACCTCCCGCCTGGACTATTGTAACGTTCTCTACATGGGGCTCCCCTTGAGGAGCACCCGGAGGCTCCAACTGGCACAGAGTGCGGCCACGCGGGTGGTTATGGGAGCAACATGGCGCTCCCGTGTGACACCTCTCCTGCGCGAGCTGCACTGGCTCCTGGTGGTCTTCCGGATGCGCTTCAAGGTTTTGGTCACCACCTTTAGAACGCTCCATGGCTTAAGACCTGGTTATTTATGGGACAGCCTCCCACCGGCCGGTACGCTCTCATAGAGAGGGGCTCCTCCGGGTGCCGTCAGCCAATGTCGACTGGCGGCCCCCAGGGGGAGAGCCTTCTCTGTGGGGGCACCCACTATCTGGAACGAGCTCCCCCCAGAGATACGGAGGATCCCGGATCTACGCACTTTCCGCCATGCTCTTAAGACCCTCCTATTCCAGCAAGCCGGCCTGGCCTAATTTTCTCCCCTTTCTTTTAAATTTTTAAATTGAAATTTTAATTGGTTTTAAATTATTGGGATTTTTAATTGTCTTGGGCTAAATTATTTAATTTGGTTTTAATTATGTTTCTAACTTTTGTATTTATGTATTTTATTTTGTGCCTGTTTACCGCCCTGAGTCCTTCGGGAGTAGGGCGGTATATAAATTTAATAAAACAAACAAACAAACAAACAAACATTGCAAGTTGTACATTATGGTTGTTTAAAGTCACGACGGCCGTAAAGAGAATCACCGCGACCAGTAAGTTGCTGGTTTTCAGCCCAAATATTGGAAAATGCAGTCAAGAGGTCCGCGGTTACCGAGTGTCAAAATGCAGTCAGGTGACTGTGGTGGAGACGGGGCGCTCGTCGTAACTTCAGAAGTGGGTTGTTAAGTATGAGCTGGCCGTTTGCGGCAGCAGCCAAAAAAGCGAATACGATCCTGGGTTGGATAAACAGAGGCGTAGAATCAAAATCAGGTGAAGTATCAGTACCGCTTTGTAAAGCCTTAGTAAGGCCACACCTGGAATCCTGCAACTAATTTTGGTCACCACGTCACAAAAAAAGATGTTGAGACTTTGGAAAAAGTGCAGAGAAGAGCAACTAAGGTGATTAAAGAACTGGAGAATAAAACATACGAAGAACGGTTGTGGGAATTGGGTATGGCTTGTCTAAAGAAAAGACAAATTAGGGGTGACATGATAGCAGTAGTCCAGAATTTGAGGGGCTGCCCCAAAGAAGAGGGGGGTCAAACTATTCTCCAAAGCTCCTGAAGGCAGGACAAGAAACAACAGATGGAAACTAATCGAGGAGAGAAGCAACCTGGAATTAAGGAGAAACTTCCTAACAGTGAGGACAATTCACCTGTGGAACAGCTTGCCACCAGAAATTGTGGGTGCTCGAACACTGGAGGTTTTCAAGAAGAGATTGGACAGTCACTCGTCTCAAATGGAATAGGGTCTCCTGCTTGAGCACAGGGTTGGACTAGAAGACCTCCAAGGTCCCTCCCCACTCTATTCAGATTGATTGACTGAAGTACCCCTGGGCAGGTGTGTCGTAACTTTGAACAGTCGTTAAAGGGACTAGTCGTAATCCCCAGGAGACGGAGGGTTCTAGTCTCACCTTAAGAACAAAAACTGGCTGGGTGGGCCAATCACCAGGAGACTGGGAGTTCTATTCCCGTCTCAGGAAGCCAGCTGGGTGACTTTGGGCCAATCACCAGGAGACGGAGAGTTCTAGTCCCGCCTCAGGCATGAAAGCCAGCTGGGTGACTTTGGGCCAATCGAAGAGAGTGGGAGTTCTAGTCCCGCCTTAGACATGAAAGCCAGCTGGGTGACTTTGGGCCAATCACCAGGAGACGGAGAGTTCTAGTCCCGCCTCAGGCATGAAAGCCAGCTGGGTGACTTTGGGCCAATCGAAGAGAGTGGGAGTTCTAGTCCCGCCTTAGACATGAAAGCCAGCTGGTGACTTTGGGCCAATCACCAGGAGACTGGGAGTTCTAGTCCCGCCTTAGGCATGAAAGACAGCTGGGTGACTTTGGGCCAATCGAAGAGAGTGGGAGTTCTAGTCCCGCCTTAGACATGAAAGCCAGCTGGGTGACTTTGGGCCAATCACGAGGAGACTGGGAGTTCTTGTCCCGCCTTAGACATGAAAGCCAGCTGGGTGACTTTGGGCCAATCACCAGGAGACGGTGAGTTCTAGTCTCGCCTCAGGCATGAAAGCCAGCTGGGTGACTTTGGGCCAATCACCAGGAGACTGGGAGTTCTAGTCTCACCTCAGGCATGAAAGCCAGCTGGGTGACTTTGAGCCAATCACCAGGAGACAGAGAGTTCTAGTCCCGCCTTAAGCATGAAATCCAGCTGGGTGACTTTGGGCCAATCACCAGGAGATGGTGAGTTCTAGTCCCGCCTTAAACATGAAAGCCAATTGGGTGACTTTGGTCGGATCGGTCTCTCTCATCCCAGCCTACCTCACAGGGTTGTTGTTGTTGTTGTGGGGAACACAGGACAAAGAAAGTGGTTCTGGAATTATCGGTTGCCTTAAAATAATAATAATAACAAAATAATAATAAAGAAGGGATGCAAATAAATAAAGAAACTCACACCACAAAGCCTCTGATTGGGATGATTTTAATTGGCAATAAATTAAGGGTCTCCGGTGCTGTCACTCTCCTTTCTCCGCACGTCAGGAAATCAAGTCAAGATGGTGGTCACGTTCGGGAGCAGCGTGGCCAGCTCTGATTGGACGCCTGGGATTTGGCACAGGGGGTTTCCTTGCAGGTTGAGCTGAGCCAAGGCGGGGAAGGCGGCCAGGCTCCTGAGGGCGGAGGCTCGCTGGATGCCTTGATGGACGCAAAACGAGTTAAGGAGGGCTTTGGTCAGCGATACCCCACCCCCCACCGCCTGTCAATCTCCCCAGCTCCATTCAGGAACCGGCCTCGTCCTGCGACGCAAGGATACGGTTGTTACGGAGTGACAGTTCCTCCAGAGAAGGCAGAGGGGGCAGCCCTTCCAGGCTCTCGATCTGGTTGTCGTCGACTTCCATCACCTGGGGAAGAAAAAAGCGGAGAATGGGAGATACGGGGAGTCCTTCACTTACGATCGTCCGTTTAGTGACCGTTCGGGGTTGCCGCGGCCGGGAAAAAAGTGACCGGGACCGTTTATGACCGTTGTGGCATCCCTGCGGTCACGTGATCAAAATTCAGACGCTCGGCAACTGGCCTGGACTTATGACGGTTGCAAAAGGGGTCCCGTGGTCAAGCAAAGTCAAGGGGGAAGCCAGATTCGCTTCATAAACAAGCTAGTAACTTAACAACGGCAGTGATTCACTTAACAACGGTGGTAAGGAAGGTCGTAAAACAGGGCAAAATGCACTTGACAACGGTCTCGCTGAACAACAGAATTTGTGGGCACCATTGCGGTCGTAAGTTGAGGACTGCCTGTACAGCTCATTCACTACAGGTAGTCCTCCCCTTACAACAGGGACCAGAATTTCCATCGCTGAACAAGATGGTCATACAATGAGTCACGCCCAACTTGATGGCTTTCCCCCCGTTGTTAAGTGAATCACGCAAATCCAACTTCCCCATTGACTCTGCTCATCGGAAGGTGAATTTGGCCCCGCGGTCCAAATTCGGCCACATCGCGGGCCAAATCCGGCCACCCGAGGAGAACCTGTGCTCAGCCCAGAAAGCAAAGCTGTGGCTGATGGTTTCAGGGCTCTCTTAGGAGGGGGCGGGCACCAGGTTGGAGAAGCCGAGCTCCGAAAGAGGATGAGGGGAGTGAGGGGGGGGGAGTGACCTTACCTCGAGGCAAAGCATCATGGCCAGTGTGGGGGGGAAGGCCGAGAGAAGGTTGTCGGAGAGATTCAGGTGCGTGACCAGCAACAGGTGTTCGAGGTGGCACAGGTTGGTCAGGCCCTAAGGAAAGCAAAAAATAAATAATAATCAGAATTTCTTACTGTTCTTTTAACTCTTTACCTGACTTTATAGGCAAGTAAATCTACTCGCCTGTCAATCGTGGCTTCTTTCAGTTTCTTGCAGTGCTTTTAAATATTTTTAATACCAATATTTCATATTTTTAATATTTCACATTTTAAAAATCTCAGATGCAGTCGAAACCTCTCTTTTTCCAATCCTCCTTCGCTCTCTTGAATACAGGTAGTCCTCGACTTGCAACAGTCCGTTTAGTGACCGCTCAAAATCACTGCGGCGCCGAAAAATGTGACGTACGACCGTTTTTCCACAGTTGCTGCCTTATAGCGTCCCCCAGGTTCCCGTGATCAAAATTTCAGACGCTCGGTTCATATTTATGACGGTCGCAGCGTCCCCGGGATCACGCGATTCCCTTTTGCGCCCTTCGGACAAGCAACGTCAACGAGGGATGCCGGATTTGCTTAACAACTGTGTTGCTCGCTTTACAACTGCGGCGATCGGCTTAACAGCTGTGGCAAGAAAAGGGCGTGGAATGAGGCAGAATTCACTTCACAACCGCCTCGCTTAGCAATATTGGGCTCCGTCGCGGTCGTACGTCGAGGACTACCTGTATGGCACGAGGGCTGAGGTTTCCCGGGATTGCAACCGATGTGAGATTTGCACCCAGGACCAGTGACTGTTTTAATTTAGGAGAAAAATGGTGTAGAAATGTCAGAAAAGGGTGTAGGCAGTAGTGGGATTCAGTCGGTTTGGGCCGGTTCGAGCGAACTGGTAGATAAACTGCTGACTGGCTCTGCCCCTTCCCGCCCTGCCCCTTCCAGGAGTCCCCACGTGCCCCATTTTGGCTCCCAGGTAAGTACAGGGAGGCCTACTATGCCCAAAATGGCGCAGGGGGCGGTGCGGCCCCTCAGCGGCCCGTTTTTGCTCCCAGGAGGCTGCAGAGAGGCCTACTAGGCCCAAAATGGGGCGCAGGGGGTGGAGGTTCCCCACTAAGCCCGTTTTTGCTCCGAGGGGGGGGGGGGGCGGGGAATGCAGGAGTCCAAGTACTGCCTGTCACACACCCATGGCCACGCCCACCATGGCCACGCCCACCCAGCCGCTGATTAGGGCAGAGAACCAGTTGTTAAATTATTTGAATCCCACCACTGGGTGTAGGGTGTCCCGCCTGGGCGGGGAGGGGGAGGGGTTGGACTAGATGACCTAAAACAGTGATGGCTAACCATTTTGCCGTCGCGTGCTAAAACCCAGGGGGGAGCACGGGGGGGGGTCACGCACACGCGTGCCGACGCCCATAATTAAATGTGTGCGTGACCCCCCCGCGCTCCCCCGCTTTTGGCATGTGATGGCACGGTGGGCCCTCCCCAGGCTTTCGCCCTCCCCAGGCTCCAGAGTCTTTCTTGGAGCCTGGGGAGGGCGAAAACGGCCTTCCCTACCTCCCAGGAGGCTGGAAACGGCCTGTTTCCCAACTTTCGGTGGGACCGGAAGGCTCGTTTTTCGCCCTCCCCAGGCTCCAGAGCCTTTTTAGGAGCCTGGGGAGGGCGAAAACGGCCTTCCCTACCTCCCCGGAGGCCAGAAACAGCCCGTTTCCCGATTTCCGGTGGGCCCGGAAAGCCCGAAAATCAGCTGGCCGCCATGCGCATATGTGTTGGAGCTGAGCTAGGGCAATGCTCGCGTGCCCACAGATATGGCTCCACGTGCCTCACGGACCTACAAGGTCCCTTCCAACTCTGTTATTCTAAATTTACAGAACTCTTGTTCATCTAAATGTACAAAAAACATCGGGAAATCAATATGCAATTCGCAAGGATGAGGCGAATGACGCCTTCCGAGCCTTCGGTTTCTCCTTCCACAATTACGAGATTTTTTTTTCACGAAAACCCCCGTCAAACCAGTCCAAAAATTGACTTTCCACCCCGCAGAACTTAAGTCTGGTTCTCCCCAAGGGAGAAAAATTGGCGTTTTTTTTTTTTCTCAGGCCGGGCCCTCCGTATTTCCCAACACCGCTAAAGCGGTGAAGTTGGCACACCTTTAGCTTATGGACCAATTTCCTTGGCAGCCACAAAAGGAGGAAGTGGCTGCCACGATGGGTGACATCTGTAGCTCAAGTTCTGTAAACAGGGGTCCTGTGTTTGACACCTGTCTGTCTCTCCGTCTCTCTCTGGGTGTGTATTGTGTGCAGAAAAGTGAGGAATATAGGTAGTCCTTGAATTACGACCATTTGTTTAGTGACAATTTTGAAATTGCAGCGGCACTGAAAAGAAATGACTTACGGCCGTTTTTCACACCGACGGCCGTCGTGTGGAAAACAACGATCCCCAAAGTCAGAATCAGAACTAGAATAGAGCTGGAAGGGGCCTTCGAGGTCCTCTAGTCCAGCCCCTTGCTCAAGCAGGAGATCCTATCCCATTTCAGAAAAAAAAATGGCTGTCCAGTCTCTTCTGAAAAACCTCCTAATGAGGAAGCACCCGCAACTTCTGGTGGCAAGCTGTTCCACTGGTTAATTGCCCTCCCCGTTAGGAAGTTTGGAATGGAATGGAATGAAGGAGATTTGATCCCGTGACTCCTTAAGTCACGGGATCAAAAGTCAAAACGCCTGAGAACTGGCGGGTATTGATGGCGCCTGCCGGGTCCCGGAGTCACGTGATCAAGTTTTGCACTCTTCTGACACGGAAAAGGCAGATTCGCTGAACAATCTTGCGACCACAGCAGTGGTCGCAAAACGGGACAAAACTCACTTAACAACCGTCTGGCTTAGCAATGTTAAAATTTCGGGACAGCTGCGGCTGTAAAAATCAAGGAATAATTGTATCTGGAGCACCGTCGGCATTGACAAAATCCCCATCGGTCAATTGCGGAAGGCAGCTTGACTTGGAAAGGGCTGACATCCTACGATGAGGCATTTTAACGCCATCAAACAACCACATCTGTCTTATCTCAGGTCCTTGGGAACGACTGGATAGGCGGAGAAAAATTCCGAATCCCATCTCGACATCTGGCTGGCTCTTTACAAAGTTCGAAGAGGTAACCTCTCCTCTGTTTTTGGTACCCCAAGAATTAATCAGGCGGTCACATTCCTCGCCGTTTTCCGAGGACGCTCTCTGGATTGCTCACCTGGTTCTTAGATCTGCCCACCTGAAGGGACCCTCCATCCCCCTCATCCCTGGCCAACTACCTTTTGGGACAGGTCCACCACGCGCGAATCGGCGTACTCCATTTTGAGGACGCTGTTCTCAATCAGAAACTTGCTCCGGAGGTCGTCGAGGTACGAGGAGCGCATGGGGTCTGCGGCCTGATGAAGGAAAGACCGAAGTGAGGATACGAGAGCATCATTGGCTCGGTTATCAACAAGATTGACATGTGAATATATCCAGGTGGGTCATTTTATTATAAAGATACGGCAGGGTTTGTCATCCTTGGCAACTTTTAAGAGGGGTGGGCTTCAACTCCCAGAATTCCCCAGCTCACTCAGCTTTAAAATGGGTGGACTTCATGCTTTTAAGATGGGTGGACCAGAAGTCCCGGAATTCCCTAGCCGCTGTGGTTTAAAATAGATGAACTTCAACTCCCAGAATTCCCCAGCCACTCTGCTTTAAAATGGGTGGACGTTAACTCCCAGAATTCCCTAGACACTGTAGTTTAAAATGGGTGGACTACAGTTCCCAGAACTCCTCAGCTAGCATGCTTTTAAGATGGGGGGTGGACTTCAACTCCCAGAATTCCCTAGCCACTCTGCTTTAAAATGGGTGGACTTCAACTCCCAGAATTCCCCAGCCACTCTGCTTTAAAATGGGTGGACTTCATGCTTTTAAGATGGGTGGACCATAAGTCCCAGAATTCCTTAACCGCTGTGGTTTAAAATAGATGAACTTCAACTCCCAGAATTCCCCAGCCAGTATGCTTATAGGATGGGTGGACTTCAACTCCCAGAATTCCCTAGCCACTGTGCTTTAAAATGGGTGGACTTCAACTCCCAGAATTCCCTAGCCACTCTGCTTTAAAATGGGTGGACTATAGTTCCCAGAACTCCTCAGCCAGCATGCTTTTAAGATAGGGGGAGGACTTCAACTCCCAGAATTCCCTAGCCACTGTGGTTTAAAATGGGTAGACTTCAACTCCCAGAATTCCCCAGCCAGCTTGATTTAAGATAGGTGAACATCAACTCCAAGGAATTCCCCGGCCGGCTCTTTTCTTCACTTTGCTGAAATCAAGATATATTATGTTTACCGCATTCCCACTTTCTATTAAGAAAGTTACCCTATCCAAAAAATGTCGATAAGGATGATTTGTTCTTTTATCCATGCTGAATTCTGGTAAATCTTTGCCGGCTGGGGAGTTCTGGGAGTTGAAGTCCACCCTTCTTAAAGTTGTCGGATAAAACACTGAGAATACGGAATCTTACAAAATAGAAATCTTGAGATGTTTTCTCAAATTCATTTGTAAACCGGGGACCTTCTGTAATTCCCCTATAGGGATGTACGAGTGAGAAGAAGAAGAAAGATTGGTTAAAGGAAGTAGGACAGCTCTGCACATGCTCAGGGGTGCTGTCGTCCCGAGAAGGCATCCCGCAGAGATAAGGTTGGCTTATTGTGGCTTTTTTACAGCCTGACCCTCTTCAGGTGCACTGGGAAGGAGAGGTGGCATTCAGCCGGTTCGGGACGGTTCGAGCCGGTTCGGGGGAACCGCTAACGGTGATTGCCTGCCCCGCCGATCCGCCTCGCCGTAAAGATGTCCAATGTAGCCACGTTTTCAAGGACGGGTGCATACATGGAAGTGAACCGGTGGTAAGAATCCGTGAAACCCACCGCTGCTGGGAGGACAGCGACCAAAATCCCCAGCTGCTGAAGCAAAATGTCGCATGCTACATGCGCAAGATTAGCTTCCGAATAAAGTGTGAATCACACCAGATTTTGGTATATGTCTCTCCCGAGCTGACCTTCAAGGCAGCAAAATAGCGGAGAGTCTCTTGCTCGTAAACCAAGGGGTCCAAAGCCCTCATGAGGAGGATGATGGTTAGGAGACACCCTGAGGAGGAAAAAAAAAAAAAAAAAAAAGGACAGATTCAGGTTTCATCAAGCTGTGATCATCTGTTTTATCGGTAGTCCTCGACTTACGGCGGCCGCTGGGAACAGGATTGCCGTTGTTACGGAAAGGAAGGCAGTGGTTATTTGAGCCGCGCTTGGCTTTGCCACCTTTTTTTGCCTCGTGAATCCCCGACGTCGTTCAGTGAATCACACGGTCGTTAAACAAACCGCCCGACTTTGCTTTGTCGGAAACCGGCTGGGACGGTCTCGAATGGCAGTCACGTGACTCCGGGGAGCTGCGATTGTCATAAATAACGCACTCAAATTTTAACGGGGAGACCGCCGGGATGTTGTGACGGTTGTAAGTGCGAGGACTGGTGGTGAGTCATTTTAACAAGAATGGTCGTCAAATGAACGGTTGTAAGTCGAGGAGTACCTGTATCTTTCAAGTTGCTAGTCCTGAAGGATGTTTATTAAGACTGGGGGGGGGGTGTCCCCGGGACCAGCTCTTGTGACCCTCTAGACAGGTTCTACAGACTGCCAGGACAGTCTTGAGGACTAGTAACTTAGGAAAAAACATTTGAGGCTGCTACTGAGGTCTCTTCTCGGGATCCACCCGAGATCCCAAACCTACACTTGTTCTCCGGCTCCAAGGCCTGCAGCTCCTTGCAAGATTCCAGCTCCGACTGCAGCACCGTTGACTTCTCGATGGAGAGATCGCACCTGGGGCAGGAAGAGGAGGCAGGGGTCAGGAAGGGAGCGAAAGCAGGTGTTTGGCCACAGGTAAGGGAGGAAGGAGAGGGAGAGAAGGAAAGAAGGAGGGAGGGAGAAAGGAAGAAGGGAGGGAGAAAGGAAGGAAGGGAAGATAGAAGGAAGGAAAGGAGGGAGGAGGAAAAACAAAGGGAGGGAGGGAGGGAGGGAGGGAGATGGGAATGAGAGGAAGGAAGGGAGGGAGGAGGAAGAAAGGAAGGAACAGATGGGAATGAGAGAAAGGGAGGAAGAGAGGCAGGAGAAAGAAGGAAGGAAGAAAGGAACAGATGGGAATGAGAGAAAAGGAGGAAGAGAGGGAGGAGGAAGAAAGAAGAAGGAGATGGGAATGAGAGGAAGGAAAGAAGGAAGGAAGGAGGGAGGGACGGAGGGAGTGAGGAGGAAGAAGGAAGGAAGGAAAGGAGAAAAACGAAAGGGAGGGTGGGAGGAGATGGAAATGAGAGGAAGGAAGGGAGGAAGGGAGGGAGGAGGAAGAAAGAAGAAGGAGATGGGAATGAGAGGAAGGAAAGAAGGAAGGAGGGAGGGAAGGAGGGAGGAGGAAGAAAGAAGGAGGAGATGGGAATGAGAGGAAGGAAAGAAGGAAGGAGGGAGGGAAGGAGGGAGGGAGGAGGAAGAAGGAAGGATGGAAGGCAGGAAGGAAGGAACAGATGGGAATGAGAGAAAGGGAGGGAGGAAGGAAGGAAAGATAGAAGGAAGGAAAGGAGGAAGGAGGAAAAATGAAGGGAGGGAGGGTGGAGATGGGAATGAGAGGAAAGAAGGGAAGGAAGTAGAAGGGAGACGGAAGAAAGGAAGGAACAGATGGGAGAGAAAGGGAGGAAGAAGAAGGAAAGAAGAAAGAAATGGGAATGAGAGGAAGGAAAGAATGAAGGATGGAAGGAGGGAGGGAGGAGGAAGAAGGAAGGAAGGAGAGAGGAGGAAGAAGGAAGGAACAGATGGGAAAGAGAAAGGGAGGAAGGAAGGAGGAAGAAGGGAGGAAGAGTGGAAGGAAGGAGAGAGGGAGAAGGAAAAAGGAAGGATGGAAGGAAGGAACAGATGGGAATGGAAGGAAGGAACGGGTAGCCATTATGAACCCCCCTCATTCACCCAACGGCTGATCAGAAGGCAATTAAACGGGTAATAAAACAGATAAATCCCCTTCTGAAAGACCCTGCAAAAATCACCCAACGCATCCTTGCTATTCGCAGAAAACCAACAGAGAGAGAGAAAAAAGCTTCCATTGGAGCCCACCCCTCAGGGGGGATTCTGGGCCTTGAAACAGGCTGGCTGGGGGGAATTCTCGGAGTCGAAGTCCACCCATCTCAAGGTTGCCGAGGGGGAGAAACACTCCCCCCCCTCCCTGGCAGACCCCCCCCCATTTTGAACCATTGAACTGGCCTGCAACAATGTTTATGCCCCCCCCTGTTATACAGTGCAACATTGCTGGGGGGGGGAGGACCCCTAATCCGAACCGGTTGACCCTTCCTCCTTCCCCCACTGACATCAGGCACCGCGACGCGGTGAGCGCATCTCCCAACCTGTTAACCCTGGTGGATCGGTTTTCCTCCGGTGAGTCAGGCAGGGCTCAGCGCTTCCTCGGCTGACGCGTGCCCGTAAAACTGGGTTGGCCCATAAATCACCCCCGGCTGACTCGAGTTTCCCCTTTGGCCAGCTCACGGCAAGATCTCGGTCCGCCCTGGGGCCCTGAGAACGGGCTCTGGATGCCCCGAGAGCGGAAAAGGGAAGCGAGGTGGTTGGGTGGAGAAGGGGGCGATGATGGGAGAAAACCGGGATCGTTTCCCTTCCTTCTTCTTTCCTGCCATTTTCCCCTTCCTTTCTTCTTCTTCTCCCTTCCTTCCTTCCCTCCCTCCCCGTGCTCCTTCCTTTCTTTCCTTGCTCTATCCGTTTTCCTTCCTTTTTCCCCTTCCTTCCCTCCCTATGCTCCTTCCTTTTCTTTCTCCCTTCCTTCCTTCCTTTCCCTTTTCCCCTTCCTTTCTTCCTTCCCTCCCTCCCCATGATTTCCTTCCTTTTCTTTTTTCCTTGCTTTCCTGCCTTTTTTTCTTTCTTTCCTTTTTCCCCTTCCTTCCATCCCTCCCTCCCCATGCTCCTTCCTTTCCTTCCCTTTCCCTTTTCTCCTTCCTTTCTCCCTTCCCACCCTCCCCATGCCTTCCTCTGTCCTTCCTTTCTTCCTTCCTTTTTCCCCTTCCTTCCCTCCCTTTTTCCTTCCTGCCACCTTTCCTTTCTCCCTTTCTCCCTTCCCTCCCTTTCCATTCTTTCCTTCCTTTTTCCCTTCCTTTCTCCCTCCCTTCCTCTTTCCTTTTTCCCTTTCTTTCCTTTCCCCCTTCCTTCCCTCCCATGTTCCTTTCTTCCTGCCGCTTTTCCTTTCTCCCTTCCTTCCTTCCCTTTCCATTCTTTCCTTCCTTTCCCCCTTCCTTCCTTTCCTGCCTTTTTTCCTTCTTTCCTTTTCCCCTTCCTTCCCTCCCTCCCCATGCTCCTTCCTTCTTTCTTTCCTTCTTTTCCTTTTTTTCTTTCTACCTTCCCTCCCTCCCCATGCTCTTTTCTTCCTTTCTCCCTTCCTTCCTCTTTCCTTTTTCTTCTTTCCATTTTCCTTCCTCCCCTCCCCATGCTCCTTTCTTCCTTCCTTTTCTTTCTTTCCTTCCTTTCTCCCTTCCTTCCTTCATCCCTTACCTCCCTCTCCATGCTTTCCTTCCTTTCTCTTTCCTGCCTTTCTTATTTCCTTCCTTCCCTCTTTCCTTCCATTTCCCCCTTCCTTCCCTCCCTCCCCATGCTCCTTCCTTCCTGTTTCCTTTTTCCCTTCCTTCCTTCCTTTTCTCCCTTCCTTCCCCCTCCCCATGCTCTTTCCTTTCCTCTTTTCCATTTTCCTTCCCTTCCTTCTCTCCTTCCTCCCTTTCCTATTGCTAAAAACCTGGCAGGGAGCTGCGTGTTTGGGCAGAATGGAGAAAGGAGCGCTCCATCATCCACGTTATGCTCTTACTTGAAATACGAGATATACAGGTAGTCCTTGACTTACAACAGTTCGCTTAGCGACCGTCCCAAGTTACGACGGCACAGAAAAACGTGACTTATGACCGTTTTTCACACTTAACAAGCGTTGCAGCCTCCCCAGGGTGTCACGGGTTCAAAATTCAGGCAATTGGCCACGGACTCATATTTACGACGGTCGCAACGTCCCGGTGGGGTGTGTGTGTGTCACGCGATCCCCTCTGGCGACCTTCCGACGAGCAAGGGGAAGCCGGATTCACTTAACAACCGTGTGACTCACTTAACGACTGCAGCGGTCCACTTAACAATGGTGGCAAGAAAGGTCGTAAAATGGGTCAAAAACCCGTTTAACAACGGTCTCCCTCAGCCACAGAAATTTGGGGCTCCGCCGTGGTTGTAAGTTGAGGACTACCTGTAGGGTCAACCGATGGATGTGTAGGTTGTTGCACAACGTGTTTGAGTCGCGCTCTTGAAGGACGGGCCTCTCGCGCTTTCTCTCTTTGCTCTTGTGCGTTGCCAAGATTTGCTGCGGTGACTGAGGCTTGTTACACGGGGATTAGCTACCTGTCTTCCCCACAGGAGCGTCTGAGGTGCTAAGTAGAGATTAACATGCCTCTTTTCTCCATCAAGTAAAACCAGGGTGTCAAATCGGCATTGAGAGGATTTGTATCCTAAAGCGGTGTTTCTCACAACGCAGCAACTTTAAGGTGGGTGGACTACAACTCCCAGAGTTCCCTAGCGAGCATTGGGTGGATTTCAACTCCCAGAATTCCCCAGCCAGCATTTGGACTTCAACTCCCAGAAGTCCCCAGCCAGCATTTGGACTTCAACTCACATAATTCTCCAACCAGCATTGGGTGGACTTCAATTCCCAGAATTCCCCAGCCAGCATTTGGACTTCAACTCCCAGAATTCCTTAGCCAGCATTTGGACTTCAACTCCCAGAATTCCTTAGCCAGCATTGGGTGGATTTCAACTCCCAGAATTCTCCAACCAGCATTGGGTGGACTTCAACTCCCAGAATTCATTAGCCAGCATTTGGACTTCAACTCCCAGAATTCCTTAGCCAGCATTTGGTGGATTTCAACTCCCAGAATTCCCTAGCCAGCATTTGGACTTCAACTCCCAGAATTCTCCAACCAACGTTGGGTGGACTTCAACTCCCAGAATTCCTTAGCCAGCATTTGGTGGACTTCAACTCCCAGAATTCCTTAGCCAGCATTTGGTGGATTTCAACTCCCAGAATTCCCTAGCGAGCATTTGGACTTCAACTCCCAAAATTCCCTAGCCAGCATTGGGTGGACTTCAACTCCCAGAATTCCCTAGCCAGCATTTGGACTTCAACTCCCAGAATTTCTTAGCCAGCATTGGGTGGATTTCAACTCCCAGAATTCCCTAGCGAGCATTGGGTGGACTTCAATTCCCATGTTTCTCCAACCAGCATTGGATGGACTTCAACTCCCAGAATTCCCTAGCCAGCATTTGGACTTCAACTCCCAGAATTCCTTAGCCAGCATTGGGTGGACTTCAACTCCCAGAATTCCCCAGCCAGCATTTGGACTTCAACTCACAGAATTCTCCAACCAGCATTGAGTGGACTTCAACTCCCAGAATTCCTTAGCCAGCATTTGGACTTCAACTGCCAGAATTCCCCAGCCAGCATTTGGACTTCAACTCCCAGAATTCCCCAGCCAGCATTTGGACTTCAACTCCCAGAATTCCCCAGCCAGCATTTGGACTTCAACTCCCAGAATTCTCCAACCAACGTTGGGTGGACTTCAACTCCCAGAATTCCCTAGCGAGCATTTGGACTTCAACTCCCAGAATTCATTAGTCTAGTTTTAGTTTTAGTTTTTATTATATTTGTATACCGCCCTTCTCCCGAAGGACTCAGGGCGGTGAACAGCCAGCATTAGCCAGCATTTGGTGGACTTCAACTCCCAGAATTCCCTAGCCAGCATTGGGTGGACTTCAACTCCCATGGTTCTCCAACCAGCATTGGGTGGACTTCAACTCCCAGAATTCCCTAGCCCTATCTGCTGAGACACCAATCGGCTTTCCTTTTGTCAATCATTCGCCTCCTTTCCTTGATGCTCCATCCGATGAACTCTGGCCTGCATCTTTGGCCGAAACCCTCCCAAGTCGCTTCTCCATTATAGGTGTTGTGTGAACCCAGCCCAAGACACCCCCCCACATCCCGAGATTTTGGCCGTCTCCCTTACCTGAACACCTGTTCCTCCGTCACCGAATCCTGGTTCCAGCAGTCCTTGTGGCCTGGGAGGGGAAGAGAGAGAGAAGGGGGGGGGAGGTCAGGGGTCCGACTGCGGACGCAGGAAAATTGAGGGGGACGGGACGGGACAGGGGGTGCGGTCGCATCACCTTTGAAGAGGACGCATTCCTTCTGCACGTGTCCTTCAGCCCAGAGGACGCGAAAAGTGTGTTGAGGCCAGTGGTCGTTGAGGGCAGAGGTTGGCAAGTCACACAGCTGGAAAAGTGGCCGGATTTAAGGAAAACAAACAAACAAACCAGAATTCTGGAAAATGGCAAAAACAGCTGCCCGGCTTCCCCGTTTCGTATTCAGGCAGTCCTCGACTTACGTCAGCTCATTTAGTGACCAGTCGAAGTCCCAATGGCAGATAAAACCAAGTGACTTATTGGGATGGGTTTTTTCCCCACACTTCCAACCGTTGTGTTCCCGTTTCTTATTCAGGCAGTCCTCGACTTACGTCAGCTCATTTAGTGACCAGTCGAAGTCTCAAAGGCAGATAAAACCAAGTGACTTATTGGGATGGGTTTTTTCCCCCACACTTACGACCGTTGTGTTCCCGTTTCTTATTCAGGCAGTCCTCGACTTACGTCAGCTCATTTAGTGACCAGTTGAAGTCCCAATGGCAGATAAAACCAAGTGACTTATTGGGATGGTTTTTTCCCCCCCCACTTACGACCGCTGTCGGATCCTCGGGGTCACGTGATCCAAAATTCAGACGCTTGGCAAATGACTCGTATTTACGACGGTTGCAGTGTTCCCTGGGGGCGGGATGTGTGTCTCACGCGATTCCCCCTTTTGCGACCTTCCGACGAGGAAAGTCAACGGGGGAAACCAGATTCGCTGAACAACCATGTTTCTAATTTAAAAGCGGCAGTGTTTCGCTTAACAACTGTGGCAAGAAAGGTCGTAAAATGGGGGGGGGGGGCAAGCCTCCCTCTTAACAACTGTCCTGTTTAGCGATCGTTGCAGGAGCCCAGAGTCGCCTGATTGCCACGGGAGACATTTCCACAAAGCAAAGTCAAGCCGGATTCGCTTAATGACCGCCTGATTCACTTAACAACTTTAGGGATATGCTTAGCCTGTAAATAGCCAGTCTGAAAATTCAAATAAAAACAGCTGCCTCTTGTTCGTTGGAAACGTGAAGTAGGCTAAATTACACCATAGAGGGGTTCTAAATAGTAATTAAATCGCCATTGTTGGAATTTCTTGGATCCTGCACATTCCTCGGCAGGAATCTTGCTAAACAGACTCTGTGGGAATCTTTCTTTTCCATTTTAGGAAACTCCTAAAGTGATATTTTTTCAACCTTTGCCATTTTAAGATGGATGGACTTCAACTCCCAGAATTCCCCAGCCAGCATGGCTGGCTGGGGAATTCTGGGAGTTGTAGTCCATCCCTCAGGTTTACAAACACGGCCTAAGAATCTGATTTAATCTTTTCCCAACTCTTTTCTTCTTTCGACCTTCCGTCTCTCTTCCTAAAATGGATCTCTCTTAATCTGGTCTCCGGAGAGTAATTAAATCCACTCTGTTCTCCTTGGGTTAACAGGCAAATTAAAAATTCCTGGATTTCCGCAAGACACACAACAACCCTTGAGTGTAAGGCCGACAGTGTGCATTGCGTTGGCAGCAAGTCCTCATCTTACGACCGCAACCGAGCCCGAAATCCCTACGGCTAAGCAACACCAGTTGTTAAAGTGTCTCATTTTACGACCACCTTTGCTACCGTTGTTAAGCGAGTCACTGCCGTTAAGATAGGGACACGGCTGTTCAGTGGCTTTCCCCGTTGACTTGGCTCGTCAGAAAGTCGCAAAAGGGGGGATCACGTGATCCCCCGGGGACAGTACGACCGTCGTAAATGTGAACCCGTTGCTAAGTTTCTCAATTTGAACACATAACTGTGAATAGAACAGACCTGGAAGGGACCTTGGAGGTCTTCTAGTCCACCCCTTCTTCTCAATCAGAAGCTATACTATTTCTGATAAGTGGCTCTCTAGTTTCTTCTTAAAAGCCTCCAGTGTTGGAGCATCCACAACTTCTGGTGGCAAGCTGTTCCACTGGTTAACTGTCCTCACTCTTAGGTAGTTTCTCCTTAATTCTAGGCTGCTTCTCTCCTAGATTAGTTTCCAACCGTTGTTTCTTGTCTTGCCTTCTGGTGCTTTGGAGAATAATTTGACCCCTGAGGTTACTGCAAATGGTCGTTAAGTGTGAAAAACGGCCGTAAGTCACTTTTCTCAGTGTCGCTATAACTTCGAACGGTCGCTAAACAAATGGTTGTAAGTCAAGGACTACTTGCATAGATTTATTTTTAAAGGGAGGCTGGATATTTTATGCAAACATTAACTAAAGGGCACCCCCATTTGTTTCTCTGCTCCCCCATAAATCCATCAATGGCTCGTCCTTGGCCGACTGAGTCTCAAAAGATACCCACATATATCCGGGTTTATTTTTCCTATCCGGCGTACGCCAACGGACCACCAGCGGGGACTCGTCTCCGAACACGATCAGGTCATGCGACGCCGGAGCCACCTAAAGACGGAGAGAAAGAAACGGTCACCGTGGCTGGCGGGCTTCTGAAAATCTTTATTTTTTTTTCCTCGAGAGCCTCTGGAACTCACCGCCACAGGATGAGAGAAGGCCACCGCCAAGGAGGTGTTTTCCCTGTTGACGTAGACGCAGCGAATGGTTGGCTCCGGATCACCTAAGAGGGGGAAACAAAGGCATCCAGACAGGGGAGTGGAAGATGGGTTTTGTTAAACGCCTCCCGTACAGGAAGCGTGCTCCAGAGTTTATCTCCCAGGATTTTTAACCGTTGGGGAATTCCGAAAGTTGAGATTCCCCAGGCCTGAAAAGGTCTCTTAATTCAGGAGAACGTCAATAAAACGGAATATTCGAAGGTCAGGGTTGAACTGCGGGTGATTTAATTGCAGGCGTTTCGTGACCCAACTGAGGAACATCAAAAGCGCTAAAAGGGAATGGGTCCGAAAGGCGCTTTTTCAAGAGGCAACTGGACTTTTTTTTTTCCCTTGAAGACATTTCGCTTCTCATCCAAGAAGCTTCTTCAGTTCTGGCTGAATGGCGGAGGAGGGAAGGATTTATATTCCTTTGCAGTCATCTGGTCGTTAGTACTCCCTCTGAGAATTCTTGAAGCCACTTGGGGGTTTATTTTGAAAAAGCACCTTTGGGACAACCATGACCTGGATGACTGAGAATCTCCATGGGGTTTCTGGTATGATGGGGGAGGAGGAGGAGGAGGAGGAGGAGGAGGAAAAGGGCTGTGGGGTCCTTGGTGCTCTCTGAGCTTGGTCATTTTCTTTCAGACGTTTCATGACCCAGCTAGGTAACATCATCAGTGCTAGAAGGCAGTGGTGGTTTTTCTTTTCTTTTTTTTGAATGATGAGGGAGGAGGAGATCTGTAGGGTCCTTGGTAATCTCTGCGCTTGGTGGTTTTCTTGCAGGCATTTCATTAGCCAACTAGGTAACATCATCAGTGCTTGTAGGTAACGCTACACTGATAATGTTACCTAGTTGGGTCATGAGATGTCTGCAAGGAAGCCACAAAGCTCAGAGACCACCAAGGACCCCACCAACTCAGTCTCCCAGCCTCTAATATCCCTCAATAGACGATTCTGAGGGGACAATCTTCATTTATCTCTCGATAAATCCTCCATCTTGCCCCCTTCCTATTCTGGAGAAGCCGGAAACAACCCCCTCCCCAGAATTTGCCTTAAGCCGAATTTCCCTGAAAGCAAGATGGCTGCTTGGCTCCTACCTCTACCCAGAAGCCAACGGTGGTAGAACCAAGCACTCTGATCGTTGGGGTCCGTGAAGAAAGCATTTTGCACCAGTTCCAGCTCTGGAAGAGAGAAGATTGGGTAAAATGTTCTTTATTCTTATTCCTAAATATTTTCCATGGTTTCATATTGCGCTTTTATGATGATTTAAGCTGCCCAGAGTTGCTCGACAATGAGATGGGCAGTGTATAAATCTAATAAATAATGATAATAATGATAAATAATGATAATGATAAATAATAATAATAATGATTAATAATAATAATAATAATAATAATAATAACAACAACAACAGGATCAGAATAGGAATTGGAACCCTCGGCAACTGCCAGGAAAGAGTTGATATTTATGCTTAAAAACAAGAAGAGGCATCCATTTAAAGTTTCACATCCAAAATGCCCCATTGGAAGTAGTCCTAGCAACTTCCGGCACTGAAAAAAGTGACTCAACGACCGGGTCTTCGCATTTACGGCCGTCGCAATCCTGGGATCATGATTTGGATGCTCGCAACTGCGCCTGTATTTATGACGGTTGCAGTGTCTCTTGGGTGTCACATGATCGTCATTTGTGATCCTCTCAGCCAATGGGGAAGCAGGGAAGGTCGCAAATATGACTGTTCCACTTAAAAACCAATTTTCCAGTTTTCTCCAATTTTGGTCATGAATTGAGGACTGCCTGTATGGCAGCTGACTTTTAAGCCATCCTGGTCCAGACTGAACTGCAGGATGAATTCCCCCTCCGGAAAGGAGAGAGAGAGAGAGAGAAATGAACCTTAATTTTATTTAACAGAATAACCCAGCTGGAAGGGACCCTGGAGGTCTTCTAGTCCAGCCCCCTGCTCAAGCAGGAGATCCTATGCCATTTCAGACAAACAGTTGTCCAATTTCTTCTTAAAAGCCTCCAGTGTTAGAGCACTTACAACTTCTGGTGGCAAGTCGTTCCACTGAGTAATTGTGCTCACCATCAGGAAATGTCTCCTTAGTCCTACATTGCTTCTCTCCTTGATTACAGTACTTGTCAGACTATAAGACGCACTCCCTCTCCCTAAAGTGGGTGGAAATGTCTGTGCGTCTTATAGAGTGAATATTGCGGTGAGGGGAGGGGGAGAGAGGGATTGGTGCGGCGCCAATCAGCTGTTCTAGGTGGCAGGGATCGCTGCTGCGGCCTATCGCCGCCCGTTCGCGGTGATCGGCGGCAAACGGCCTGCGGCGAACGGGTGGCGGACACCGATTTTTTTTTTCTCGTTTTCCTCGTGGATTGTCCTGAGCTGAGCATCCCTTTTTCCTCGCCTGTAACGAAAGCAGCACCCCAGACCAACAACAACGGACAGATAAAAATGTTCCAGGGGGGGGAAAAAAAAATAAAAATATTGGCAGCCTTGTGTGCGATGCCGTTGATGCCAAGGTTGGCACCAAGACGGGTTGCTATCGTGGCTTTTCCAAACAGAAACCACTCAACATTTTTCGATCGTGACCAAGCCAAGATCAGGCAGGTGTGGCTCGCTCCCGTTTGTGTTCCTTTGCTTATTTCGAAAGGGGCTGAAAAGGGGAACGAAAAAAAGGAGGAGGAGGAGAAGGTTAAAAGGGAACCTTGTCATGGAAATCATCACTTTCTCTGAAAAGGGTTATGATTAATTGCCTTTTAGTGTTCTCCTCCAAAGGAGGAGGAGGAGTAAAGCTTATCCTCTGTTTATTTAATCTTCTGCAAACTTTATTATTATTATTTTTTCGAGCGTGGGTTGGCTAAGAGGAGAACCGGAGCTCCACTTTCATCCATTGGACTGGGCTCCTACTGGCAAGGGGCCTCCCTCCATCCGTCTTTGAGGCAGGAGAGGGTTTCAAATCGGCAGGACAGGAAAAGGAATGGAAGAAAGGAAGAAGAGGGGAAGGAAGGAAGAAGTTAAGAGAAGAAGAGAAGAGAGAAGGAAGAAAAAAAAGAAAGGGAGAGAGAAGAGGAGAGGAAGGAAGGAAAAAAAAGAGGAAGAAGTTAAGAGAAGAAGAGAATAGAGAAGAGAAGGAAGAAAAAAGAAAGGAAAAGGTTAAGAAAAGGAGAAGAGAAAGGAAAGAAAAAAGAAAGGAAAGGAAAAGGAATGGAAGAAAGGAAAAAGAGGGGAAGGAAGGAAGGAAGAAGTTAAGAGAAGAAGAGAAGAGAGAAGAGAAAGAAGAAAAAAGAAAGGGAGAGAGGAGAGGAGAGGAAGGAAGGAAGAAAAGAAGAAGAAGTTAAGAGAAGAACAGAATAGAGAAGGAAGAAAAAAGAAAGGGAGAGAGAAGAGGAGAGGAAGGAAGGAAGGAAAAAAAGAGGAAGAAGTTAAGAGAAGAGAAGAGAGAAGAGAAGGAAGAAAAAAGAAAGGAAAAGGTTAAGAAAAGGAGAGAAGAGAAAGGAAAGAAGAAAGAAAGGAAAGGAAAAGGAATGGAAGGAAGGAAAAAGAGGGGAAGGAAGGAAGGAAGAAGTTAAGAGAAGAAGAGAAGAGAGAAGAGAAAGAAGAAAAAAGAAAGGGAGAGAGAAGAGGAGAGGAAGCAAGGAAAAAAAGAAGAAGTTAAGAGAAGAAGAGAATAGAGAAGGAAGAAAAAAGAAAGGAAGAGAGAAGAGGAGAGGAAGGAAGGAAGGAAAAAAGAGGAAGAAGTTAAGAGAAGAAGAGAAGAGAGAAGAGAAGGAAGAAGAAAGAAAGGAAAGGGTTTAAGAAAAGGAGAGAAGAGAACGGAAAGAAGGAAAAAAGAAAGAGGAAGAAGTTAAGAGAAGAAGAGAAAAGAGAAGGAAGAAAAGAAAAAGGAAGAAGAAAAGAAGAGGAAGGAAAGAAAAAAGAAAGAAGAGGAAGGAAGGAATGAAGGAAAAAAGAAAGAAGAAAAAGAAGGGAGAGGAGGGGAGGAGAGGAGAGGAAAGAAGGAAGTTAAGAGAAGAAAAAGAAGAGAAGCGAAAAGGAGAGGGGAGAAGAAGAAGGAAGGGAGGAAGGAAGGAAGGAAAGAAAAAAGATAGGAAAAGTTAAGAAAAGGAAGAGGAGAGAAGAGATGAGAAGAGAAGGAAGGAATAAAAGAAAAAAAAAGAAAGGAGAAATTAAGAGAAGAAAAAGAAGGAAAAGAAGGAAGGAAGGGAAAAAAAACCCTACAGGTTGACTTATGACCATTCATTCAGTCACCATTCAAATTTACAAAAGCACTGAAAAAAGCAATTTATGACCAGTCCTCCCACTTACGACCGTCACAGCATCCTAACAGTCACATGCTCAAAATTCGGGGGCTTGATAACCGGCATGTATTTATGACTGTCGCAATGTCCCGGGGTTATGTGATTTTCCCCTTTTGCAACCTTCCCGGCTGGCTTCCGACAAGCCAAGCCCATCGGGGAAGGCGGATTCGTTTAACGACCACATGATTCACTTAACAACCGCAGCGATTCCCTTCACACCCATAGCAAAAAAAACAAAAATTAAAAAATCAACCCTCACAAAATCAGGTATAACCCACTTAACCACCTAGCTTAAGAGTGGCAATTCCGGTCTCGATTGTGGTCATAAATCGAGGACAACCTGTATCGCATGTTGCGAGGAAAACATGCAGGTTAAAATAGCCTGTGTGAAGGCTGAATCTGGGGTCACCGGCATAGAAAATCAGGAGTTATCTCCTCCCTGAAAAACACTTTTGAGAAAAAAAAAAAAAACTCCTGAATTTCAGCTATGCGTTTCACTTCCCAGAAATAATTTGTGAGGGCAACAATGAGGGGAAAATTCCCTTCCCGGAGTTATTTGCCAGACATTTAAAAGAAAAACCGATTTTTTCCCCACTCCTCCCTTCATTCAAAAAAGAACATCTGATTAAATCACTCAAAACTAAACGGGAGAAAAGAATCTGTCCGAGAAGATGATTTATGGCACAATTAAACGAAGGAGGGGTGGGTGTGTGCACCGTCACGAAGAGAAAAAATAAATAAATAAAAGTTTGGGTTTCTTCGGATGAAGAGGAAGGAGGAAGGGAACGGCGCAGCCATGCAAAAGCTGGGAATCGTGATTAAGATCGGCTGCTTTTTTGGGAGGGTTCGGCAGTCACGGCTGGCATGGAGCCTTCAACCACATATGGCTTCCAGAGAACTCAAAATTTGAAAAAGAAAGAAAGAAAGAAAGAAAGAAGGAAAGAAAGAGAAAGAAAGAAGGAAGGAAGGAAAGAAAGAAGGAACAGAGGAAGGAAGGAAAGAAGGAAAGAAAGAAAGAAAGAAGGAAGGAAGGAAAGAAAGAAAGAAGGAAGGAAGGAAAGAGAAAGAAGGAAGAAAGGAAAGAAAGAAGGAAGGAAGGAAGGGAAGGAAGGAAGGAAAGAGAGAAGGAATGAAGAAAGGAAAGAAAGAAGGAAGGAAGGAAGGGAAGGAAGGAAGGAAAGAGAGAAGGAATGAAGAAAGGAAAGAAAGAAGGAAGGAAGGAAGGGAAGGAAGGAAGGAAAGAGAGAAGGAATGAAGAAAGGAAAGAAAGAAGGAACGAAGGGAGGAAGGAAAGAAAGAAAGAGAAAGAAGGAAGGAAGGAAAGGAAGGGAAGGGAAGGAAGGAAGGAAAGAGAGAAGGAATGAAGGAAGGAAAGAAGGAAGGAAGGAAGGAAAGAGAGAAGGAAGAAAGGAAAGAAAGGAAGGAAGGAAGGAAGGAAAGAAAGAGAGAAGGAAGGAAAGAAAGAAAGAAAGAGAAAGAAAGAAGGGAAGAAAGAAAGAAAGAAAAAGAAAGAAGGAAGGAAAGAAAGAGAGAAGGAAGGAAGGAAAGAAAGAAGGAACAAAGGAAGAAAGAAAGAAAGGGCAAAAAAAGCAGCAAAAATGAGGTGAGGTGATGATCGAGAGAGAAGAGAACAGCAGTTAAGAAATACGATTTGTTTGCCTTTTTGAGGAGAAGCAGCAAGCAGCGAGCAGAGGGGAAAATGGATGGGCCATTTCGTTAGGCCAGATCCTCAATCTCATCTACTTTTTAAAATCTTTGGAGTTCAACTTTATCTATCTAATTGTCTGTGTCTGCCTGCCTGCCTGCCTACCTATCATCCACCCACCCATCTGTAATTCTGTATTATCTATAAACTATCTAATTGTTTATCTCTCCCTCTTTCTAGATCTAATTCTGTATTTAATGCAGAATTTAATTCTGTAAAACTGCCCAAGGAGCTGCTACAGAGGAATGATGGAGTCCGTCATCTGCACCTCCATAACTGTCTGGTTTGGCTTTGCAACCCAACAAGACAGACAGAGACTTCAGAGGATCATTAGAACTGCAGAAAAAAGCAATTACTACCAACCTGCCTTCCATTGACGACCTGTATACTGCACGAGTTGAAAAGAGGGCTGTGAAAATATCTACAGACCCCTCGCATCCTGGACATAATCTGTTTCAACTCCCACCCTCAAAACGACGCTATAGAGCACTGCACGCCAGAACAACTAGCTAGACACGAGGACAGTTTTTCCCCCGAACGCCATCACTCTGCTAAACAAATAATTCCCTCAGCACTGTCAAACTATTCACTAAGTCTGCATTACTATTTAATCTTCTCATCGTTCCCACCACCCGTCTCCTTCCACTTACGACTGTATGACTGTAACTTTGTTGCTGGTATCCTTACGATTTATATCGATATTGTTTCCTGATTGCTTATTTGTATCCTATGACTATCATTAAGTGTTGTACCTTGTGATTCTTGACGAACGTATCTTGTCTTTTATGTACACCGAGAGCTTATGCACCAAGACAAATTCCTTGTGTGTCCAATCACACTTGGCCAATAAAGAATTCTATTCTATTCTTTTCTATTATCTAAAATCTAATATCTTATCTCTCTCTCTCTCTCATCTATTATCCGTGTCATATATGTGGGTATATACATACATACATACATCAGTTCACATCCCCACTAGCAGTTAAAAGGAAGAAACAGCTGCAATCTCACATTGCTCCTAGAAGCAAGAAGCCGAAAACACCAGCCTGAAGATGACGAATGAGACTTTGTCGAAATGTTGCCAAGACACTTCCAATTTTACGTGGGAGAAAACCCGAATAACCAAAGACCTACATACAAATACCCATGAAAACCTCAGAAAACATACATACATACATACATACATACATACAGATACATACTTATCTATCATCTACCTACCTATCTACATACCTACCTATCTATCTTGTCATATCTATATATAGTGGAAGTTTGAAAGCTGGATGCAACGAAACTTCATTTTAATGTATGCCTATTAGTGTACATTCAAAGTGAAAATAAAGTTATTCTTATTCTATTCATCTAATTTTCTGTCACCCATAGAATTCTTTCTTCTTCATTGGCCAAGTGTGATTGGACACACAAGGAATTTGTCTTTGGTGCATATGCTCTCAGTGTACATAAAAGAAAAAATAAAATATATTCGTCAGGAATCATAAGGTGCCACACTTAATGATAGTCACAGGGTACAAATAAGCAATCAGGAAACAATATTGATATAAATCGTAAGGATACAAGCAACAAGGTTATAGTGTTAGGGGGAGGAGATGGGTGATGGGAACGATGAGAAGATTAATAGTAGTGCAGACTTAGTGAATAGTTTGACAGTGTTGAGGGAATTATTTGTTTAGCAGAGTGATGGCGTTTGGGAAAAAACTGTCCTCGTGTCTAGCTAGTTGTTCTGGTCTGCAGTGCTCTATAGCGTCGTTTTGAGAGTAGGAGTTGAAACAGTTTATGTCCAGGATGTGAGGGGTCTGTAGATATTTTCACAGCCCTCTTTTTGACAATTGATAAATGTTTGTATCTACCTACCTATCCATCCATCTAATTTTAAGTATCTGTCATCTGTCTATAATCCATCCATCCGTCCATCCATCTATAAACTAATTGTTTCTCCCTCCCTCCCTCTCTCTATAGTATCATCTATAATCTAATAGTTTATCTCTATCATCTATTATCTAATTGTTTGTATCTACCTACTTACCTACCCCATCCATCCATCTTGTCTGTCCAACACCTACGGACTTGAACTCCCAGAATTCCCCAGCCGAATAAAACTGAAATCCATTTTTTCCCCACCTTTCAGCCATCCGGAGAGCATTTTGCCCAGCCCATGGCAATGCAGTATTGTATTATTTCTCCTCCTGGGGAGCACAGCCCCCTTTCCACCGGTGGAAATCCCTGAATCTCTTATAAGGGAGGGTTAGGGGTCCCCTCCCAATGCCTCCCCCCCAACCCATCCATTCCCGATTCCCACCTTTCAGAAGGATTTCCTCCGTGATCCGGCCTTGTTGCTGGGGATCGGGGTACAGCTGCGGGAGGAGGAGGCTGCGATAATGCCAGGAAGAATAATTGGAGAAATTCCGGGTGATGAGGCTGTCGCTGAAGGCCAACTCGTCCTCGGGTAGCACCTTGGACCGCTGCACCACGAAACGCCGGTAGTCCCAGCAATGAACTGAAGGGGGCACCACAGAGAAGGGTGGAATCTTAAGTTGGCCCACCGACCCTCCTTCTCTCCATCGTCCGACTCTTCAAACATGGCGACTTTAAGACGGGCGGACTCCATCTCCCAGAATTCCCTAGCCAGCAAAGAATTCTGGGAGATGTAGTCCACACGACTTAAAAGTCGCCATGTTTGAGAAACGTGGCCTTTATTGATCCCGTAGGTTAGCCTTCCTTAGACATGCTGAATTCCAGCTCCTGAGGTCTCCATGAAAGACAGGAAAACGTTTAGCATTAATTGGCTAAAATTGTTCATAAGCTGCACAGAGTCATAGACAAGAGAAGGACAGCTATGTAAGTTTGAGAAAGAAAGAAAGAAAGAAAGAAAGAAAGAAGGAAGGAAGGAAGGAAGGAAAAGGGAGGGAGGAAGGAAGAAAGAAGGAAGGAAGGAAGGGAAAGGGAGATGAAGAAAGGGAGGGAGAAGGAAGGAAGGCAGGAAAAGGAAGGAAGGAAGGAAAAAGAGAGATATATATGGATGGATGGATGGAAGGAAAGGAAGAAAGGAGGGAGGGAGGAAGAAAAAGAAAGGAAGGAAGGAAGGAAGGAAGAAGGAAGGAAGAAAGGAAGATAGATAAGATAGATGGATAGATAGATGGATGGAAGGAAGGAAGGAAAGGAAGGAAAGAGGGAGGGAGGAAGAAAAAAGAAGGAAGGAAGGAAGGAAGGAAGAAAGGGAGGAGAAGGAAGGAAGGAAGGAAAAGGAAGGAAGGAAAAAGATATATATGGATGGATGGATGGATGGATGGAAGGAAAGGAAGAAAGGAGGGAGGGAGGGAGGAAGAAAGAAAAAGAACGAAAGAAAGAAAGAAAGAAAGAAGGGAAAAGGAGACGAAGAAAGGGAGGGAGAAGGAAGAAAGAAAGGAAGGAAAAAGAAAGATATATAAGATAGAGGGATGGATGGAAGGAAGGAAGGAAGGAAAGGAAGAAAGGAGGGAGGGAGGACAAAAGGAAAAGAAAGAAAGAAAGAAAGAAAGAAAGAAAGAAAGAAAGAAAGAAAGAAAGAAAGAAAAAGGGTAACTGAACACCTGATGTGTTTGTGTGAGGATAATGTTTGTCTGAACGGTAACCGGATGCTTTCAGCTAACTGGCTAGATAAAGCAGGCCAGGTCAACACGTTAGAATAGAATAAGAGAGTTGGAAGGGATCTTAGAGGTCTTCTAGTCCAACCCCCTGCTCAGGCAGGAAACCCTAGACCATTTCAGACAAATGGCTGTCCAAGCTCAAAAGGTTGTCCTCAAAAAGTAGTCCTCGACTTACAAGTTTGTTTGGTCACCGTTCGAAGTTACAACGGGACTGAAAAAAGTGACTTATGACCACTTTTCACACTTACGACCGTTGCAACATCCCCACGGTCACATGATCAAACTCCAGATGCTTGGCCACCGACTCCTATTTACGACGGTCGCAGCGTCCCGGGGTGTCACATGACCCCCCCTTTTGCGACCTTCTGACAAGCAAAGCCCACGGGGGAGGCCAGAATCTGAACAAATATGACGATACACATCACAACATCGGCCGGAGAGGTCGTAAAATGGGGGCAAAGTTCCCTGAACGAGCGTCTCGCTTAGCAACGGAAACGCGGGGGTCTCCCTTGTGGCCGTAAGCCGAGGACTACCTTGGTTCTGTTATCTTGTTAGTCAAGGTGGCATTGCAAGAGAAAGGAAGGAACTACGCACAATTTCGCTCGTCGATCTCCAAAAACTTGCCGCACAGCTCCAGTTCCCGGGCCCAGTCCGGTTCGGGCATGTGCTCCATTACCCAGCAGCGATGATGCCACGTGCCGTAGGATTTGGGGTTCACCCTCAAGCAGCACTCCAGGAAGGCGAGCTCGGCCTTGCACAAGGTTTGCATCTCTTCTGGGCTCCTGGCAGGAGATGGAAGGGGTGGACATGTGGACCCCACGGGGAGACCCCCCGTCTCCTCTTCACAGACAAACGCCCACCCACCCCTTACTCACTCCTCCTTCTCCAGGTGCAGGAAGGTCTCTCGCCGGAAGTTCCAGAGGGTGGCGAAATCCGGATTGGCACCAAGGACTTTGTTGCTCAGCTCCAGGCCTTCCTTGTCCAGCTGTCCCAGTTTCCTCTGAAGGAGAGAGTTAAGATGGCGGCGTCCCAAACTCCCCTTCGCTCCCCATCTCTCCCCCTCACACACCCAGTAAGGAAGTTGTGGGGGGGAATGGGGTCCCCTTAACTGTGTTAAGATAAGTGGAGTTGAACAGGAAGGAAGGAAAGGAGGAAAGAAGGAAGGGAAGGAAGGAAAGGAGGAAAAAGGAAGGAAAGAAGGAAGGGAGGAAGGGAGGATGGGAAGGAAGGAAAGGAGGAAAAAGGAAGGAAGGAAGGAAAGGAGGAAAAAGAAAGGAAGGGGAAGGGGAAGGAGACAAGGTGGGAGGGAGGAAGGTAGGATCAGACAGGAAGGAAGGAAAGATTGAGGGAGGAATGAATCAGGGAGGAAGGAAGGAAGGAAGGAAGGAAAGGAGGAAAAAGAAAGGAAGGGGAAGGAGACAAGGTGGGAGGGAGGAAGGTAGGATCAGACAGGAAGGAAGGAAAGAGGGAGGGAGGAATGAATCAGGGAGGAAGGAAGGAAGGAAAGGAGGAAAAAGGAAGGAAGGAAAGAAGGAAAAAGGAAGGAGGGAGGGAAGATGGAAAGGAAGGAAAGGAGGAAAAAGGAAGGAAGGAAGGAAAGAAGGGAAGGAAAGTAGGAAAAAGGAAAAAGGAAGGAAGGAAGAAAATGAGGAAAAAGGAAGGAAGGAAGGGAAGAAAGGAGGATGGCAAGGAAGGAAAGGAGGAAAAAGGAAAGAAGGAAGGAAAGGAGGAAAAAGGAAGGAAGGGGAAGGAGACAGGGTGGGAGAGAGGAAGGTAGAAAAGGAGGGAGGGAGGGGGGAAGGAAGGAAGGATCAGACAGGAAAGAAGGAAGGAGGGTGGGAGGAAGGAATCTGGGAGGAAGGAAGGAAAGAAGGAAGGAAGGGAAGGAGGAAAAAGGAAGGAAGGAAGGGGAAGGAGACAGGGTGGGAGGTAGAAAAGAAAGGAGGGAAGAAGGAAGGAAGGAAGGAAGGATACAGGGAGGGAGGGAGGAAAGTAAGTAGGTAGGTAGATATAGGAAGGAAGGGAGGTGAAGAAGAGGGAGGGAGGAAGGAGACAGGGAGGGAAAGAGGAAGAAAAAAGGAGAGAAGGAAGTAAAGAAGTAAAGATAGACAGAAACAGAGGGAGAGAGAGAGAGGAGGAAGCAAGGAAAGAAGGAATTGGCTGCAATTATAAACAATCCCAATCTTATATTCCTGGTCAAATTCAATTGAAGAGGTAATGAACAGGTAAATTTCGCAGGACCGCACAACGCAGTCTCCCTGTACCCAAAACACTAGCAGTGGGAAAAAAACAACAACCGGGAGCCACAATCCGAATGCATTGTACGAATCGTTGCCAAAACTTTTTGGCAGGTCATGTGGATCTGGTTACTCGATCTGAGTCCATTCGGGGCCAACGCCATTGTTTTGGGCCTTTTGAAACAATTCATCTTTTTTTTTAATTTTTTTTAAAAAAAAAGAATACCTCCAAGGGCTTCGGAAGGCACGCTGACCTTTTTTTTTTTTCTGGAACTTTCTTGGGGTGACGGAGGTGACAGATGGAGGTTTGGGCGTGCCAACTTTAGGCCCCTTAAAAGCTCTCCCAGGGCTCTTTCACAACGGTGTTCGGGCTTCCCCCCCCCCCCCCGAGAATGGCAAAAAAATTGTGTGGCCTCAAAATGGCAATTCGCTACCAAATCTGGGGCAGTGCTACCTACCTATCCATCGCATCCATCTATTTATCGTATCCGTCCATCATATCTATCTGTTTGTCCTTTTATTCTATCTATCTATCTATCTATCTATCTATCTATCTATCTATCTATCTTTCTTTCTTTCTATCCATCCATCCATCCATCCATGCATAGTTAGTCAGTCTGTCTGTCTGTCTGTCTATCTATCTATCCATCCATCCATCAATTCTGTCTGTCCAACCATCCATCCATCCATAGTATATCTATCTATTTGTCTGTCTGTTTATTTGTCTGTCTATCTTCTATCCATCCATCATCTATCTATCTATCTATCATCATCTCTCTCTCCATCCAGCCGTTCTGTCTGTCTATCCACCCACCCACCCATCCATTGTCTGTCTGTCTGTCCGTCCGTCCATCCATCCATCGTCTGTCCAACCATCCATCCATCCATTCATAGTCTGTCTGTCCGTCCATCCATCCATCCATCCATCCATTCTGTCTGTCCACCCACCCACCCATCCATAGTCTGTCTGTCTGTCTGTCTGTCTATCTATCTATCATCATCATCTCTCTCCATCCAGCCATTCTGTCTGTCTATCCACCCACCCACCCAGTCTGTCTATCTATCCATCCATCTCTAAATCTGACTGTCTGTCCATCCATCCATCCACCCATCATCCATCTAGCTATCCATCATCTATATATCTACCTACCCATCATCTACATACCCACCTACCCATCATCTACATACCCACCTACCCATCATCTACATACCCACCTACCCATCATCTACATACCCACCTACCCAGCTATCATCTATCTACGATATCTCTCTCTCTCACCTATCCATCCATCCATCTCTAAATCTGACTTTCTCTCTGTCTGTCTGTCCATCCGTCCATCCATCCATCCACCCACCCATCATCCATCTAGCTATTCACCATCTATATATCTACCTACCTAATATGTGTCTGTCTGTCTACCTACCTACATACCCACCTACCCAGCTATCATCTATCTATGATCTCTCTCTCTCTTTCATCCATCCATCCGTCCATCCGTCCATCCATCCATCCATCCATCCATCCATCCATCCATCCATCCATCCATCCATCCATCCATCTATCTATCTATCTATCTATCTATCTATCTATCTATCTATCTATCATCTCCCTCCCTCCATCGATGACCCATCCATTGTGTGGATCTATGGATGGGTGGATGGATGGATGGAGAGATGACAGACAGACAGACATCCCAACACCAAGGGTTCTTCAACCGAGTGAGGGCCAGGATTTCGAAGTCCCACATGGCAAGGTGTCCCAACCAAAAACAAGATCTCCCAGTATCTTTTTCACCCAGGAGCAGAAGAGGAAATCCCAGCCTCATGTCTTTTACCTTCTCAAAGATGGCCTTGGTGACTGTCACATACTGTTGGAGCTTCTTCTCCCGTTCCAGACGTTTGGCTTCGGCTTGCTCTTCCGTCGTCTTCACCTTCAGCCTTCCGTGCTGGTGGGGAGGAAACCAAAGAGAGGGAGCTGAGGATGGGAGACTTCGGGGAAGCCATGAGAAACATCCAGAAGGATCCATCAAAGGACCAGACAGAAAACTCACCATCTTGACCGACTCCAAAGAGAGAGGCGAAGAATGAATCGCGCGTCCTAGGAAATGTGAAACGAGAAAGAGAAATCTCAGTGACGTTTGCAGTTCAACTACCCAGATGACAAGCTGAGGATGATGGGAACTAGAGTCCTAACGATTACATAGATTAACAAAATTGGAAAGCACCTCGTAGGTTAACTCGTCCAACCCACCCACTTGACGTTTAATGTAGTCTTGACCTTCGGATGGAATGTCAGGTTTAAAAACGAACCACACAATTTAAAAAAAAAAAGAATAATTTTCCAGTTTTCAATTTCCCAGCGACTCAAGTTCCTCTCCGTCTTATCTTCCCGCCAAGCCTAGAGAATTTGACGGAGCTAAAAAACATAGTTAGGGGCCAAAAGGGAAGGTGGAACCTGGTTTTACAACCTGGTGAGAAATGGTGCGAGGATGCGGAAATGGATAGGTTAACGTTAAAGCATAAAGAAGATACAGAATAGATTTTTTTTCAACATGTTTTATTGATGGTTAGACAATAAAGGTATAAATTGGAAACTGGAAGAATACTATTCTATACAAGTAAAGAATATTATTGTTACTGGAATGATGTGTGTGTAAAATAACCCAGACAATACATTGTTTACTAAATACTTATATTTATTTATTTATTTATTTATTTATTTATTTATTTATTTATTTATTTTTCATATTTGTATACCGCCCTACTCCCGAAGGACTCAGGTCGGTGAACAGCCATAATAAATACAAATACATATAGAAGTTAAAAACTATTAAGAAACAGATTAAGTAATTAATCTATTAATTACTATTAATAATTAATAGTAATTAATCTATTAATTAATCTATTAATATATGTTAAGAAAAATGTGTGTGTATGTATGTATCCATCCATCCATCCATCCTTACATACATATTATACAAACTATTCTAAAAATACGAGTTCCAGGTCTATCTATCTATCTATCTATCTATCTATCTATCTATCTATCTATCTATCTATCTATCTATCTATCTTTCTATCTATTTATCTATCCATCCATCCATCCATCCATACATACATACATACTTACATACATATTATACAAACTATTCTAAAAATACGAGTTCCAGGTATATTAGTAAGGAAAGAAGCAGACATTCTGTGAGCTCGGGAACTTAAAATTTAAAAATAATTAAAAAAAATTATTCTACTAAACTTTCGTCAGCCGTAAAGGCAGAGATCTTTGTAATGGTAATTTAATACTCTGACGATGTCAGCAGATGGCTGACGAAAGCTTAGTGGAATAAAATTTTTAAAATTATTTTAAAATTTTAAGTTCCGGAGCTCGCAGAATGTCTGCTTCTTTCTTTACATATATATAAATTAAAAAAAAGAAATGGTGAAAGCACACCAAACATTTTCCTGCCAGCAACCTTGCAAGGGAAATTCAGGAGCAATAAAAATATGGAATATTTGGCCTCCTTAACATCTTTTTTTTTTTTTTTAAATCCAAAAATCTGAAGCCGGTTTGTTTCCCATAATGCATTGCCCATCACTCAGGGCATTGTGGGAAATCCAGTTGTTGTTTTTTTAAAAAAGAAACTGGACTAAACCCACAACCAGGGCAACAATTCTACCCCCAGGGACGTTGCCCCAATCTGCTAAAACCCCAGGCTCCCTTAAACCCCAGATCTGCTGAATCGTAGCTAGATTTGTGCATGACACTTAAACCAGGATGCAAACCATGGTTTGATCATTTATGCAAAATCAAGCCACTGCTGTGGGTTCAACCATGTGTCAGCTGTAAGGCCAAGCATGAGTTCAGCCAATGGTGGCTTGTTCAAACAATGCAAAACATGCACAGGCTTAAACCAACATTCACACGTTCCCTTTAGCACGTAAGCCTTTGGATTGGCCCAGAAAGCAAACATTCTCGAGCAAAACCTGGGGGAGGCAGCCTGAGGGCCCCCCCCACTCATTTTACCTTCATGCACAATTTTTTTCTCCTTTGCCTTCGGATTAATGCACAACCAGCTACAAATCCAGAGCACTCACCAATTCCTTTCCTAGTTTCTCCCCCCTCCGGGAAGCCGCCAAGTGGTCTTTCCCGGAAATGTCTACATCGACTTTCTACGGGGCGAGACCATTCTGAACACGCCCGTAGGGGTGTCGTAAAAGCGGAAAAGAGGCGCCGGGCTAATCCTACCTAGCAGCCTCTAGGGGGAGATACCAACCGGACGGTGAGGACAGGGGGAGGACATGAGATCGGTCGGTGGCGAGTGGTCTCGCCCGCGTAGACTTGGTCCCTTCGGGCGAATCCAATTAAGAGGGGGGAGAGAGAGAATTGGGGATACGGATGGGAACTACCACTGAGGTCCGAAGGCTATCGAGTTGAATCCTCCCGGCGGGACGGAGCGTCCTCATCCTTTAAAGGAACAGTTTTAGTTTTGAATTGACTTGTACAGGCAGTCCTCGACTTACGACCACAGTTGAGCCCAAACTAAGTGCTAAGTGACTTTCGCCCCATTTTACAACCTTTCTCGCCGCAGTCGTTAAGCGAGCCCCTGCAGTCGTTCAGGACGTAACACGGTTGTTAAGGGAATCCAGCTTCCCGCATTGACTTGGCTTGTCAAAAGGCTGCCCAATCCAATGATATCATGTGACACGCACAGCAACGGTCATAAGTGTGAACCAGTTGCCAAGCTGTCTGGAATTCTTTTTCTTTTTTTAAATTTTTATTTTTAAAACAAAACAAAACATAAAACAACCGTCATCCGTCATTGTTCCGCCAGGCAGGGCTATCAACATAATTTTAAATTGGGGTATTTTAAATTTTTGGGGTTTTAAATTGGCCAAATCTATTTAATTATTTTAATTTTTAATTATTGTTGTGTCCTGTGTTTTTAAATTGGCTGTACACCGCCCTGAGTCCTTCGGGAGAAGGGCGGTATAGAAATAAAATTATTATTATTATTATTATTATTATTATTATTATTATTATTATTATTACCCATTACAATTACAGAAAGCGTGTCGATCCGGTGACAATTCTTTGTGCTTAACCCCATATCCAAAATTCACAAGTTAAATTTAATCCGTTATTTAATTTCTCTTATTTAAGAATTTATTATACCCCTTTATGCTATTATTCTCATTGAACAGTTATTTAACAATGGCTTGTCTCCCGTTAAAAAAAACCCCGCTTCATATATTTTATTACATTTATTTCATATTTCATACCTCATTTCCATGCTTGATTATCCAGCCATTGATAAAATAAATCCCATACCATATAAATATTGTTTATCTTCCTGTTCTCTAATTTCAAATGTCAATTTGAAATTGTTGTCCCAAAGATGCTGTTTTTTCAGGACTTTCTGGTTTTTTTTTCTTTTGAAGACATTTCCCTTCTCATCCAAGAAGCTTCTTCAGTTCTGACTGAATAGTGGAGAATGGAAGGATTTATACCCCTTGCAGACAGTCGATAATCTACCCATCCTTGAAATGGTGTGGGAATAGGAATGGATTTCCAGAGGAAAACATTGCAGACTACAGGACCCATCTGCACCACTCAGGTGACCCTGAGGACACGGATAAACCTCCAAGTGGCGTCAACGACCCTCTAAAAAAGGAAGCAAATGACCAGCTGTCTGCAAGGAATATAAATCAGTGGTGAAATCTAAAATTTGGTACTACCGGTTCTGTGGGCGTGGCTTGGTGGTGGTGGTGGGTAATGTGACTGGGTGGGCGTGACCAATTTTTAATTTTTTTTTACACTTTTAAAAGCATTTTTTCTACAACCTCTTCGGCGAAGAGGTGGTAAAAAAATGCTTTCAAAAGGCTCTGACGATCCCAGCTGAGTTGCCTGATTGGCAGAGGCTTTTTCTCTTTTAAATGCTTCCGACAATCAGGCAACTCAGCTTGGATCGTCAGAGGCATTTAAAAGAAAAAAAAAACCTCTGCGAATCAGGCAACTCAGCTTGGATCGTCAGAGGCTTTTAAAAGAAAAAAAAACCTCTGCGAATCAGGCAACTCAGCTTGGATCGTCAGAGGCATTTAAAAGAAAAAAAAACCTCTGCGAATCAGGCAACTCAACTTGGATCGTCAGAGGCTTTTAAAAGAAAAAAAAACCTCTGCCAATCAGGCAACTCAGCTTGGATCGTCAGAGGCTTTTAAAAGAAAAAAAACCTCTGCCAATCAGGCAACTCAGCTTGGATCGTCAGAGGCTTTTAAAAGAAAAAAACCTCTGCCAATCAGGCAACTCAGCTTGGATCGTCAGAGGCATTTAAAAGCATTTTTTCTATAACTTCTGAAGAGGTTGTAGAAAAAATGCTCTTAAAAGCCTTTGAGGATCCCAGCTGAGCCGCGCAATCATCAGGCTTTTTTTTTTTAACTTTTAAAAGCATTTTTTCGGCCAAAGAGGTTGTAGAAAAAAATGCTTTTAAAAGCCTCTGACGATCAGGCAACTCAGCTGGGATCGTCGGAGGCTTTTAAAAGCATTTTTTTCTACAACCTCAAGAGGTTGTAGAAAAAAAAATGCTTTTAAAAGCCTCCGACGATCTCAGCTGAGCTGCACGATCATCAGAGGCTTTTATTTTTTTACTTTTAAAAGCATTTTTTCGGCCAAAGAGGTTGTAGTAAAAAGTAAAAAAAAAAAAAAGCCTCTGATGATTGTGTGGCTGGGTAGGTGGGGAGTAGGGATTTTTGCTACCGGTTCTCTGAACCACCCGCCTCCGCTACCAGATCGGGTGATCCGGTCCGAACCGGGAGCATTTCACCCCTGATATAAATCTTTCCATTCCCCATCGTCCTGTCAGAACTGAACAAGCTTCTCGGATGAAAAGCGAAACGTCTTCAAAAGGAAAAAAAAAACCCCCAAAAAGTCCAGTTGCCTCCTGAAAAAAGCACCTTTGGGACAAGGAGAGAAGATGACCCTTAGAAAAAAAGAGAGAAATAACTTTATGTACAGTTCAAAGATATCGGGCTTGGAAGCAGTGGTGGTTTCAAATTTTTTAATACCGGTTCTGTGGGTGTGGCAGGAAGGATACTGTAAACTCTCCATTCCAGGGGTGAAATGCTCCCGGTTCAGACCGGATCGCCCGAACCGATAGCGATAGAGGCGGGTGGTTCGGAGAACCGGTAGCAAAAATCCCTGCCTCCCTCCATACCCAGCTGAGCCGCCCGATCATCAGAGACTTTTTTTTTTTAACTTTTAAAAGCATTTTTTCTATAACCTCTTTGGTCGAAAAAATGCTTTTAAAAGTAAAAAAATAAAAGCCTCTGATGATCGCGCGGCTCAGCTGGGATCGTCGGAGGCTTTTAAAAGCATTTTTTTCTACAACCTCAAGAGGTTGTAGGAAAAAAAATGCTTTTAAAAGCCTCCGACGATCCCAGTTGAGTTGCTTGATCGTCAGAGGCTTTTAAAAGCATTTTTTTTCTGCAACCTCTTCAGCCAAAAAAATGCTTTTAAAAGTAAAAAAAAAAAGCCTCTGATGATCGCGCGGCTCAGCTGGTATCGTCAGAGGCATTTAAAGGCACTTTTTCTACAACCTCTTCGGCTGAAGAGATTGTGGAAAAAAATGTTTTTAAAAGCCTCCGATGAATCCCAGCTGAGTTGCCTGATCGTCAGAGGCTTTTAAAAGCATTTTTTTCTGCAACCTCTTGAGGTTGTAGAAAAAAATGCTTTTAAAAGTAAAAAAAAAAAAAAAGTTGGCCACGCCTACCCAGGCACATTAAACCCCTCCCTTTCCATCAAGCCACGCCCACAGAACCGGTAGTAACAAATTTTACATTTCACCACTGCATTAGATGCTGTTTTAGGACCTCTTTCCAGAGCACGATACCATCGTCTTTTGAGACTGAAGGATGCCAATGATTCTGTTAATTAATCAGTGGAACAACTTGCCACCAGAAGTTGTGGGTGCTTGAAAACTGGAGGTTTTCAAGAAGAGATCGGGCAATCTCTTGTCTGAAACGGTGTAGGGTCTCCGGCTTGAGCAGGGGGTTGGACTAGAAGGCCTCCAAGGTCCCTTCCGACTCTGTGATTCTGTTATTCAACCGTTTTCGATCAGAATTTCACATTCTTGCTTGTTACTTCAAAGGGACTAGAAACAGCAATCAAAGGCGCTCCTTGTTCCTGAAAACAGTTATTCCTTTTCTGGCTCCCATCAGCTTCACGGAATCTGGGGCTAGATAAATAAATATGTTGTTTTCTTTGGCTGACAGGGGAGTAGCGCATTCCTGGTACGCATGGCAGCACCCTAGAGCCATTTAAATATTTGGCTGTCCCAGTTAACCAAACATCGGTCGGAAAGCAAGCAAGAAAAAATGTATTTAGCGCTAATGTGAATGACGTAGGAATAGTACAGGGTCAGCTATATGAACACTGAAGGGCCCTCTTTATTCACCTTATTATAAGAAAGAAATGTGCTTGTTTAGAGATTACACTAAGTCAGCTAAATTCCATTCTTGGTGATATATATCTTCTGAGGGGCCTAGCTGTCAAGGATGCAAGGACATCCATATGTAATATATATCTTCTGAGGGGCGTAGCTGTCAAGGATGCAAGGACATCCATCTGAAACAAAAAGTTAATTATTATCCAAAAGCAGTCATGAATCTACGCATCAGCAAACACAGAATACGGTACGGCAATACGGTAAACACCTCGCTTTTACAACGGTTTGTTTAGTGACCGTTTTACGATGACACGGAAAATAAAGTGATTTATGTTCGTTTTTTTTCCCCACTTATGACTGTTTATTTTATTTTATTTTTATTAATCATATTTCTATGCCGCCCACTCTCCGAGGACTCTGGGCGGCTTACAACAATCGACAGTATACTAAATAGCATATTGCCCCCCAACAATCTGGGTCCTCATTTTACCCACCTCAGAAGGATGGAAGGCTGAGTCAACCTTGAGCCGGTGAGATTTGATCTGCTGATCTGCTGAACTAGCAGTCAGCTGAAGTAGCTGCAGTACAGCACTCTAACCACTGCGCCACTGTTGCGGCATCCCCGTGGTCGCGCGATTAAAATTCAGGTGCTTGGCCACTGACTCGTGTTTATGACGGATGCAGTACCCTGGGGGTCTGTGCGTCACAGGATTCCTTTTTGCGACCTTTTGACAAAGCCGGTGGGGAAGCCAGATTCACTTAACAATCATGTGACTCACTTAACATTCGCAGGGATTCACTTAACAAATGTGGCAAGGAAAGTCGTAAAACGGGGCAGAAAAAAAAAACCCGCACCGAACAAATGTCTCGTTTAGCCACATCAATTTGGGTCGTCGTTAGCTGAGGACTACCTGTACACACACCTGAGCTAAGAAATGTGGACATAGAGTTGTGTCATGAAATCCATAGATTAGTGTTTCCCAACCTTGGGAACTTGTAAGAAGGGTGGACGTCAACTCCCAGAATTCCCCAGCCAGCGTGGGCGAGGCTGGGGATTTCGGGGAGTTTCCGCTATTGAGCTTTCAAGGCCTCCCCTTAATTACTCTAAATTTACTCACCCCTTTTAGCCATTGATCACGTCAGAATGTGAGTTTGCTGTGAGCTGAGGACTTTCCACACAATTTCAGCAAAGTCAGGCTTACAATTGAGTGACCGTCCGAAGTTACAACGGTATTCAAACAAGGTGAATTATAGCAATAGCAAATTTGCCCTTAGATTTATATACCGCTTCACGGTGCTTTTACAGCCCTCTCTACGCGGTTTACGGAGTCAGCCTTATGGCCCCCAAACAATCTGGGTCCTCATTTACCGACCTCAGAAGGATGGAAAGCTGAGTTAACTTTGAGCCAGGTGACAGTTGAACTGCTGGCTTTGGGCGGAGTCAGCCTGCAATAATACACTCTAATCACTGCACCAAGATGGCTTCCTCCCTCCCTCCCTCCCCTCCTTCCTCCCTCCCTTCCTTCCTCTCTCCCTCCCTCCTCCCTCCCTCCTTCCTTCCTTACTCCCTCTTCCCTTCATCCCTCCCTCCTTCCTTCCCTCCTTCCTTTCTTCCTCTCTCCCTCCCTCTCTTCATTCCTCCCTCCCTCCTTCCTTCCTCCCTCCCTCCATCTTCCCTTCATCCCTCCCTCCCTCCTTCCTTCCCTCCTTCCTTCCTTCCCTCCCTCCTTCCTTCCGTCCCTCCCTCCCTCCTCCCTTCATCCCTCCCGCTTTCCTTCCTCCCTCCCTCCCTCTTTCCTTCCTTTTCATCTTCCTTCCTCCCTCCCTCCCTCCCTCCCTCCTTCCTTCCTTCCCTCTCTCCTTCATCCCTCCCTCCCTCAAGCCTGGTGAGGTTCGAACTGCCAAATTACGACCGTTTTTCGCACGTACGACCATTGCAGCATCTCTGTGGTCACATGATCAAACTTCGGATGCCGGGCAACAGACTCGTATTTACGACGGTGGCAACATCCAGGGGTCACCTGATCCCCTTTTGCGACCTTCGGATGAGCCAAGTCAACGGGGGAAAGCCAGACTCGCTTAACCACCGCATCGCTTTCTTCGCAACGACTGTGGTGAGAAACGGGGCAAGTTTCGCTTAACGACCGTCTGGCTTAGCGATGGAAATTTGGGGCTGAATTGTGGTCGTAACTCAAGGACTCCGTGGAGTCTCAGGATCTAATGTCGGTCTGAGCTGTTGGCATTTAAGGATCCTATTAAGCCAGGGTTTGTTAAACAGCTCTCCTCACCCGCCTGAGTTTCTGGGCCTGCTGGGACACAAAATAAAGATATCAGATTAACGGGAAAGTATAAATACCAAATTATTCTTTGGTGTATCTATCATCACCTTTACTTTAGTTGACGGGACAGAAGCAGCTGATATTCAGGGAACAAAGAAACTTTTCTGGGTGTGGAAGAAACACTAACTTTGTTTTGTGATTCCCAGAAAACCCGTAAGCAGCTCATGACGGAGCAAGCTGCGGCGATACATTGTACCACGCTCTACAGCGGCAGGAGGTGCCTCCGCCACAAGTCTACAGGCACCGAAGATTGTCCTCCATCTCCTTTGGGGGGGGGCGGAGAGAGACCCCAGGATGGACAGGGAGAGAGCGGCCCCGATCATTCCAACCTCCTGCTCACGCAGGAGACCTGTGCTAGGGATTCGAACCGCCGAACTACCGACCTTGCTGATTGACAAGCTCAGCGTCTTAGCCGCTGAGCCACCTAGAATAACAGAGAGGGAAGGGACCTCGGAGGTCTTTTAGTCAGCGGTGGGTTCTTACCACTGGTTCGCCATGCACGCGCCCGCTTACTTTGCATGTACCTGTGTCTGCTTCGCGAACGCGCATGCCTTCCGTGTATGCGCCCGGCCTCAGAAACGTGGCTACATAGGATATTTTTAAGACAGGGCCTTTACGCCGGCGGGGGGGGGCGCTCACCTGCAGTCGCCGCTACCAAACCGGTCCAAACCGGCTGAATGCCACCTCTGCTTCTAGTCCAACCCCTGCTCTGTTTTTAGCATTTTCCTAAGCAAAATCTGTGCGTTCTCAGAAACTCTGCATTTCCCAGCATAGTATGCGTTCCCTAACTGATTAGAGATAGTCCTTGACTTACAACGATTTGTTTAGTGACCGTTTGAAGTTATAACACCCCTGAAAAATGTGAGTTACGATGGTTCTCCACACTTGTGACTGTTGTGGCGCCCCCGTGTGTTCACGGGATCAACATTCAGATACTTGGCGACCGACTCGTATTTATGACGGTTTGCAGTATCCCAGAGTCAGGGGATCCTCTTTGGCGACCTTCTGACAAGCAAAGTCGATAAGAAAGACGGATTCACTTAGCAGCCGGTGTTCCTAACTTAACAACTGCTGCTAGAAGGCCGTAAAATAAAGCAAAACTCGCTCAACAACGGTCTCGCTTAGCAGCAGAAATCTTGGCCTTGATTGTCATCGTAAATCGAGGACTAGCTGTATTCTTCAGAAAGGTCGTAAAACGGGGCAAAACTCACTTTTACGGCTCGCCTTGCTAGCAGTGGAAATTTGGGGCTCAATTGTTCCTGTCGGGCAGGGGTTCCCAACCTTTTCTATACCCTATGCCTAGTGGTGGGATTCAGGCAGTTCGGGTGAATCGGTTGTTAAATTATTTCAATCCCACCACTGCTCCTATAATGCTTCTAATATATTCTCGCCCCCTTAAAAAAAACCAAATAATTACCCCGTTTCCCCCAAAATAAGACATCCCCTGATAATAAGGCCAAGTGCTTATTTCAGGGTTGAAAAAAAATATAAGACAGGGTCTTATTTTCGGGGAAACACGGTATATCTCTATAATTTATACATATACACTATAATTCTAAAACTTCTAAACCCAAGTTTTCGTACCCCCTGGAATATCATCTCAAACTACCTCACCTAACTACCATCTCGCTTAAGGACAGAAATGTAATATTCAGAAATGCTCTGAATATTATAAGACATGGGATCTATTTTATCGATAATTAGAGAATAAAAATGGAAGTTAAAAATAGGGAAACCAAAGAGGAAGATCAGCGAAATATAGAAAATATGTTCAGAGAGAGATGGAAACACTATGATGATGATTATTTTTATGACTATTAGGATTACGATGTTTAATATTATTATGATATTCCTATTAGAAGATATGTCAAGAGGGAGAAGTGAATAGGTTTATAATGTTCAATATTGTAGAATTAGAGAAGTAATACCCTGTTTCTCCCAAAATAAGACATCCCCTGATAATAAGCCCAATCGGGCTTTTGAGCGCACGGCAATAAGGCCAAGCGCTTATTTCAGGGTTCAAAAAAAATATATAAGACAGGGTCTTATTTTTGGGGAAATACTGTATTAATGTAAGGAATACTATTGTAAATTTTGATTATTATTGCACAAAGATACATGTATCCAGATGACACACTGTTTAATGGAAGATGGAACTATTATACTAATCAATCAATCAAGAAATGTGGGACTCTGTCACAGTCGAGGATACACACACACACACAAACCATGTTTCCCCGAAAATAAGATCAGGTCTTATATTAATTTTTGCTCCAAAAGACGCCTTAGGCCAGTGGTGAAATGTAAAATTTGTTACTACCAGTTCTGCGGGCGTGGCTTCTGTGGTGGCGGTGAGTAATGTGACTGGGTGGGCGTGGCCAACTTTTTTTTTAAAAGCAGAGGCTTTTAAAAAATGCTCTTAAAAGCCTCTGATGATCAGGCAACTCAGCTGGGATCGCCAGAGGCTTTTAAAAGCATTTTTTTTCCCTACAACCTCTTCGGCCGCAAAAAAAAAAAATTGCTTTTAAAAGCCTCTGATGATCCCAGCTGAGCCGTGCGATCATCAGAGGCTTTTTTTTTTTAAACTTTTAAAAGCATTTTTTCGGCCGAAGAGGTTGTAGAAAAAAATGCTTTTAAAACAGCCTCTGAAGATTGCGCAGTTCAGCTGGGCATTGGGGGGGGGGTGGCTACAGGGATTTTTGCTACCGGTTCTCCAAAGCCAGCCGCCGCCATCGCTACCGGATCGGGCAATCCAGTCTGAACCGGGAGCATTTCACCCCTGCATTAGGCCTTATTTTCTGGTTAGGTCTTATTTTGGGCGGAAATATGGTACTAACAGTGGTGGGTTGCCCCCGGTTCGGACTGGTTTGCAAGAACCGGGAGTAAAACTTGTGGGAGGCCCCGGCCACTGCCCCGGATGTTGTCATTGGCGATCTGTGCATGCACAGAAGCTACCGGTTCGCCACGCACGATCCCTTTGCGAACCGGTACTAAATGCTTCCATCTGGTTGACAATCTTAACGGGGGCTTATTTTGAGGGTAGGGCTTATATTACGAGCATCCTGAAAAATCATGCTAGGATTTATTTTCCGGGTGGGTCTTATTTTCGGGTATATGTTAAATTATCAAGTAATATGATAAATTTCTGTAATTGAGGTCACGTTCCCCGGTGAGAAACCACAGAAGAAGGATGATTTAAGCCAGAAGGGAGAGGAAAAAGGGCTTACACACTTTTTTGGGCGTGCGCTTGGAAATCCAGTTCTCCGAAAAGGATTCGCATTTCGACTGTCCTGTTGTTCACCCCAAACTCGGTGCCGTTCTTGCTTTCTCGGAATGACGGGAGAGAGACGTTGATGTATGAACCATCCTTAATTGCTGCTTTCGGTGGGTGGGGGCCGATATGATAAAGAGCCGTTGAGTCAGCGGGGGGGGGGGGGGAAAGGAATTTAGGCGGGTTTTTTTTTTTTTAACGAAAGAAACACTTCCCTTTCTTTCATTAACTTCTTCGTCAGGGACACGCCAAGGATCGTTGACAGTTTTGAAAGGCTGGGATTTGATTTTCGGAAAGCGTTATTAGACAGCAGAGATCCTGCGATAATCTTAAAACGCAGGCGGCGCTCGACTTAATGACTGTAAGTGAGCCCAACATTTCTGTCATTTAAAAATAAATCGGTGAAAGGAGTTTGGCCTCACTGTACGGCTTTTCTCGCCGCGTTTGTTAAGCGAGTCGCTGCACTTGATAAGTCGGTAACCCTGTTGTGAAGTGAACTGTTACATTGACAATCAGTTACCGCATGACCGCAACGAAGCTCCAAATTTCGGTTGTTAAGCGGGACGTTTATGAAGTGAGTTTTGCCCCGTTTGGCTGCTTTTCTTGACACTGTTGTTAAGTGAATCCCTGCGGTTGATAAGTCAGTAAGCCGGTTGTTAAGCGAATCTGGCTTCCCCGTTGAGTTTGCGTGTCCGGAGGTCGCCAAACGGGGATCACGGGACCCCAAGGACATTGCAATCGTCGTAAGCAGAGGTGGTATTCAGCCGGTTCAGACCGGTTCGGGCGAATCGGTATCGGTGACTGTGGGTGTGGGAATCGGTATCGGTGACTGTGGGCCCCCACTCACCTGCCCGGATGGGGCACGGCGACCGTCATAAATATGAACCGGTTGCCAACGAGCTGAGTTTTGATCACGTGACCATGGGGAGGCTGCAAGGCGGTCATTGTGAAAAACGGTCGCAAGTCTCATTTTTCAGTGCAACTTTGAACGGTCACCAAACGAGCTGTTGTAAGTCAAAGAGTACCTGTATTAAATTAGTAACATGGTTGTTAAGTGAATTTGGCTCCCCCCTTGACTTTGCTTGTCAGAAGGTCGTAAAAGGGAATCACGTAACTCTGGAATCACTGCAACCGTCATAACTGTAAGTCACTTGTCAAGCATCCGAATGTAAATCCCGCGACCACGGGTGCCGTTTTGGTGGGCGTAAGTCACTTTTTTTCAGGACCGTTATAACTTCGGTCACTAAATGAACTGTTGTAAGTTGAGGACTTCTTATACAGGTAGTCCTCAACTTACAACAGTTAGTCACCGTTCAATGTTACAACAGCACTGAAAAAAGTGACTTATAACCGTTTTTCACACTTATGACCGTTGCAGCATGCCGACCAAAATTCGGACGCTTGACAACTGATTCATATTTATGACGGTTGCAGTATCCTGGGGTTATGCGATCACCATTTGACGACCTTCCCAGCTGGCAAAGACAATGCGCAAAGCCAAATTCGTTTAATGACGGCCTGATTCGTTTTAACCTTAAAGCCATTCGCTTCATAACCGTAGCAAGGCAGGTCGTAAAATGGGGCAAAAGTCCACTGAACCACCGCCTGGCTTTGCAAGGGAAAGGTTGGGGGCCCGATTTGTGGCCGTCCATCACAGAGTTGAAACGAAGGTTCGGATAGGAAGGGGTAGGATTGAAATCTGATTTTTATGACAAGCTTGTCTCTCCTGGGTGACAGAGGCCGAGATGAAAATTAGGGGTGTGGGGATGAAGTCATCGCCAAGTCGAGCCAAGCCGGATTTCCCACGGGGAAGAACGGGGTGCGTATGTAAGCCAGGAGGAACGGGGAAGGAATGGAGGTGATGGGATTGATTTACAATATATTCCTGTAGTTTGGGAAACGCCTGCCGAAGTCTCGTCTGCCCGAGTGCAGGGACCGAAGGAGACTTTGGCAACCTGATATTATAAATTCGCATTTGTGCAGCCCTGATTTATGCCGGCAATTAAATGGTAATTTTGGAAGAAGAACGCAACACACCTAGTCGGGGAGTTTTCCGCAAAATGTTTACACGGGGAGGACCGATTCGCCCGAACCGGTCTAAACCGGCTGAATACCACCTCTGCTTACGAGGATTGCAATGTCCTCGGGGTCCCGTGATCCCCGTTTGGCGACCTTCGGACACGCAAACTCAACGGGGAAGCCGGATTCGTTTAACACCCGGCTTACTGACTTATCAACCGCAGGGATTCACTTAACAACGGTGTCAAGAAAAGCGGCCAAACGGGGCAAAACTCACTTCACAAACGTCCCGCTAATATAAGCGCTTGTTTAGATGGTAATCATGTATAATTTATATTATCATTTCTGTTGCTAAGCGAGACGGGTGAATTTTGTCCAATTCTAGACCTTCCTTGGCATAGTTGTTAAGTGAATTGCTGCAGTTGTGAAGGGAGTAATGTGGTCCTTAAGTGAATCTGTCTTCCCCGTTTGACTTTGCTTGTCTGAAGGTCGCAAATCATGCGACTCCGGGATACTGTGACCGTCATAAATCTGAATCTGTCGGCACGGGTCTGAATTCTGATCCCATGACCCTGGGGAGGCTGCAACGGCCATAAATATGATGCTTAGTTTATCGTTTAGCGACCGTTTGGTGTTAATGATGGCACTGAAAAACCACTACCGGTTCTGTCAGCGTGTCTTGGTGGACACAGTGTGGCTTGGTGGGCGTGGCTTGGTGGGCATGACAGGGGAAGAATGCTACAAAATCTCCATTCCCTCCCCACTCCAGGGGAAGGATACTGCAAAACCTCCATTCCTTCCCCACTCCAGGGAAAGGTTACTGCAAAATCTCCATTCCCTCCCCACTCCAGGGGAAGGATACTGCAAAATCTCCATTCCCTCCCCACTCCAGGAGAAGGTTACTGCAAAATCCCGATTCCCTCTCCACTCCAGGAAAAGGATACTGCAAATCTCCATTCCCTCCCCACTCCAGGAGAAGGATACTGCAAAATCTCCATTCCCTCCCCACTCCAGGGGAAGGATACTGCAAAATCTCCATTCCCTCCCTATTCCAGGAGAAGGTTACTGCAAAATCTCCATTCCCTCCCCACTCCAGGGGAAGGATACTGCAAAATCCCCATTTCCTCCTGATCAGCTGGGACTCGGGAGGCAGAGAATAGATGGGGGTGGGGCCAGCCAGAGGTGGTATTTGCCGGTTCTCCGGACTACTCAAAATTTCCGCTACTGGTTCTCCGAATTACTCAAAATGTCCGCTACCGGTTCCCCGAACTACTTAAAATTTCCGCTACCGGTTCTCCCGAACCTGCTGGATTTCACAGCTTCCCCATGGTTACATGATCAAAATTGAGATGCTTGGCTACTGGAATGTACTTACGACGATTGTAGTTTCCTCGGGGTCACATGTGCCTCTTTGGCGACCTTCGGACAAGCAAAGTCAAGGGGGAAGCCGGATTCACTTAACAACCCTGTTACCAGCGGTGAAATCCTCTGAAGCCTGCTATGGATTCTGTGAGTCTGCTACCGAGCACTCTGTGTGTGTTCATGTGGTGTGCCTGCGCAGCGCTAAAAGAGGAACATTTTGAAGCCTTCTGAGTCTGCAAAGGTAAGTAGAACAGCGAGGGGGAGGGGAGTCCGCTGTGCCACGCGATTTAATTAGCTAGAAAGCAGGAAATCCGACGATTCTACCTAATCTAAATGGCGCGTCACAGCTGATCGTCGGAAATACCTGTTCCGACCGAACTGGTAGCATTTTTTACTACCAGTTCGGGCGAACCGATCCGAACCGGTAGCATTTCACCCCTGCGTGTTACTCACTTAAGAACGGCAGGGATTCACTTAACTCTGGCAAGAAAGGCTGTAAAATAGGGCAAACCCACTTGACAACGGTCTCGCTTAGCAACGGGAATGATGAACTCGATTGTTGTTGTAAGTCAAGCTGTATTCCTCGCCACCGTGACAAAGGGGGAAAGATTCCCATTAAAGAGGCTCTTCCCTTGTGGGGCTGCCCTGCCCTGAGTAGCTGTTATGAATCAACCCGAGGTTTCGAAGGAGGAAGCTGCACTCACCTGTAGACGTGTTTGCAGGGCCTTTCCCATCATCCAGGAGACAGGTGGGGAAAAGCAAATATTTATGGCATTATTGCCTTCGAATTCTCAAGAAACGGGGAGTTTTCTCAGGCGTCAACATCGTCTTGGCCCAACTTCACCCAAGGAGCCGCTGAGTTCACAGACCTGCCCAGGCTGCCATTTTCTCTTCCTGCAGGTTGCTTGTTCTGGATACCGTATAAATGATCTTATTTAGTTTTATTTATCAAATGCAGTGTGGCGTCACCCTTCTCCCTGTCCAGCGACTTTGGGCGGCTTGCAATTTTTTGCAATTCTATTCCATTCCATTCCATATATTCTATTCTGTGCCATTCCATTCCATATTTTCTATTCTATTCTATTCCATTCCATATATTCTATTCTATTCTATTCTATTCTATTCTATTCTATTCTATATCTTCTATTCTATTTCATTCCATATATTCTATTCTATTCTATATTATCTATTCCATTCCATATATTCTATTCTATTCTATTCTATTCCATATTTTCTATTCTATTCTATTCTATATTTTCTATTCTATTCTATTCTATATTTTCTATTGTATTTCATTCCATATATTCTATTCTATTCTATATTATCTATTCCATTCCATTCCATATATTCTATTCTATTCTATTCCATTCCATTCTATATATTCTATTCTATTCTATTCCATTCCATATATTCTATTCTATTCTATATCTTCTATTCTATTTCATTCCATATATTCTATTCTATTCTATATTATCTATTCCATTCCATTCTATATATTCTATTCTATTCCATATTTTCTATTCTATTCTATTCTATATTTTCTATTCTATTCTATTCTATATTTTCTATTGTATTTCATTCCATATATTCTATTCTATTCTATATTATCTATTCCATTCCATTCCATATATTCTATTCTATTCTATTCCATTCTATATATTCTATTCTATTCTATTCTATTCCATATTTTCTATTCTATTCTATTCCATTCCATATATTCTATTCTATTCTATTCTATATTATCTATTCTATTCCATTCCATATATTCTATTCTATTCTATTCTATTCTATGTTTTCTATTCTATTCCATTCCATATATTCTATTCTATTCTATATTATCTATTCTATTCCATTCCATATATTCTATTCTATTCTATTCTATATCTTCTATTCTATTTCATTCCATATATTCTATTCTATTCTATATTATCTATTCCATTCCATTCTATATATTCTATTCTATTCTATTCCATATATTCTATTCTATTCTATATTTTCTATTCCATTCCATTCCATTCCATTCCATATTTTCTATTCTATTCTATTCTATTCCATATATTCTATTCTATTCTATTCTATTCTATTCTATTCTATTCTATTCTATTCTATTCCATTCCATTCCATTCCATTCCATTCCTTTGGCTGGGGAGGATGGGTACGACAGTCCCATTCTATGGCCAGGGCAGTCCACCCCACCCCACAAAGTGTAGTTACTGGCACTTTCAGAGAATTTAAAGACATTTCCCTCCCTCCCTCCTTCCCTTTGAGACTTCATTCGGTCATTTTAGAAGCCACGCAGACCCCAGGAATGAATGAATGAATGAATGAATGGGTGACGCAATGAACGAACGAGCCAATAGACGAACGGCAGGACGACGTCACGGGCGCAATGCCTTCTGGGAGGAGCGGCCTGCGCTGATCGCTTCCTCGCGCGCAAGGAGGGGGGGCAGGTCGGGAGGCAGCGTGGTTCCGGGGAGGGCGTGGCCTGAGAGAAAGAGAGAGAGAGAGAGAGAGAGAGAGTCCTACGCAGGCGCAGAAAAAGCCCGGGCCTCCGCGTGCTCTGCGCGGGTTTGCAAAAAAAAAAAAAAAGATGCAGGATCCTGTTGCAATCCAGTAGATCACAGCAGCAGCAGCCGCCAGTGGAAACTTTGGGCCGGGCCGTTTCCTGTAAGTCTTGCAAAATATAAATATAAATATATATATATATATATATATATTCTGATTTTTTTTGTAGCTTTTATTGGAGTCTTCCAGCCTTCCCGGTGACCGGATAGGTTGGCTGCAGGCAGAAATGCAACCGGTGAAGCGGCCAGGGCAGGCGACTTGCAGCTCCTTTCCCCGCTGGTGGTGGATGAGGAAAGCTCTGGGGGGGCGGGGCTTGGGGGGGTATTTTATTTTTGGATGTGGGCTTTGAAAGGCAACCCCCCCCTCCCCTCCCCTCTTCCCTCCAATCTTTTTTTTTTTTTTTTTTAAATTTGATTTATATGCCGCCCTTCTCCGGAGAATCAGGGCGGCTTACAATGCATTAGCCTTCATCCTTTTGTATATTTTATACAAAGTCAGCTTATTGCCCCCACAATCTGGGTCCTCAATTTACCTACCTTAGAAAGGATGGAAGGCTGAGTCGACCTTGAGCCTGGTGAGATTCGAACCAGCAGTAATTGCAGGCAGCTGGATATTAATAACAGGCTATTAGTCTGTTGAGCTATCCAGGATCCCTGGATTCATTGGATTCTGTTCTAGGGAAATTGGGCGTTATCAATGGAAGATACACAGGTGGATATGTGGATACACACGCACACAGATATGCACAGGCGTACATACACAGACGTACACACACGTATATGCACACATATATGCACACACGCATACACACATACAATATATACACACAATATATATATATACACGTACATATATACACCCATGCACATACACATATACACACCCACACAAATACACACCCACACACGCACACACGCACATATACACACACATTACACACATACACACTATACACATGTACACATATACACACATGCGCACATGCACACATACACATACACAATATATATACACAATATATATATGCAAAAAATTAAAATCTCAGGTGTTTTCCCACATCATATTAAATAAGTTAGTTAAAATGTTATTTTATTTTATTTATCACACATATACATACACAATATATACACACTATATATACACACAATATATATACACATGCACATTCATATATAACACCCACACATATATATGCACACATGCATATATACACACGCACACACTATATACACACAGGTACACAAATATACAACACACAGTTATATACACATATACACACACAATTTATATACACACAAGATATATACACACAAGATATATATACACAATATATACACAATATATATATACACACACATACATATATACACATATACACACACATGCACACATACACACAATTTATATACACAAGATATATACACACAATATATATACACACATATACATATATACACACACATCCACACATACACATCCACACAATTTATATACACAATATATACATATATATATGCACGCGCTCTCTCTCTCTCTCTCTCTCTCTCTCTCTCTCTCTCTCTATATATATATATATATACATATATATATATACATACATACATACACACATATACACACACATACACGTAGGTATATACACACCCACACATATATGCACACACGCACATATACACATGTACACATACATATACACACATACACACATGCACATATACATACACACAATATATATACACACATGCATACTGTATATGCATGCGTACACGTGTGTATACATATAATATGTATATCATGTATATATGTATGTTAATATTTTATTTCTATTTCATATTTTACAGTGTTATTAATTTAGATGAAATGTTAATAAACATTGTTTATTAACAAACTGGCAAACACTCAACCACTTAGTCTTGATCGAACTGGCTACATACATACATACATGTGTGTGTGTGAATATAAGTATAGCATATTATATAATTTTACATTTATCATAGAAAGCAATATTATATGTAGCCCCCTGTGATCATGGGATGTTTCCGAAATATTGGTGGCCCAAAGGTTGTTTCAAGTGGGATGTTGTTGAGGCGTCCAAAGGCCCCCTCAGGGTCTCGCCTGCTCTTTCTTTGGTCCATCTCCTCCTCACAACAGCCCTGTGAGGTGGGCTCAAGGAGGCTGAAACTGCCAAGAGTTTTTTAACCTGGATATTTTCCTGGGCTTGTTATAGCGAGCGGATTTACCTGCTCCTTATTTATCATCCCTCCGCATTGCTCTTGTCTCTTTCTCTCCGTTTTAATTTAATATTTCTTAATTTAAATGTTTATGTTTTCTTTTTTATTGATTAAATGGATGCTTTATTCAATGTATGCGGTTTATTTTTCGTTGATTAAATTGGCTTTATTTTTATTTACGTTTTATTTTTTTATTAAATGTATGTTTTGTTTTATTCATTTATTACATTTATCTTTTATTTTTATTAAATATATGTGGTTTATTTATTTATTTATTTATGTAGTGAATTTATATGCTGCCCGTCTCGCCGTCCAAAGTTGTCATTTTTCCTTGCCGTTAATTTCCTCGGTTTCCCCTTTGAAGGCTGGCTGGAGCTATCCAGAAGGATGGGACCCACCGCCCACCGCCAGAAAACCGCGAAAAGCAGCAAAGAGCAACAGAAGAAACGACGTGGCTCGCCTGCTTCTAAGCCTGGGAAAGGAGACCCCGAGGAGATCAAAGGAGGCGGCGCTGTCAAATTGGAGCCTGCGGTGGCGGACTATTTCCGCCAGGCGCACGAAACCTTCAAATCTGGCTTTGCCTCCGATGAGGAGAAAAGTAAGAATTGTTCCCGGGGTGGGGGGAAGCTTGTAGGAGAAATCCTCGGGTTACGACCGTAATGGACGCTGCCCATCAGCATCACGACTCGTGATGTTTGTAATTTGGGTCGTCCATGGGACCGACTCAGTTTTATGACCTTTTTTTTTGGGAGCAGTTGTTAAGTGAATCCGTGTTTCACTATGAGCTGGTTTGCCGTAAGCTGGATGTATATGCCATTTTTTTGGGCGAAATGGCCGTAAAATGCGGTCGCGTGACTGTTTATATGCAAATGGCAGTAATTGTCATGTGACCACGGGGGACAGCCATTGGTCCTTCAACATCTGGGTTATAAGTCTCCCCAGGGAAGTAACTTCAAACGGTTGGTAAGCGATCGGTCGTAAATTGAGGAGTACCAGGCCATAGCCTGATCCATTGGGAATTCAGAAATTTGGGAAGATGGGAGGTGTTGCAAGGAATTCTGGGAGTTGAAGTCCACCCGTCTTCAGCTGAACCGGATGGTACAGTTCGTTTAGCGACCATTCGAAGCGCTGAAAAGATGATTTATAGCTGTTCCTCACACTTAACGACTATTGTGTGGCGTTCCCACCATCACGTGCTCAAAATTAGGGAGCTTGGCAATGGACAGTTAGTCCTCGATTTACAGCCCCAATTGAGGCCCAGATTTTTGTTGTTAAGGGAGACATTTGTTCAGTGAGCTTGGTCCCATTTTACGACCTCGCTCGACGCCATTTTTAGGTGAATCGCTGCAGTTGATAAGATAGTAACCCGGTTGTTAAGTGAATCGGGTTTCCCCCGCTGACTTTGCTTGTCAGAAGGTCGCAAAAGGGGATCATGTGACCTAGGACTGATGGCGAGCCTATGGCACGCGTGCCACCGCCATATCGGTGGGCACGTGAGCTAAGCTCCGGCGCGCATGTATGCACTGGCCAACTGATTTTCGGGCCTTCCAGTCCCACCGGAAGTTGGCCAATGGGCCGTTTCCAGCCTTCTGAGGGACTCCAGGGGGGTGGGAAAGGCTGTTTTTGCCCTCCCCAGGCTCCTAGGAAGACTCTGGAGCCTGGAGAGGGCACAAAATGGGCCTACCGGGGCCATCGTGTGCCAAAAATGGGGGGAGGGCAGGGGGGGGTCGCGCACCATGCGCAGGGGGGTGGGGCACATAGAATTACGGGTGTGGACATGTGCGCGCACCCCCTCACACTCCCCCACTTTTGGCACGCGATGGCAAAAAGGTTAGCCGTCACTGTCCTAGGACACTGCGACCGTCATAAATACGAGTCAGTTGCGAAGCCTCTGAATTTTGATCACACGGTCATGAGGATGCTGCCGTGGTCGTAAGTGTGAAAAATGGCGGTAAGTCCCTTTTTCAGCGCCGTTGTAACTTTGAACGGTCACTAAATGAACTGTTGTAAGTTGAGGACTGCCCTGCCTTGACAGTGTCCCGTGATCGCCATTTGCGACCTTCCCGACTGGCTTTTTGATCAGTAAAATCAATGGGGGAGGGCGGATTCGCTCAACGACAATGTGATTCACTTAACGATGGTGGTGATTCGCTTGACAAAAAAAGGTTTGCAAAAGGGCACCCGACTCACAATCGCCTTGCTTAACAAGGGGAAGTACTGCTCCCCCCACATTGTGGTCGTAACTCGAGGACTCCCAGTAATGGTCGTTATTTTGGCCCCCGTAGGTCTGTTTGTGAGCAACGTCCTGACGGAGGCCACCGATGCGGCGTTGCCGCTGGCCCTGGATGCCTCGGGGTCTCTGTTCCTCCAGGCCCTGCTGCCGTCTGCTTCCGGGGCCAGCTTGGAGCCTCTGCTCCGGGCCCTGCTCCCCTCCCTGCGTCCGGCCGTCTGCCACCCTTGCGGGGCCCACATCTTGGAAGGGGCCCTGTGGAGGGCCCCAGTGCTGATCTCGGAAGGAGGCGAGGAGGCCCAGGCGCTGGAAGAGCTCGTCCTGGATCTGGGGAAGAGTCTTCGGGAGGAGTTATCGACTTTCGCATTGGACGCGCACGCCAGCTTTGTGGTGCGGACCCTGCTGCAGGTCCTGGGAGGAGCCCGCGTCGGGTCGGACGGAGGACGGGGGCTCCCGGGCTCAGGTGAGACGTGGCCACTGAATGCGTCCCCCATCCTGTGATGGATAGTAGGGGGTGGAAGCTCTTGCCCCCTTTCTGGCATCTCAGAGTTTCCTGCATGTTGAGATCCAATGTGGGAAGAATGTGAGAATGATGAGACCTGGGTTAATTCCCTTCCCCCCCCCGACCCCCCCCCACCCCCCCAAAAGGCCTGGATGAATCCTGGTCAGCTCCTTCTGCTCAGCCCACTGTACCCCACCTTGTTGTTATTTTATTTTATTTTATTTTATTTTATTTTATTTTATTTTATTTTATTTTATTTTATTTTATTTTATTTTATTTTATTTTATTTTATTTTATTATTTTATTTTATTTTATTATTTTATTTTATTTTATTTTATTTTATTATTTTATTTCATTATTTTATTTTATTTTATTTTATTTTATTATTTAATTTTAATTTAATTTAATTTTATTATTTTATTTTATTTATTTATTTTATTTTATTTTATTATTTTATTTTATTTTTTAATTTTATTAATTTATTTTAATTTATTTTAATTTAATTTAATTTAATTTTTTAATTTATTTTAAATTATTATTTATTTCATTATTTTATTTATTTTATGTATTATTTTGTTACTTCTTTTTTATTTTATTTACTTCATTTTATTTTACTTATTTTTTAATGTTATTTTTTGTTTTATTTCTTTGTTTTATATTTTCTTTTATTATTTTTTATTTTGTTATTCTATTTCATTTTATTTTACTTCTTTTATTATTTTGATTTATTTTTTTATTTTACTTTTTTATTTTTTTATTTGATATATTTTTATTATTTTTATTTTATTCATTTATATAATAATAGCAACAACAACGCCAACATGTACAATGACATTAGTGGAGGTCCCAATATTATTTTATTTTATTATGTTATTTATATATTTATTTAAATTTATTTATTTAATGTTTGTCGTTTATAATTTATGCTTTTACTTGGCTGTTCACCGCCCTGAGTCGTCAGGGAGAAGGGCGGTATACAAATTTAAAAATAAATAAATAAATAAATAAATAAATAATATTCATTTATTATGTTTATTTTATTCATTTTATTATTTTTTATATATTTTTTATTTTTTATTTTTTATGTTATTTTACTTTATTTTTATTTTATTTATTTGTACCCCACCTTTCTTATATTTACAAATAACTCCTTATATGAAGTCCTCGACTCATCATCGTATGATGTCCTCAACCTGTGGACTTCAACTCCCAGAATTCCCCAGCCAGCCATGATGCAGATTTGAAGTCCACAAGTCTTAAAATTGCCAAGGTTGTTTGGACATGCTGGTTAATCCCATATTTTGCTAGGTGTTTACGCCAAGCGGCAATGCATTAATCTTTTCCTTGCGGGAAAATCAGGGCGTTTAATTTACCCCTTCCCCTTTTCTGCCCCCTTTCCACCATCTTAGGGGCTCTTCGTCCCGGGGCCAAGAGTTCGAAGGTGGGGAGTGAAGGACCAGCGGTGTTTGAGGTCCCTGTGAGTTTTCTCTCCCTCTTGCGGGAATTCAAAGGCTGCTTTCAGGAACAAATTTCAGGTGAGATGCTGCCATCTGCTGGGCAGGTGGGGAAACAGCAGTCTTGCACAGCTTTCCAGCGAATACAGGTAGTCCTCGTTTAATGACAGCAAGCGAGCGTGGAATTTCCGTGATTAAGTAGTTGGAAGTTGTTAAGCGGGTCTCCATATGAGCTGACTTGATTTTACGGCCATTTTTATGGCAGTCGTTAAGTGAATCAAAAGGTCGCTAAGCGAATCCCTTGTAAGAATGGATGCTTTTTCCTGCCTGCTAACAAAAAATAGTGCAAATTGGGGTCACGTGACTCAGGGACTTTGCAACTTGTAAATATGAGCCTGTTGCAGTGTCTGAAATGCGATCACATGACCACGGGGAGGGGGTGGGACAGTCGTAACTTTGAGGATGGGTTGTAAGTACCTTTTATGAGGTCGGTTATTGTGATCCATAACCACGGGGGGGGGCAGTCATAAATTTGAGGTCTTAAATCCTTTTGATGGGGTCGGTCGTAACTTCAAAAGGTCACTAAGCGAATGGTCATTAAGTGAGGGCGACCTCTGAATGGGAAAGTGTGAGCTTGACATACGTTTAGGGAAGGTCGTACATAGAGGTGGAGCTCTTGCCTCACAATCCAGGAGGCTGTGAGTTCGATCCTAGGCAGAGATAGATATTTCTCTTAAGAAATATATCTGCTGAACAAAACTCCGCATTGGTGACAGGAAAGGCATCCGGCCATTAAAAAACACTCTGCTAGCTCCATTCAGTTGCCCAGACTCCACCTTGCAAGGGATTATGGAGTCGTTAAAAGATGATCACGATCACGATGATCATTTATAAATCCTTCCTTTCTGGTCTGACTTTAACCAAGATCCTTATTAAACTAAACCCTGTTTTCCCTCTAGATTTCATCACCAACAAATGTTTCAGCCTCTGCCTGCAGGTGGCGCTGGAGATCCTACACCGAAAGCTGCCTGAAGAGTGTGCTGAGCTCTGCCAGGCCCTGATTGGCTACCTGAGCAGCTGTAACCCGGCTGCTGAGCAAAGGTAGGCAGTTGGATTGGTTGGATGGTTTGGGGGTGGGTGGGGATTGGTGGGAGGCGTCATTGCAAAAAGTTTGCAAAGTTTGCAAGACTGGCTGGGGAATTCTGGGAGTTGAAGTCCATCTGTCTTAAAGTGGTAAAGTACAGGTGGTCCTTGATTTATAGGAGTTCATTCAAAGTTACGACGGCACTGAAAAAAGTGACTTACGACTGTTGTTCACACTTAACACCCTTTGTAGAATCCTTGTGGTCACATGATCAAAATTGACTCATATTTATGACGGTTGCAGGGTCCAGGGGTTATATAATCCCCTTTTGTAACCTACTGACAAGCCAAGTCAATGGGGAAGCTAGATTCACTTAACAACCGTGTTACTAAACAGCTGCAGTGATTCGCTTAACAACGGTTGGCAAGAAAGGTCGTAAAACGGGGCAAAATTCCCCTAACAAATGTTTTACTTAGCGACATACATTCTGGGCTCAATTGTCATAACTCGAGGACTACCCGTCTAAGAAATATTGTATTAGAGAGACCCACATTCTCGACACAACGTAGCATTAAAACCTTTGACTTAAGACCACTCAATTAGCAATCGTTCGAAGCCACGACGGTCCTGAAAAAAACAGTCCTCGCACTTGTGACCATTCCAGCATCCGTACGGTAATGCGATCAAAATGTAGGTGCTTTTTTTGTAAAACTTTTTTATTTTTTCCCCTTTAAAACAGACATTTCATCGTTCATTAATCAGTGTGTTATCTGAGTACAATTTTTTTGTGTCATAATAGTTATAGCTTACCATCGAATTCTTTATGTACATCTATTCTTGTTTTGACATTACAACTTAACAGAACTCCTAAATACAACGTTTCTCTTCCTAAATGATTTAATTTTATCCTTTTTATCCATATTCATTTTCTGACCAATGATAAAATAACCCCCATATATTATCATAACCAGATTCTTCCTTTCCTTTAATTGCGAGCGTTAATCTACTCATTTCTGCACAATCTTAATATTCGTTGTGGCCCGTCAGCGGCCTGTGCAACTAGTAGCTGATTCCGACAGCGAGGAGGCTGGTGTGGTGCTGCGCCAGCAAGCCTGTGCAGCTGGCGCTCGAGTCAGACAATGAGGAGGCTGGAGAAGATGTGGTGCCAAAGGCGGGGATTCAGCCAGGGCCTTCAAAACCTCCAGTGAAGTGAAGAGGAAGAAGAGGAGGAGCCTCTTCTCGATGCACGAGCGCGCAGAGCTGTTAAAAGGCTCCTCAGGAGGAGGTCTCCTCGAGAGTAAGGCTTGGGGCTATTTGGCCACTCCCCTAGCCTATTTAAGGAAGAACAACAACTGAGGCAATTTGCAGGAAACAACCTTGTTCCTATTCCTTCGCGTCTTGATTCCAGAAACGTTTGATTCGGCTCTTGTTTCTCTCTTGTCAGTTTTCCTGCAAATTGCTTCTGGGCATTCTGCCAACCACAGTAAGATTACGCTTATCTGAAATACTGTACCTCAGAATTGAGTTATTCTTCTTTGGATTCTTGTCAGCTGTTCATGAAGTTAAATGAACAGCCCTTGTTCAAAAAAAGACTGATTTAAACTGTGCTTGCGTTCGAACAACTACTAAGAAAGCTCGTTAGTAGTCCTTAATTAGTAAACTAAGGTTTGTACGGACTTTGTGTGTGCTGCGTTCTTTGGGGTCCGTAGCTGAGGCAGAACAATATTTTCTTCATCGCCTTTTCATCTTTAGGGATTTCTTCGATTTTCCAATTTTGCGCAAATGCAATTCTAGCCGCAGTTATCCCACGAATCATCAAATACGCATTTTCCTTACTATAGAAAATAGTACCAAGGAGGTGCATTCCTTCCTCCTCCTTGTCTTGCTTGTTCCTCCCTGCTCAGCAACCTCCTGGTGTTTCTGAAGGACGCGACCTGCAGCCGAGTTCTGGACAAAGTCTTGGAGGTGTCGGATGTGAAGGCGTTGCGCTCGTTCTACAAGGCTCACGTCAAGGGGCAGCTGCGCGTCCTGGCGGCTCACAAAGTGGCCAACTTCACTTTGCAACGGCTCATCCAGGCCGCCTCGCGTAAACTGGTAAGGGGTGTTGCGATGGCCTCTCAACTGGCTTAGATTGGTTGTGTCGTCCATTTTGGTTGATCTTGAAAAGCTAAGAAGGGACAGACCCGGGTAAGGCTTCGAAAGGGCAGGGCCAGATTTTGGCTCCTCCACGGCAGACGGGGCTGTTCAGGCAGCAGGCAAAAAACCAGGAGATGGTGAGTTCTAGTTCTGACTTAGGTATAAAAGCTGGCTGGGTGACTTTGGGCCAATCACCAGGAGATGGTTTATTCTAATCCCACCTTAGTCGTGGAAATTAGCTGGGTGATTATGGCCCAATCACTAGGAGATGGTGAGTTCTAGTTCTGACTTAGGTATAAAAGCTGGCTTGGGTGATTTTGGGCCAATCACCAGGAGATGGTGAGTTCTAGTCCCACCCTAGTTATGGAAACTAGCTGGGTGATTATGGACCAATCACTAGGAGACAGTGAGTTCTAGTTCTGACTTAGGTGTAAAAGCTAGCTGGGTGACTGGGCCAATCGCTGGGAAATTGTGATTTCTAGTCCCATCCTAGTCATGAAAGCTAGCTGGGTGACTTTGGACCAATCACCAGGAGATGGTGAATTCTAGTTTGGGTTAGGTATAAAAGCTAGCTGGGTGACTGGGCCAATTGCTGGGAAATTGTGAGTTCTAGTCCCATCCTAGTCATGAAAGCTAGCTGGGTGACTTTGGGCCAATCACCAGGAGATGGTGAGTTCTAGTTTGGCTTAGATGTGAAAGCTAGCTGGGTGACTTGGGGCCAATCACCAGGAGATGGTGAGTTCTAGTTCTGACAGGTATAAAAGCTGGCTGGGTGACTGGGCCAATCTCTAGGAGATTGTGAGTTCTAGTCCCACCCTAGTTATGGAAACTAGCTGGGTGATTATGGACTAATCACTAGGAGACAGTGAGTTCTACTTCTGACTTAGGTATAAAAGCTAGCTGGGTGACTTTGGGCCAATCACCAGGAGATGGTGAATTCTAGTTCTGACAGGTATAAAAGCTGGCTGGGTGACTGGGCCAATCACTAGGAGATTGTGAGTTCTAGTCCCACCCCAGTCATGAAAGCTAGCTGGATGTTTATGGACCAATCACTAGGAGATGGTGAGTTCTAGTTCTGACTTAGGTATAAAAGCTAGCTGGGTGACTGGGCCAATCGCTGGGAAATTGTGATTTCTAGTCCCATCCTGGGTGACTTTGGACCAATCACCAGGAGATGGTGAATTCTAGTTTGGCTTAGGTATAAAAGCTAGCTGGGTGACTGGGCCAATTCCTGGGAAATTGTGAGTTCTAGTCCCACCCTAGTCATGAAAGCTAGCTGGGTGACTTTGGGCCAATCACCAGGAGATGGTGAGTTCTAGTTCGGTTTAGGCGTGAAAGCTAGCTGGGTGACTGGGCCAATTGCTGGGAAATTGTGAGTTCTAGTCCCATCCTAGTCATGAAAGCTAGCTGGGTGACTTTGGGCCAATCACCAGGAGATGGTGAGTTCTAGTTTGGCTTAGGTGTGAAAGCTAGCTCGGTAACTTTGGGCCAGTCACCAGGAGATGGTGAGTTCTAGTCCCATCCTAGTCACGAAAGCCAGGTAGGTGACTGGGCCAATCACTAGGAGACTGTGAGTTCTAGTCCCACCTAAGCAGGAAATCCAGCTGGGTGACTTTGGGCCTGTCTGTCTCAGCCCAACCCAACCTCAAAGAGTTGTTATTGTGGAGGAAATAGGAGGAGCGAGGAATATGAGATAATGGTCTATTCAACCACTTTTGAGTTCCTTATAAAAATAATAAAAGTCAAGATAAAAATAAATACATTCTACAGGAATGCTCCCTCAACGGCTAGCGATCTGATAGGACCCGTTGCAGATCGATCAATTAGATCCCTGCCGGCCTAGAAGAGGGGGAAGGGGCCCTTCTCTTGATTTACGAGGGTCTCCTCATGTATAACCCCGTCCCCCAGCTGGGGCATCTATTTCAGGAGCTGGGCCCCGGCTTGGAAGAAATCCTGGCCCTGGAGCATCTCGGCATCGTCACGGCGCTCCTAGGCGCCTGCCGGAAACACGGCGCCCATCAGCCGGAGGTGTTGCAGCTCCTCTTGGAGGTAAGCAAATCCTGCGTGGTTTTCTGGTTAGTTTTCGGCTCCGTCTTCTCTGCCAAATTGTTGAGCTGGGTGGGGTTTTTTTCCCCCCCACAGGCCTTCCACTGTTGGGAGCCCCCCGCCCGTCAACTGGCCTGCGCCCCCCTCCTCGCCTCCGTCCTGGCGTACGAGGTCTACTTTGGGGAGGAGGAAGAGAAGGAGCAGGTAGGTGTGACAGCTAGAGGTGGTCCTCGCCCTTACGACCACCATTCAACCCCAGATTTCTCTTGGCGAGTGAGAGAGAGAGTTGTGAAGCGAGCTTTGCCCCGTTTTACGACCTTCCTTGCCACAATGGTTAAGCGAATTGCTGCCGTTAGGTCGTTAAGCGAATCCGGCTCCCACATTCACTTCGCTTGTCAGAAGGTCGTAAAAAGGGGATCGTATGACGCTAGCCATCATAAATAGGAGTCAGTGGCCAAGCGAGCCTGTGACTGTGGGGAGGCTGCAACGGTCGTAAGTGCGATAAACGGTCATAAGTCACTTTTCCCAGTGTCATTGAACCATCGCAACAGCTGTTGTAAGTCAAGGTCTACCTGTATTGTTGCGTTGCGTGTCCTTTACTCGGCCTTCATGCTGATTAGCTCCCCAGATTGATCGAATTTTTCTGTCGTAATTCACTTTTTCCAGTGTGGTGTAACTCCGGTCACTAAACAAATGGTTGTAAGTTGAGGACTTTCTATTCCTATGCTTGTGTTGTTAAAAGAGCTGCTCTGTGAGCTGCTAAGGAGGAGCCGTCTTAACTCTTTTCCCCCCAACCAAACTTGGCTGTCTCTCGGTCCTCTGGAATGCGGCTCCTCCCTCCTGGGAATCCAGACTTCATTCCACCACACTTGTCGGATTCTCTTTTACTCCAGGAAGGTGCGACGCCCCCGGCCCTGAGCGCCGTCTCCTACCACGGCTCCCTGATGCTCCAGCATCTCCTGCACTTCGCAGACCCTTCCCTCGTGCTGGGCAGTTTGGCCGCCATGCTGCCGGCGGACCTGGTAACGATGGCTTGCGATCCCTCCGGGAGCCACGTCTTCGACGCCCTCTTGGTCAGCCCCTCCGTCTCCAAAAAGTCCAGGCGGAAAGTGTTGCGCCAGCTCAAGGTAAGTCCCCGGGGGTGAGGGAGGGACGGGGATTCTGCGCCGGGTTTTGGAGGCTGCCGGTTAAACTCGTTTAATAAGGGCCAATCGCGTGCGTTTTGTTGCGTGGGATCAACCATGTAGAGGTGTCATGTCGCACGCAGACACAAAAAAAGTCAAAATGGCGGCTGTGATGATAACAATCAAGGCTTTATCTGTTTTTATGTTCAGGGGTATCAAACTGGGGGGGAGATGGGACAGATGCAGTGATGGGATTCAGCCGGTTCGTGCCAGTTCCAGCGAACCGGTAGGTAAGTTGCTGGCTGGCCCCGCCCCTTCCAGGAGTCCCCACGTGCCCCAATTTGGCTCCCAGGTAAGTGCAGGGAGGCCTACTAGGCCCAAAACGGGGCCCTAAACCATACAGACCCAATATTTCTCCATCTTGACAACTTTTAAGACATGTGGACTTCAACTCCCAGAATTCCCCTGCCAGCAAGGGAATTCTGGGAATGGAATTCTCCGTGTCTTAAAATTGCCAAATGTTGAGAAACGCAGAAATTGATTCTTGGTCACCATCACATCATGGTCATTCGAGTGCCGGATTAAGCTTCTGGAGTCATTCGTTTTACAGGGTTTCTAGTCCTCAAGGCAAGCGTGTCCTCATAGTATTAGCAGTGGGGTTTATGATTATTGGTAATAATCCATTGATTCTGTTTCTGCTTTTTGGGCCTCAATAGAAAGTAGTAACTTCACTCTTTCTATCTACCAAGAAAAATTTGATAACTTATTTATCGTACTTTCTTGAAAAATTTGATAACTTATTTATCGTACTTTCCTGAAAAATTTGATACCTTATTTATCGTACTTTCTTGAAAAATTTGATAACTTATTTATCGTGCTTTCTTGAAAAATTTGATAACTTATTTATCGTACTTTCTTGAAAAATTTGATACCTTATTTATCGTACTTTCTTGAAAAATTTGATAACTTATTTATCGTGCTTTCTTGAAAAATTTGATAACTTATTTATCGTACTTTCTTGAAAAATTTGATAACTTACTTATCGTACTTTCTTGAAAAATTTGATAACTTATTTATCGTACTTTCTTGAAAAATTTGATAACTTATTTATCGTACTTTCTTGAAAAATTTGATAACTTATTTATTGTACTTTCTTGAAAAATTTGATAACTTATTTATCGTACTTTCTTGAAAAATTTGATAACTTATTTATCGTACTTTCTTGAAAAATTTGATAACTTACTTATCGTACTTTCTTGAAAAATTTGATAACTTATTTATCGTACTTTCTTGCCAATCATACCCAGAATGACATTTGGTTATTATTAATTATATCTAATCAAAGCATTTCAATATCTTTCTTTTTACACCAGTTACTTATTTCTACATCCAAGCGACTTTCATTCCGAGTCCATTTATTCCAGTCGTTTCTATTTTTCCATGTTTAATTTAGATTCTACAGAGAGGTAAAAAATTCATTTACTCGCTCTGATTTTTCATCCAAGAGGTATACAGGTAGTCCTCAACTTACGACCAGAATTAGGGCAAGGATTTCTGTTGCTAAGTAAGGAAAGTGAGCCACCTCCAATTTTACAGCAAGAAAAATTGGGGGGCCGATTAATTTAATTTATTAAGTTATCTTAACTTTTATATTGTATGTTATTTTAATTTTCGGCTGTTCACTGCCCTGAGTCCCTTCGGGGAGAAGGGCGGTATATAAATTCAATCAATCAATCCATCCATCCATCCATCCATCCATCCATCCATCCAGCCATCCATCCATCCATCCATCCATACATACATACATACATACATACATACATAAATAACAAACCACTGCATTTGTTAAGTGAACCACATATTTGTTAAGCGAATTACAGACTTTGACACAGTTTCGCAAAGCTGCAGTATACAAAGGTACACAGACAGTCCTCGGACATACGACCACAACTGAGCCCCAAATTTCGGTTGCTAAGCGAGATGGTCGTTAAGGGAACTTTGCCCCGTTTTACGACCTTCCTCACCACAGTTGTTAAACGAATCACTGCAGTTGTTCAGTTAGGAGCCCGGTTGTTAAGTGAATCTGGGTTTCCCCATGGACTTTGCTCGTCAAATGGGGACGCTACGACCGTCATAAATAGGAACCAGTTGTCAAGCGTCCGAATTTGGATCATTCGACGGTGATGGTTTGTAAGTCCGAGGACTTTTTTTTTTCTTTTTTTTTTGGCGAGTCGCTTAACGTCAAGCGAAACGAACGGTCGCAAATTGAGGCGTCCTTGGCAATTTGCCATTTTTTTCAACCCCTTTTGCGTCGTCGTGAAAAAAAGCTACGACCTACGAGGTGTTATTTTTTTCCCGATCGGCACACCTGGCGGCCTTGCAAAAATCTTTCTTAACGCCTCTCGAAATCGTTTGGGTCCTTGGCCAATAACGCGTCAACCTCTGTCCGCAAAAGTCCCCGTTTCGTTTCTGCAGTCGGCACAATGCAGGGCGTCGTCGCGGCCGTTATTTACAGCAGGTCCTGGATTTAACGACCCTTCCATCTCTTCCCCCCCCCCCCCTTTTTTTTTTTGCTCTGGATTCTCAGGGCCACTTCCTGCCTCTCGCCTGCTCCAAGTATGGAAGCCGGGTTCTGGATGCCATCTGGAGCAGAGCCAGCCTGCCAGCCAGACGGGAGCTGGCTCAGGAGCTGGGTAAGGAGCCTCCGGGTCCCTTCCCTTCCCTTCCCTTCCCTTCCCTTCCCTTCCCTCCCTCCTTTTCCCTTCCTTCTTTCCTTCCCTTCTCCCTCCCTTTCCCTTCCTTCCTCCCTCTCTGCCTCCTTCCCTCCCTCCCTCTCTTTCCCTTCCTTCCTCCCTCCCTCCTTCCACCCTCCCTCCGTCCTTTTTCCTTCCTTTCTTCCTTCCTTCCTTCCTTCCTTCTTCTCCCTTCTATTTTTCTTCTCCTTCCCTTCCCCTTATCTATTTTTTTCCTTCCTTCCTTCCTTCTTCTTCTATTTTTCTTCTCCTTCCTATCTATTTTGCTCCTCCCTCCCTCCTCCCTCCTTTTCCCTTCTTCCCTCCTTTTCCCTTTTCTCCCTCCCTCCCTCCTTCCTTCCTTCCTCCCTCCCTCCCTCCTCCCTCCTTTTCCCTTCCTTCCTCCCTCCTTTTCCCTTCTCTCCCTCCCTCCTTCCTTCCTTCCTCCCTCCCTGCCTCCTTCCCTGCCTCCTTTTCCCTTCCTTCCCTTCCTCCCTCCTTCCACCCTCCCTCCGTCCTTTTTCCTTCCTTCCTTCCTCTCCCTTCTATTTTTCTTCTCCTTCCCTTCCCTTATCTATTTTTCTCCTTCCTTCCTTCCTTCCTTCTTTCCTTCTCCTTTCTATTTTTCTTCTTCCCTTCCTATCTATTTTTCTCCTTCCTTCCTTCCTTCCTTCCTTCCTTCCTTCCTTCCTTCCTTCCTTCCTTCCTTCCTTCCTTCTCCTTTCTATTTTTCTTCTTCCCTTCCTATCTATTTTTCTCCTTCCCTCCCTTCCTCCTTTTCCCTCCCTCCCTCCTTTTCTCTTCCTTCCTCCCTTCCCTTCCCTCCTTCCCTCTATCTTCCTTCCATCTTCCTTCCTTCCCCTCCCTCCCTCCTTCCTTCCCCACCCTTTCACTCTCTCCTCTCCTCTCCTCTCCTCTCCTCTCCTCTCCTCTCCTCTCCTCTCCTTCTTTCCTTCCCTTCCCTTCCCTTCCCTCACCTTCCTTTCCTCTCCCCCTCCCACTTCCTTCCTCTTCCCTACCCTTGGGGAAACAGGATCCCTATATCCCTGGCTGTATTTTTACTAAACTTGTAAATATGTTATTAAGCATATTGGAAAAGGGGTCCATTCAATTAAAGCCACGTGTCAGGGTTCCAGGTAATAAATCTATAGCAGGCAAGACTCCCGAGGCATGTCGATTCCGCAAAGATTACTTTTATTAGGAATTATCATATGGGCACCTATCTGGGGAAAACCGACTCTGAAGATTCCCGCGGTTTTCACCTAATGAAAAGTTTGTTCACTTTCTCAAAACAATCGGTCACGTGGTCCCATCACGGCGTGGTCCGGCAACCGGATGGCATCACTCCGCCTTCCTCGGTGTGAGAAATGTCCTTGGTTCTCAAGAGAAAAGACATTGTTTTGGCTACAGAAACCCCCCCCCTCCATCTCAAATCCCCCCCTCCCTGTCCTTCAGCTGCAGTATGGCAGCCATTTAAAAATGGCTTCGGTCAAATCAGCTTCAGGGTTGACCCCATGTTTCTCAACTTCGGGCCCTGTAAGCAGGGCTGTGGAGTCGGGAGATAAATGTTCCGACTCCGACTCCTCAGTTTTTTGTACTTCTGACTCCGACTCCGACTCCCCGACTCCGACTCCGGTCTTTATTCTTACAGTAGAGAAGTCATTAATTATAACTTTTTGTGAATTGGGACATTTAAACTTGCTTTTTTTAAAATTCCAATCTAAATTTAGTAGGAGTCAGAGTCGGTGCATTGTTTGCCGACTCCGACTCCAGGTACCCAAAATTTACTCCGACTCCGACTCCTCGACTCCGACTCTGACTCCGACTCCACAGCACTGCCTGTAAGATGTTTGGACTTCAACTCCCAGAATTCCCCGGCCAGCATAGCTTAAAGGGCCCCGGCCAGACTTCTTAAAAGGGCCGAAGGTTGAGAAACACCGAGTTAAAAAAAACATACAAAGCTTCTCTTAACCTGGCAGGCCATAATTCGGAGTCACCCACTTCCAGTGGCTGCGAGCGGGACAAAAGACGCGTGTGAACGCATTCCTCAAATTTTAGCTTCCCCCCCCACCTTCTCTTCTCCCTCTCTTCCCAGCGGAGCACGAGCCCCAGCTGCGACACGACCCCTTCGGCCACCACCTCGTCCGTAACTTCGCCTTGACGCATTTCCTCAAACGCCGTCGGGACTGGGACAGCCACCAGCAGGCGGAGAAGAAACGGAGGGATCTTTTCGCCGAGATCTTGGAGGATTGAACTGGGGTTTGGTTGGCCAAAGACGGGATTTTATTTTATTTTTTTAATTTTTTTTTTTTTGTCGACCGATGGGATCAAGAGGACTAGCTCCTTAAGCGGGCTTTGTGTTTCACGCCCTGCCTGAATCTGCTCAGAAGAGCCTTTGAAAAAAGTCTCCTTCGCCCTCAGGGATGTGGATGGGATAGGAATCGTTCCTGTCGCTCTTGGATAGCTCGTGATGGGAACTGTAGTCAGAAAGAAAGAAAGAAAGAAAGAAAGAAAGAAAAAAAGAAAGAGAAGGAAGGAAGGAAGGAGAAAGAAAAGAAAGAAAGGAAGGAAGGAAAGAAAAGGAAGGAGAAAGAAAAGAAAGCAAGGAAGGAAGGAAAGAGAAAGGAAGAAAAAAAAGAAAAAAGAAAAAAGGAAGGAAGGAGAAAGAAAAGAAAGGAAGAAAGGAAAGAAAGAGAAGGAAGGAAAGAAAGAAAAAAAGAAAGGAAAGAAGGAAAGAAAAAGAAAGAAAGAAAAAGACAGGAGGTTTTAAAATGGCTCCAGGCACCGCCTTAACTTGACTCTATTCTCAAATGGATATTTATTTATATTTTTGCAGGTATTAAAGGCAATTAATTGTTTGCAGGCAGCTGTCATGTCTTGCTTTTGAGGCAGACAAATTGGTTGGACAATCTGCGTTTGCCCTCAGCTTCCTCTAACCTTGAAATGCTGGTTTAAATCAGGCCTGTCGAAATCAAGGCCTGCAAGCTGGATGCGGCCTACATGGTTTGATCCGATCCTGGTCTACCCAGTGTGAAGAGGAAACATGCCAGCAGTTTGGGGAGTGGTGCCAAACTAGCCACGCCCCCCCAGGCCTCCCCCCCCCATGAAATTGAGTTTGACAACCATGGTTTAAATCAGGGTTTAAATCTCGTAAGTTGGCAACTTTAAGACTTGTGGACTTCAACTCCCAGAATTCCTCAGCCAGCATGGGAGTCAGCAACCTTAAGTGGCTTTAAAATGGGTGGACTTCAACTCCCAGAATTCCCCAGCCAATATGGCTGTTAGGAACCTTAGTAAGTTGAAGATGGGTGGACTTCAACTCCCAGAATTCCTCAGCCAGCATGGCTGCCGGACTGAAGAATTCTCACGGCTGGCTGGGGAATTCTGGGAGTCGAAGTCCGCAAGTCTTAAGTAGGAAGTTGGACTAGGAGCCATTATCAGCGGACTAAATATTGACCAGCAGGAATAAGAGGCACAGTGTAGGTCCTTGCAATACAGGTAGTCCTCAATTTACGGCCGTAATTTGTGACTGAAATTTCTGTTGATAAGGCGGTCGTTAAACGAGTCACGCCTGATTTTAACACTTTATTATTATTTTTTGGCCCCGGTTGTTAAGGGAATCGCTGCCGTTGAATGAAGCATGCAGTCCCTAAGCAAATCCAGCTTTCCCATTGCCAGAAGCCGGTTGGGAAGGTTGCAGATGACGATCCCGTATGGACACTGCAACCGTCATAAATACAGATAGTCCTCGACTTACAACAGTTTGCTTAGTGACCGACGTTAACAACGGCACTAAAAAAAGTGACTTTTTCACACTTGTGGCCATTGCAGCATCCTATGATTTTACATTCGGCTGCTTGGCAACTGACTCATATTTATGATGGTGGCAGTGTCCCGGGATCACCTGATCCCCTTTTGCGACCTGACAATCAAATTCAATGGGGAAATGCGATTCACTTAACAACTGTGTTACTAATTTAACACTTGCAGCAATTCATTTCACAGCTGTAGCAAGAGAAGTCATAAAATGAGACCAAACTCACTTAGCAACGTACGTTTTGGGCTCAATTGTGGTCGTAAGTTGAGGACGACCTGTAAATGCCAGTCGCCAAGCGCCTGGATTTTGATTTTGTAACCATAGGGAATGAATGGTGCAACGGTCATAAATACGAGACCCGGTCATAAATCACATTTTTTTTCCCCAGTGCCGTCGTAACTCGACACTAAATGAACCGTTGCGAGTTTCAACTTGTTTACTGAACTACTTGTAGAAGTATTAATTAGTGACTAAGCGAATGGTCGTAAGTTCCGCTTTCCCAGTTAAATGCAGGTAGAGTGGTAGCTGAGCTGGAGGCTCTACGGGCCCAACATTGGCAAGCAAAAGATTATGCCTTAAACGTGCTGATTAGAGCCTCGCGCTGCTGGATACGGGTCAGTCGGCCGGTTTTGTCAAGCCTGATTGCCCCGTAAAGGCGGTTTATCGTGACCGTAATGCCAGGGATGATGGGTTTTGCAGTCCTACAAAAAGCTCTTTTCTGAGGAGATTCTGAAGCGCTCGTATGCTGCTTGCCAGCCTGGATCAATCCCTCTTCATCTTTGAAAAGGGGACAGAAATCTGCAGATAAGATTATCCTTGGTTTAAATCAGGGGTGAAATGCTCCCGGTTCGGCCCGGTTCGGCAGCGATGGTAGTGGGTGGTTCGGAGAACCGGTAGCGATGGCTGCCGGTAGTTTGAAGAACCGGTAGCGATGGCAACGCGAGGCTCTGCCCACCCATCCACCCCGGTCGTCGTTACCTGTTTTTTACCCTCTGCGCGTGCGCAGAAAAGTTTGCGCGCGCGCACTTCCGAACCGGTTGGGAAGATAAGTAGATTTCACCCCTGGTTTAAATATCCTTTAAATCTGATTCCCGAATCAAGTGGGTTCCCTTGAGATCAAGTTCGAAGCCGGGAGGTTCTCCGGCGGTTTGCGGGGCAGGAGGCCTCAATATTGATAGTTGGTTATCTTGACTTGGGGGTGCCAGTTGTCCCCCGCGTCCAGGAGCCGGCGGATGTAGTTGGACGCCCCCAAAAGGACGTGCCCGACGCCTTGCATGACGGTGGATGCCACCCGCAGGATCTCCCTGGCGGAAAGAAAGAAAGAAAAAAGGGGATTTCCGTCAAAAGAATTCACAAACATAGGTGTGGACAGTTAGTCCTCGAGTTACGGCCACAAGAGAGCCCCAGGTTTCTGTTGCTAAGTGAGTTAGCCTTAGAAAGCTGGTTAGGTGACTTTGGGCCAATCACCAGGAGACCGTGAGTTCTAGTGCCGCCTTAGGCATGAAAGCCGGCTGGGTGACTGGGTCAATCACCAGGAGACTGGGAGTTCTAGTTCCGCTTTCATTTGCAGTGCGTGTGGGAAGCTAAGGAATGCACGAGAACCTTCTGTTGCCGGAGAGACATTATCTATCAAGGTCAAGTTACGAAGAATGAGTGGCGCAGACAGTTTCACCCCCATTATTCAATGCTCCCCGTGCCCCGACTCCCCCCGTGCATGCACGCAGTCCCCCCCCGACCTCACCCTGCTTTTGGCACGCGATGGCCTGGTGGGCCCGGTAGGCCCGTTTATCGCCCTCCCCAGGCTCCAGAGTCTTTCTTGGAGCCTGGGGAGGGCGAAAATAGCCTTCCCCGCCCTCTTGGAGGCCCCTCCGGAGGCCGGAAACAGCCTGTTTCCCAACTTCCGGTGGGCCCGGAAGGCCGAAAATCACCGAAAAACACCAACCTGGAGATGGGTTTATCCCTATAATAACTGAAGTGTCTCTCAACACCAATTTTCTCTTCTCACATTTCCACACAAAAGATTCCTGCGTTCTTCCCAACCTGTTACGTGAATTGGCAGAAACTCTTCCTCGGAAAGCTCTTGGGCCGTCTCCAAACCTCCCTCTGCATTTTCTCCCCGGGGGAGGCCAAGGAACCGGGCTCACCGCAAAACCTTCTTGGGTCCCAGGCATTTGAAGTCGCAACTCATCGAGTAGAGGCCGTAGAAGGTGGCCGAGATGTTCAGGCTGCCAAAAAGGTCTCGCGGGTTCAGCTTGTAAACGTCGAACGTGATGCGGGCGATATCCTTGCTGTTTCGTGGCTTGTCTCCGCTCAGGCCGAACGAACGACTGAGGCTCTGGGAGGGAAAAAGGGGGTATTACCGCATGCCGCTTTGGTGCAATGCAGGAGGGGTGCGGTGGCCTAGAGGTGGAGCTTTCTCGCCTCATAATCGGGAGGCTGTGAGTTCGATCCTAGGTAGAGGCAGATATTTCTCTGGGCACGAAGAAAATATATCTGCTGAACAAAACTCCTCATCGGAAACAGGAAGGGCATCTGGCCATTAAAACACTCTGCTAGCTCCATTCAGTTGCCCAGACTCTACCCCGCAAGGGATTATGGGGTCGTTAAAAGAAGATGATGACATTTGTGCAATTCTAAGTTGGCTGGGATCTCTGGGTCTCGATATCACAGGACATCTCAAAAGCGCTGGTTGAGGAAGTTACGGTAGGTTTAAATTCCTGTTGTTAGCCTCTTGAGGACTAGCAACTTGTGTTGTCCTACCTTAAATACATCCCTTTAGAATTACTAAGGGGCTGGGTGATTTTTTTTTAAAAAAAAGTTTTACTAGTAATAGTATTGTGGCCTTAATTTTGGACGTGGAGACTATGAGATCTAGTCTTGCCTTAGGCCTGAAAGCTGGCTGGGTGAGTTTGGGTCAATTACTAGGAGATGGTGAGTTCTAGTCCTGACCTAGCCATAAAACCACCTGTTTGACTGGGTCAATCACTAGGATATGGTGAGTTCGAGTCCCAACCTAGGCATGAAAATCGACTGGCTGTTTTTGGGCCAGTCTGGGAGATTGGGAGTTCTAGTTCCACCTTAGGTATGAAAAGTGACTGGCTGATTTTGGGGCCAATCACTGGGAGATTGGGAGTTCTAATTCCACTTTAGGTATGAAAATCGACTGGCTGATTTTGGGGCCAATCACCAGGAGATGGTGAGTTCTAGTCCCACCCTAGGCATGAAAATCGACTGACTGATTTTGGGGCCAATCACCAGGAGATGGTAAGTTCTAGTCCCACCCTAGGCATGAAAATCGACTGACTGATTTTGGGGCCAATCACCAGGAAATGGTGAGTTCTAGTCTCACTCTAGGCATGAAAATCGACTGGCTGATTTTGGGGCCAATCACCAGGAGATGGTAAATTCTAGTCCCACCCTAGGCATGAAAATTGGCTGTTTTTGGGCCCAATCACTGGGAGATTGGGAGTTCTAGTCCCACCCTAGGCATGAAAATTGGCTGTTTTTGGGCCCAATCACCGGGAGACTGGGAGTTCTAGTCTCACTCTAGGCATGAAAATCGACTGACTGATTTTGGGGTCAATCACCAGGAGATGGTAAGTTCTAGTCCCACCCTAGGCATGAAAATCGACTGACTGATTTTGGGGCCAATCACCAGGAGATGGTGAGTTCTAGTCTCACTCTAGGCATGAAAATCGACTGGCTGATTTCGGGGCCAATCACCAGGAGATGGTGAGTTCTAGTCCCACCCTAGGCATGAAAATTGGCTGTTTTTGGGCCCAATCACTGAGAGATTGAGAGTTCTAGTACCACCCTAGGCATGAAAATCGACTGACTGATTTTGGGGCCAATCACCAGGAGACTGGGAGTTCTAGTTCCACCTTAGGTATGAAAGCCGGCTGGCTGACTTTGGGCCAATCACCAGGAGATGGTGAGTTCTAGTCCCGCCTTAGATATGAATGGCGCCTGGATAACTTTAGCCCAATCACTAGGAGACGGTAAGTTTTAGTCCTGCCTTAGGCATGAAAGGCAATTGAGTGACTTTGGGCCAGTCTCTCTCCCTCCCTCTCTCTCTCTCTCTCTCAGCCTACCTCACAGGGTTGTTATTTTTGTGAGGAAAATAGAAAGATTAAGTATTTTTGCTTGTGTTACTGATAAAAGTAATAAAGGCAGGATCAAAATCGAATATATAATTCAAACAAAATTGAGATCCCAACAAGAAAAATGCAACACCACACCAAAGCAACCCCAAAAAAAGGATGTGTGTTTGTGTGAAACCACAAAAACCAAAAACCCCAAACCGACAAATCCAATTTTAGCAGCTCCTTTTACTGTGGTTTGGGGTTTGTTTTTTAAAAAAAAAATGCACCCGAGGCATTTCCTGCCAGCTTTCGGTTCACCACAAGTGACAAAAGGGGTGCTGAGCTGGCAGAAAACCCAAATTTTATGAAGAAATAAAGGCAGGGAAACCAGAGATGGGCGTGGTTGGCCTTGGTCGTGACCCAAATTGATCTGGAATGCCTCCAAAATTTATTTCCCACATCTGACCCCTTTGACTGAGGTGAAAAAATAAGAAACGTTTTTGAGTTTAGAATAATTTTGTGATGATAGAAATGGCCAAAAGCTTGTGAAATTGGAAAACCAACAGTGAAAAGCTGTATTACAACATCAGAGCTGGAAGGTCTTTTAGTCCAACCCCCAGATGTTCAAAGACAGGAGGCCTTATACCATCTGGACAAATAGATGCCCAAACTTTTCTTCAACCTCAGATAGATAGATAGATGTAGGTAGGTAGGTAGGTAGATAGATGTAGGTAGGTAGATAGATAGATAGGTAGATGTAGGTAGGTAGGTAGATAGATGTAGGTAGGTAGGTAGATGTAGGTAGGTAGGTAGATAGATAGATGTAGGTAGGTAGGTAGATAGATGTAGGTAGGTAGATGTAGGTAGGTAGGTAGATAGATAGATAGATAGATAGATAGATAGATAGATAGATAGATGTAGGTAGGTAGATAGATGTAGGTAGGTAGGTAGGTAGATGTAGGTAGGTAGGTAGATAGATGTAGGTAGGTAGCTAGATAGATAGATGTAGGTAGGTAGGTAGATAGGTAGATGTAGGTAGGTAGGTAGATAGATGTAGGTAGGTAGGTAGGTAGATAGATGTAGGTAGGTAGGTAGATGTAGGTAGGTAGATAGATGTAGGTAGGTAGATAGGTAGATAGATGTAGGTAGGTAGGTAGATGGATAGATAATAGATATAGGTAGATAGAGATAGATGATAGATGATAGATAGATATAGCTATAGATAGCTAGAGAGAAAGATATAGAGATAGATGATAGATATAGCTATAGATAGCTAGAGAGAGATCTAGAGATAGATGGTAGATGATAGATTGGTAGGTAGATAGATAGAGATAGCTAGAGAGAAAGGTAGGTATAGGTAGATAGGTAGATGGATAGATAATAGATATAGGTAGGTAGATAGAGATAGATGATAGATATAGCTATAGATAGCTAGAGAGAAAGATATAGAGATAGATGATAGATGATAGATATAGCTATAGATAGCTAGAGAGAAAGATAGAGATAGATGATAGATGATAGAAATAGAGATAGCTAGAGAGAAAGATAGAGAGATAGATGATAGATAATAGAGCTAGAGATAGCTAGAGAAAGATATATAGATGATAGATGATAGGTGATAGATATAGATAGCTAGAGAGAAAGATATAGATAGATGATAGATAGATAGATAGATAGATAGATAGATAGATAGATAGATAGATAGATAGATAGATACTAGACTCATAGGGGTGGAAGGCACCTTGAAGGTCTTCAAGTCTAGCCCCCAGGTATCTAAGGCAGGAGACCTTCTATCGCCCAAATGGATGTCCAGTCTTTTCTCGATTTGATTGGCTAACACTCACCTTGCCATGAGTCCACTTCTGTCCTTTCTGCAACACCATCAAGGCTGTGTTGTCTTCCAGGATTTGGAAAAATTCCTCCGTCTCAACCAGGGTCCCATCTTCTTCCAGCACCAAGAAAACCATGCCGGAGATCAAGAGGGTCTCCCTGGCCTACAAAACAAGAAACCGACCAAGCTGAGGCATGCAAGGGCGAAGACACATTCCCCCGCCCCCATCTTCCTTAAATTGCTTCTTTGATGCGTTAAATATGTGCATCAAGATTTTATGCCCATTTCACAGATAGGGAAAAGTGAGGTGGACTTGGAGTGACCTGCTGCTAATTCAGAACTTGACTGTCGAGGTTCCGATAGATGCCCTAATTAACTCATGAGTCCCGAGCCAAGTTTCAAAAGAAATCCAGTTATTTATTAGGAGCAACATGTCAGCATCTACCCAGTGAAGTCAACTCTGCTGCACGTAATTTACGGCTCAATTTCTGACCCTGTTTCCCCTTCTCTCAGTCTGTGTCATAAATCACATTCTCCAACAAGGCACTTTCGCGGGCTGTAGGAAACACGCCTCACAACCCAGCTTTGGTAATCTGAGATCCAACCCTTGAAGAAGAAATGCCTGGAATGTTCTTTTGAACATGGCTGCTGAACTGCTCCGTCAGTCCTTCCCACTTTCCTGCCCGTGGCAACTCGAGAGCAGACCAGGAATGCTTTGTGAGTTACACCTGACCTTCAAAGCAGTTATGTGTGTGTGTGTGGGGGGGGGACATTTTCTGGGAGATAAAATGATGATAATAATTAACACAAACACATCTGTCTATCTCGGGTCCTTGAGAAGGAACTGCTAGGTGGACCAAAACACCAAATCCAGCATTTTTGAAGCTCTGGCTGACGAACCAAAATAATAATCGTCAAAGAGTTTAAAACAATAAAAACTACGCAGAACTAATACACGAACCTTGTTAAGTAAGTCTTCCAAAGTGCTTGCCATCAGTCCTTTGCGGATGTTGCGTTTGTGATCGCACACCCGGAACGGCCGTTGGGGCGGAGGGCTCGGGGTCCAGACCCGGCGGGAGATTTCCGAACCCGCATTGGAGACCGACCTGAGTTGAGGGAGAATAACAGAATCACGGTGTTGGAAGGGACCTGGGAGGTCTTCTAGTCCAACCCTCTGTCCAAGCAGGAGACTCTATACTATTCCGGACAAATGGTTGTCCAGTCTCTTCTTAAAAACCTCCAGCGATGCAGTCCCCACAATTTCTAGTGGCAAGGCGTTCCACTGGTTAATTGTTCTGTCAGGAAATTTCTCCTTAGTTCCAGGTTGCTTCTCTCCTTGATTCGTTTCCATCCGTTGCTTCTTCTCCTGCCTTCAGGTGCTTTGGAGAATAGGTGGACCCCCTCTTCTTTGGGGCAGCCCCTCAAATATTGGAAGATACTATCATGTCGTCCGTAGTCCTTCTCTTTGTTAGACTAACAGAACAACAGGATTGGAAGGGACCTTAGAGGTCTTCTAGTCCAACCCTCTGTTCAAGCAGGAAATCCTATATCAGTGATGGCGAACCTTTTTGCTGTTGCGTGCCCAAAGTGGGGGGGGGGTGCGGGGGGCCCGCGTGCGTGCGTGCCCATACCCATAATACAATGCGCCCCACCCCCTGTGCATGCGTGCACGACGCCTCCGTGCTCCCCCTGCTTTTGGCATGTGATGGCCTGATAAGGAGCCTTGGTGACGCAGCGGACTAAAGTGCTGTTAAGTAGCACTTAGCTGCCAGCTGCCTGCACTCATCACCTCCTGCCTGGACTACTGTAATGCTCTCTACATGGGGCTCCCCTTGAGGAGCACCCGGAGGCTCCAACTGGTGCAGAATACGGCCACGCGGGGGATTATGGGAGCGACGGGGCGCTCCCATGTGACGCCTCTCCTGTGCGAGCTGCATTGGCTCCCGGTGGTTTTCCGGGTGCGCTTCAAGGTGTTGGTGACCACCTTTAAAGCGCTCCATGGTTTAGGGCCTGGGTATTTACGGGACCGCCTTCTGCCACCGATAGCCTCCCACCGGCCAGTACACTCCCACAGAGGGACTCCTCAGGGTGCCGTCGGCCAGACAATGTCGGCTGGCGACCCCCAGGGTGAGGGCCTTCTCTGTGGCAGCATCTGTCCTCTGGAACGACCTGCCTCCGGAGATACGTAGGATCCCAGATCTCCGTGCTTTTCGCCGTGCCCTTAAAACTTTCTTATTTCATCAAGCCGGGCTGGCTTAACAACCCCACCCCCCTTTAGATATTTTTAATTGTAAATGGATTTTAGTTGGGGTGTTTTAAACTTATCGGGCCCAAATTTTGTTTAATTCTTTTTTAAAATTTAAATTTTGGATGTGATGTTTTTTATTCTTGGCTGTTCACCACCCTGAGTCCTGTGGGAGAAGGGCGGTATAAAAATCTAATAAAATAAAAATAAATAAATAAATTACTGCGAGTTCAAATCTCACCAGGCTCAAGGTTGACTCGGCCTTCCATCCTTCCGAGGTAGATAAAATGAGGACCCGGATTGTGGGGGCAATAAGCTGACTTTGTATAAAAAAAGAACACCGCTTGGGGGGTGGGGGGCGAAAGCCCTACTAAGCAGGTATATACAAAAGTATGGCGGCTATTGCTTAATGCATTGTAAGCCGCCCTGAGTCTCTGGAGAAGGGCGGCATATAAACCGAATCAATCAATCAATAAATATGGGCCCAGTAGGCCTGTTTTTTGCCCTCCCCAGGCTCCAAAGCCTTTCTAAGAACCTGGGGAGGGCGAAAACGGCCTTCCCCACCCCCTTGGAGGCCCTCTGGAGGCTGGAAACAGCCTGTTTCCCGACTTCCGGTGGGCTTGGAAGGCCCGAAAATCAGCTGGCACACACCGGAGCTGAATTAGGGCAATGCGTGCCATAGGTTCACCATTATGACCCTGTAACATTGGAGTGTTTTAAGAAGATTGCTCTTCTTAAAAACACCCCATTGTAGGAGCACCCACAACTTCTGAAATCCCACTGTTTAATTGTTCGCACTATGAGGAAATTTCTCCTCAGTTCTAGTTTAGATTTCTCCTTCGTTAGTTTCCACCCGTTGCTTCTTGTCCTGCCTTCAGGTGGTTTGGAGAATAGGTGGACCCCCTCTTCTTTGGGGCAGCCCCTCAAATATTGGAAGACCTCTATCATGTCACCCCCTAGTCCTTCTTTTCATTAAATTAAAGGTAAATTATATATACTATACTATACTATATTATATATAGTAAAGATAAAGGTTCCTCTTGTGCATATGTGCTAGTCGTTCCCGACTCTAGGGGGCGGTGCTCATCTCCGTTTCAAAGCCGAAGAGCCAGCGCTGTCCGAAGACGTCTCCGTGGTCATGTGGCCGGCAAGACTCAACGCCAAAGGCGCACGGAACGCTGTTCCCTTCCCACCAAAGGTGGTCCCTATTTTTCTCCTTGCATTTTTTACAGGGTTTCGAATGGCTAGGTTGGCAGAAGCTGGGACAAGTCACCGGAGCTCACCCCGTTACGCGGCACTCAGGATTCGAACCGCTGAACTGCCGACCTTTCGATCGACAAGCTCAGCGTCTTAGCCACTGACCCACCACGTCCCTCTTCGTTAGATTAGACATCCCCAATTCCTGCAGCCGTTCTTTGTATATTTTATCCTCCAATCCCCTAATCATTTTGGTTGCTCTTCCCCGCACTCTTTCCAGAGTCTCAACATCTTTTTTTACATCGTGGCGATCAAAACTGGATGCAATATTCCACGCGTGGCCTTATCAAGGCATTATAAAGCGCTATTAACATGTCACGTGATCTTGCAGTGTGGTGCAGCGGGGCACGTGCAGAGTGCCCAGAGAAAAACACGCCTTCCTCTTCTACAGTGCCACGAAAAATGTCCTTCTGGAAGACTTTCCCGTCCCTGATTTTTAAGAGATAAGCCCTAATGGGCTCCCCAAACAGACACAATTGATCAGGAATACGTGGAACTGTTTATTACTGGAAGCATTGCTCCTTAGCTGTGGAGGGCAGAGTCCAAATTCCAAGTAATTTTCTCCAGAAAGAGGGAGGGATGGAGTAGTGATGGAGTAGCAAGGGAGTCCGTCTGAATTGCACAGACATATCTATGGAGCAGTGTGGATTCTTTTAGTTTCTGAAATATGAAACAAGCCAGATCCTACCTTGCATTTGTAAAAATAAGCCAAACTTGGATGAATGTTGCTGCTGTAGAGCTGGGCTTATTAAGAATAAGGGTTACCTTGAGGTAAGATGGGCGGCTTATAAAATTTATAAACAAACAAGCAAGCAAGCAAGCAAACAAACAAAAAATAAATAAACCATTTAATCTGATGCATGTTTTGGGAGTTGGCACAATATTAATATTTAGTTCTCTTCCCCTTCATTATGGTTATAAATAACGAGTTTTCCAAGCGTGACCTCTTTAAGATGGATGGACTTCAACTCCCAGAATTCCCCAAGTCTGAGGAATTCTGGGAATTGACGTCCACGCATCTTAAAGTGGCAAGGTTGGGAAATCTTGTTCTAAAACAGGGGGTCTCCAAACTTGGCAAACTTTAAGACTTCCGGACTTCGACTCCCAGAATTCCTCCGCCAGCCAAGTTTGGAGACCCCTGTTTTAGAACAAGATTTCCCAATCTTGTGACTTTTATGACAGTGGACTTCAACTTTGCTGGCTGGGGGAATTCTGGGAGTTGAAGTCCACAAGTCTTAAAAGTTGCCAAGTGTGGAGAGATCCCCGCTCTAAAAAAAAAGAGGTAATTCAGAACGGAAAACCTCTTCCGTTGGCGATCCGTTTTAAACATTGACCCTGCTTCCGAATTCGAATCTTCTTCAGGGGTTGGCCAACTCAAGGCCAAGACATTTTGATTTCAGATGCTGCTCGCGTTATTTCAGGTGTAACTTGGTTATCTCTCTCTCTCTCTCCTCCCCCTTTTCAGCTCCAACAGAACCGACATTCTGCTGAATTGATCGCTGAAACAAGCCGCCTTCTGGGTCTCTTGAACCCAGGTTTGTGTAACATATACCCTCTCCCCTAACCGCAACCCCTCAGTCAGACGACCATATGGGCAGTGGTGGGATTCAAGTAATTTAACAACCGGTTCTCTGCCCTAATGATTTCTTCCAACAACCACTTTGCCAAACTGCTCAGAAAGTTTAACAACCGGTTCTCCCGAAGGGGTGCGAACCGGCTGAATCCAGCTGTGAAATCTTTGTAAATAACCAGGAGGTCGGAAAGTTAGTTTGCTGGGCCTTCCTTGATTTCCTGCAAACAGGGCTGGGGGAAATCCTCCCCTTCCATGTCCCCCAACGTCCTTGGGTTGGTTGCCGTAACCTGTTGAAAAGACGGTCTCTGCGACGGCCGATCCAACTAAACCACCAAAGTAGGCTAGACGACGTTGAGAGCTAGCTGGAGAAACCGGGATGACAAGGACATCGGAAGACGAGACTTCCAAACCCCAACCTCTCCACCGTCCACCTCTTCCCCCGCCCCCCCCATCTCCACGAACTTACTTCAACAAAGACGAGGGGGCCAAGGCATTGATAAGATCCATGGTGCCCACGGCAGGGGCTGATGGGCTGCCGGCTCGAAGAGATCGTTTCTTCCTGCTTCGTCGCTGTTTTGTGTCGAGTTGCAAAAGAGACACGCTGACCTGTTTGGTCTCTCTCTCTCTCTCTGGACTCTGAACTGTGATTTGTGGGCAGGAGCGGGTGTGTGTTTGTGTGTGAGAGATGGAGGTGTATGTGTATATGTGGAAAGCATGGTGCAAATTCCAAAGTGAACAACAGCGTCTGTTTTCTTCACCAAGCTGATCTGACCTAGGCTTTCCCAGCAGCACGAAGCCGAGTCCTTGTCCCGATAAACCCCTTTTATTTCATCGACAGTGAATTGAGCCACATGCGGTTCCAGAGCCGCAGGTTGCCTACCCCTGACCTAGACACTAAAATATAAAAAATTGGGGGGCTTTCAACTGGCATCTATTTATTTAGATTAACAGAGTTGGAAGGGACCTTGTAGGTCATCTAGTCCAACCCCCCGCCCAAGCAGGAAACCCTAAACCATTTCTGACCAATGGCAGTCCAATCTCTTCTTGAAAGCTTCCGGTGATGAAGCTCCCACAACTTCCGAAGGCAACTTCTGTTCCATGGGTTGATGGTTCTCACTGTCTCCTTATTTCCAGGTTGAATCTCTCCTTGTTCAGTTTCCATCCATTGTTCCTTGTCTGACCTTCGAGTGCTTTGGAAAATAGCTTGACCCCCTTCCTCTCTGGGGCAGCCCCTCAAATATTGGAAGACTGCTATCATGTCTCCCCTGGTCCTTCTCTTCACTAGACTAGCCAGGCCCAGTTCCTGCAACCGTTCATCGTATGTTTTAGCCTCCAGTCACTTAATCATCCTGGTTGCTCTTCTCCGCACCCTTTCTAGAGTCTCAACGTCTTTTTTAATAGTGTGGTAACCAAAACTGGATGCTGTACTCTAGGTGTGGTCTTACTAAGGCTTTAGAGAGTGGTATTAGTACCTCCCTTGATCTTGATTCTATCCCTCTGTTGATGCAGTTTAGGATTGTATTGGCTTTTTTGGCTGCCACCGGACACTCCTGTTGTGGAATGATGAGACCAAACAACATTCCTGGGTCAGCCAGAGACAGTTTTATTGCGCAAGGTTCAGAGCCAGTTTTGTACCTGAAGCTTTGAACAAGGGGAGAACTCTGATACAACTGGTTTTATACATTTCTAAGACAAAGGATTCAGTGAGATCATACATTTTCCGTATATGGTTAACATGAGTCCGATTTTCCCTATATGGTTACATACATTGGATAATATGTTCATCTAATTACTTAAACCATTAATTTTAGTTTATAAAATTATCTCAGCCACACAACTTTTCCTTAAATGCTTGTAGTTGTTAATGGGAGAGTTACTGCTGTGCTTAGGTAAATTTATTGGATTAAGTAACTATAACATATATGTCTTTGTGTCATTCACAGTGAGGTCATTCAGATGTTTTCCATATGGCTGTCCTTGCGTGACATCTAGGTTTCATCAGAAGATATATTACCACTTAATGAGGTTTAACTGTTTGTTAATGTAATCTCCAACAAGCACTTTTCTATCTTATAATAATGTGAATAGAGAGGGTCTCTCAGAGTTCATGTATCTAAGCACGTCTTCCCCTTATAATAATGTGAATAGAGAGGGTCCTCCAGAGCCCATATATCTGACTCTGTATGATTCCTTTCTTTTATCCACATTACTCCTGGCTCATATTTAGCTGGTTGTCCACTAAGACTCCAAGGTCCCTCTCATGATGACTGCCATTAAACCTGGTTTCACCCAGTCTCTATGTGTACTTTTGGGTTTTCTTGCCTACGTGTAGGACTTTACTTTTCTCTACATTTTGTTAGATAGGGCCCAGTCTGTCATTTATGATGGTTGCAACCAGTGGTGAAATCCAATTTTTTTTAAAGCTACCGGTTCTGTGGGCGTGGCTTGGTGGGCGTGCTGTGGCTTGGTGGGCGTGGCTTGGTGGCGTGGCAGGGGAAGGATACTGCAAAATCTCCATTCCCACCCCGCTCTGAGGCCAGCCAGAGGTGGTATTTGCCGGTTCGCCAAACTTCTCAAATTTTCCGCTACGGGTTCTCCCGAACCTGTCAGAACCTGCTGGATTTCACCCCTGGTTGCAACATCCTGGGATCAGGTGATTCCCATTTGCAGCCTTTCCAGGTAGCTTCCGACCAGCAAAGTAAATAGCGGGAGGGAGGGGGGGAAAAACAGGATTCACTTAACATCTGCAGTAATTCACTTAACAACTGTGGCAAAAAAAAAAGTCAAAAAATCAGACGTGACTCATTTAACTACTTCACTTAGCAATGGAAATTCTGGTCCCAAGTTTAGTTATCAATCGAGGATTACCTATTCAGGTACGCAGTCCTTGACTTACGACAGTTCGTTTAATGACCGTTTGAGGTTACAACGGCTCTGAAGAAAGTGACTTTAGTGTATATCGGAGGGGGTGACCCTTTGAGAGCTGTATGCAACGAAATTGTCAGCGTTCCAGTGCTGACATATTGAAAGGAGAGGAGAAGCTTGAACTTTTGCCTACTTAATTCCTTTGAAGATTCTGTTTCCTCGGAGATGGGAGGAGGGGGGGACATTCCTGTGTTCTGACGGAGATGGGATGAGGAAAGTGGCTTGGAAGAGAGCCAATGAGACACAGAGAATTGGGGATCGGAAAGGGAGGGATTGGGGGGGCAAAGGTCAGTGTTGACCGCGAAAGAGCCAGGGACGGATCACTATGCTCAATAAAGAGAAAATTTCCTCAAAGATCAGTAGTTTGGAAATTCATTTATTTTGAGATAGTAACGAAACCTGACAGAAATTTCATTTTAATGTACGTCGATTAGCGTATATTCAAAATGACAATAAAGTTATTCTAAGTCTTATGACCATTTTTCACACTTATGACTGTTGCAAGCATCCCTCACGGTCACGTGATTTGCGTTAGGAGGCTTGACAGCTGATTCACACTTACGACGGTTGCAGTGTCCCCTTTTGCAACCTTCCAACCAATGGGGAAGTCAGCTTCACTTAACAACCGTGTTACTCATTTAACAACTGCCGTGATTCGCTTAACAAATCTGGCAAAAAAAATTGCAAAATGGGGCCAAACTCCTTAACCACTGCCTCACTTAGCAACATAAATGTTGGGGTCGTACGTTGAGAACTATTTCGGCATGGTTGCGTGGGTGTCAAAGAAATAATGGAACCAATCCAAAAACGAAAATTAGATTTAATTCAATTAGAATGCTGTTGAATCAGGGGTGAAGTGCTCCCGGTTCGGACCGGATCGCCCGATCCGGTAGCGATGGCGGCGGGTGGTTCGGAGAACCAGTAGCAAAAATCCCTGCCCCCCCAATGCCCAGCTAAGCCGCACGATCATCAGAGGCTTTTCTTTTTCCTTTTAAAAGCATTTTTTCTACAACCTCTTCGGCCGAAAAAATGCTTTTAAAAGTAAAAAAAAAAAAAAGCCTCTGATGATTGTGTGGCTCAGCAGGGATCGTCAAAGGCTTTTTTTTTTTTTTAAAAAAAAAGCCTCTGATGATCAGGCAACTCAGCTGGGATCGTCAGAGCCTTTTGAAAGCATTTTTTTTTACAACCTCTTCGCCGAAGAGGTTGTAAAAAAAAATGGTTTTAAAAGTAAAATAAAATAAAATAAAATTGGCCACGCCCTCCCAGTCACATTACTCCCCCCCCTACCAAGCCACGCCCTCAGAACCGGAAGTCACAAATTTTAGATTTCACCACCGTGTTGAATAAATTGAAGTGAGTTAACATCATTCCCCGTATTTGCGATCGTTTCATTCGAAAGTAGCTAGATGGCAGCACGTACTGTTAATTTTAATTATCTTGAAAGGGTAAAGCTGTTGTTAAACTGGAAAAAGAGATTTTTGTGAAGTCGCCAGGGCTCCAGCTTAACCGGAAAGAGAGTTGATCTTTTCGTTTGTCTACCTATCGGTTTCAAGATGACAACCGCCGCAAACAGAGACACCTAAAGCCTTCCGGACTGCGTCCTTGTGTTGTGGGTGCTTCATCCCGTCGGAGGTTTTTGAAAAATAGACTGGACAACCATTTGACTCGGGTGGTATAAGGACTCCTACCTTGAGCAAGGGTTGGACTAGAAGTCCTCTGAGGTCCCTTCCAGCCAGTGGTGGGATTCAAATAATTTAACAACCGGTTTCTCTGCCCTAATGATTTCTTCCAACAACCAGTTCGCCAAACTGCTCAGAAAGGTAACAACCGGTTCTCCCGAAGTGGAGCGAACCGGCTGAATCCCATCACTGCTTCCAGCCCTTACGATTCTGTGATTTAATAGAGAAAAGAGACAATTCAGTTCACGGAATCCTACAATACTGGATTTGGAAGGGTCTCAAAGATCATCTGGTCCAGCCTTCTGCCAGCTGCACGAAAATCAATCCAAGCATTCATGAGACGTGACTCTCCAGCTCCTTCTCCTTCTCCTTCTCCTTCTCCTTCCTTTCTCCTTCTCCTTCTCCCTTCTCCTTCCTTCCTCCTTCTCCTTCTCCTTCTCCTTCTTCTCCCTTCTCTTTCTCCTTCTCCCTTCTCCTTCTCCCTTCCTCCTTCTCCTTCTTTTCTCCTTCTCCTTCTCCTTCTTCTTCTCCTTCCTTCTTCCTCCTTCTCCTTTTTCCTTCCTCCTTCTCCTTCCTCCTTTTCTCCTTCTCCTTCTCCTTCCTTCTTCCTCCTCCTTCCTTCTTCCTCCTTCTCCTTCTTCCTTCCTCCTTCTCCTTCTCCTTCCTTTCTCCTTCTCCTTCTTCCTTCCTCCTTCTCCTTCTTCCTTCTCCTTCCTCCTTCCTCCTTCCCCTTCATTTCTCCTTCTCCTTCTCCTTCTCCTTCCTTCTTCCTCCTTCTCCTTCTTCCTTCCTCCTTCTCCTTCTCCATTCCCAGCCCACTCCAGGGGAAAGATACTGCAAAATCTCCATTCCCACCCCACTCCAGGGGAAGGATACTGCAAAATCTCCATTCCCACCCCACTCCAGGGGATAGATACTGTAAAATCTCCATTCCCACCCCACTCTGGGGCCAGCCAGAGGTGGTATTTGCCGGTTCTCCGAACTACTCAAAATTTCCGCTGCCGGTTCTCCAGAACCTGTCAGAAACTGCTAAATAGTACCCTCGATCCAGGTCAAGATTGTCCCAAAGGTGTTTTTCAAGAGGCAACTGGACTTCCTTGTTTTTTTTTTCTTTTGAAGACGTTTCGCTTCTCCTCCAGGAAGCTTCTTCAGCTCTGACGGGATGGTGGGGAATGGAAGGATTGATATTCCTTGCAGACAGCTGGTCCTTTGCATCCTTTTTAGAGGGTCGTCGAAGCCCTTGGAGTGTCCTCAGAGTCTCCTGAGTGGTGCAAATGGTTCCTGTAGCGTACATTTTTTTTCCTCTTCTTAATCTCCGTGGTTGCACAGAGGACTTGACAATGGCACGTCTAGGACTGGGGGCGGCGAGATGCCCTTGTGAGATTGCAGAAAAAGTTTGCTCTGTGGTCAAGAAGGCTTCCAAACTGAGCTGTGAGCTGGCTTGGTCTTGCTGGGCCTGCTCCGTGAAGAGGAGGCTGGTGGAGAGGTGTCAGTGACGTGTTTCCTTTCCTGCCGATTGCTGAGAGGAGATGGTGTTTGCAGGCCCAAGTTTTCCATCCCCCGGCATAGAGAGCAGAGCGGTGGTAAGCGCTGAGAAGAGCCCAGCTCTGCAAAATGGACCATCGGGTGGAGCATGGAAGCCATCCCCGGGAGGATGGGTTGAAGGTGAACTTCTTCTCTTGGGCTTCTCTCGTTCCCATCATCGATTTTGTGGCTCTTTTCTGGATTCTTCCGATTTCTCTCCAGATCGTCTCGTGGGAATCCGCCGCCGAAGGTAAACTTAATTTCTTCGCTTCTCCATTTTCCGTTTTCGGAGATCAAATGGGAGGAAGGATCTGGAAATGTAGTTTTCTCTCCCAAGAGGTAGAGAGGAATAAATCTTCACCATTATTGGGAATGTGTGCTTAATAGAAGAACAGGTACAGGAGCCATCAAAGAGACACGAGCAGAAATTTAATTTACTTTAATTTATCACATTTCTATGCCGCCCAACTCTCAAGGGACTCTTCCAATTTTTCTCATTTGTGAAAAATGATCCTATGTCTTATTTTTTTTAAAAAAAAAATCCGTGTCCAGGAATCAGATCGTTTTTCAAACATTTGCTCATTTTAAGTGGCAAAGACGTGAAAAGACTAAAAGAGAAATGCCCCTGATGAAAAGGATGAATAATGAGACTTAGATTCTTAGAATAATGGAACGGAAACTGAACAGGGAGAGATTCAACCTAGAAATAAGGAGGAATTTTCTGACAGGGAGAGCCATCCACCCATGGAACAGAAGTTGCCTTCGGAGGTTGTGGGAGCTTCATCAGTGGAAGCTTTCAAGAAGACACTGGGCTGCCATCTTGTCAGAAATGTCCGTTTTTCTCAAAGGCACTCTTTTCTTCTTCTCACTTCCTTTTCTGAAATTTTAGAACTTTTAAATGTACTTCCCTGCGTCCCTATTGGAAGAGGCTATTGTATCTCTCCCTAGTCCTTCTCTTTGTTAGACTTAATTCCTTCACTTTTTCATCGTACGATTTAGCCTCCAGTCCCCTAACCATCTTCTCTGTTGCTCTTCTCTGCACTCTTTTTAGAGTCTCAATATCTTTCTTGTATTATTATGACCGAAAGTGGACTCGGTAATTCTAGGCTGCATTAACAGAGAGATAGGATTCAGATCACATGAAGTGCAGTGTTGGGATTCAGCCGGTTCGCACCACTTTGGGAGAACCGGTTGTTTAACTTTCTGAGCAGTTTGGTGAACTGGTTATTGGAAGAAAACATTAGGGCAGAGAACCGGTTGTTAAATTATTTGAATCCCACCACTAATGAAGTGTTATATATCACTTCATAATGCCTTGGTAAGGCCACACTTGGAATATGGCGTCCAATTTTGGTCTCCATGATATTGAGACTCTAGAAAGAGTGCAGAGAAGAGCAACAGAGATGATGAGGGGACTGGAGGTTAAAACATATAAGGAACGGTTGCTAGAATTGGGTATGTCTGGTTTAATGAAAAGAAGGACTAAGGGGGACATGATAGCAGTCTTCCAGTATTTGAGGGGCTGCCCCAAAGAAGAGGGAGTCAAGCTCTTCTCCAAAGCACCTGAGGGCAGGAGAAGAAGCAATGGGTGGAAACTAATCAAGGAGAGAAGCAATTTAGAACGAAGGAGGAATTTCCTGACAGTTAGAACAATTAATCAGTGGAATGACCTGCCACCAGAAGTTGTAAACACTGGTGGTTTTTAAGAAGAGATTGGACAACCATTTGTCTGAAGTGGTGTAGGGTTTCCTGCCTAAGCAGGGGGTTGGACTAGAAGACCTCCAAGGTCCCTTCCAACTCTGCTACTCTCTTCTATTCGAATCAGGATGGGCAGCGTTCAGGTGTGGCCTCACCAGGGCGGTGTAAAATGGTACAATCAGCTTCTTGTGATCTTGAAACTATCTTTCTGTTGGTGCAGCCTAGAACTGCATTGGACATTTTGGCAGCTGTAGCATGCAGTTGTGTTCTGCCCCAGCTACGGACCCCAAAGAACGCAGCACACACAAAGTCTGTACAAACCTTAGTTTACTAAATTAAATCAGTCTTTTTCAAACAAAGGCTGTTAATTAACTTTCTGAACAGCCTACAAGAATCCAAAGAATAAATAATCGTGATCTTACTAGGATTGGCAGAAAGCCCAGAAGCAATTTGCAGGACACTGATAAAAGAACTAAGATCCAGACGTGAAGGAGAGTGAACGAAGTTGTTCCCTGCAAATTGCCTCAGTCGGCGTTCCTCCTTAAATAGGCTAAGGGAGAGTCCAATTAGCCCCAAGCCTTACTCTCGAGGAGACCTCCTCCTGAGGAGCCACTCCTGCCTTTTGGCAGCTCTGCGCGCCCGTGCATCGAGAAGAGGCTCCTCCTCTTCTTCTTCTTCACTTAAGGGAGCTTCTGGAGGTTCTGAAGGCCCTGGCTGAATCCCCGCCTCTGGCACCACATCTTCTCCAGCCTCCTCACTGTCCGACTTGAGTGCCAGCTGCACATGCTGCTGGCGCAGCACCACACCAGCCTCCTCGCTGTCGGAATCAGCTACTAGCTGCACAGGCCGCTGATGGGCCACAACATGTTGGCTCATACTCGTGGTTGTCCACCAGGACACCTAGATCTGTCTCACAGTTACTGCTTTTGAACCAGGCACCACCTATTCTGTACCTGTACATTTGGTTTTTTTTTTTCTAAGTCAACGTCTTATAAAAAGGAAGGTTTTGTTTTTGGACCTTCTCCTGGAAATTCTTAACTGTAGAGTCCGAACATTGAAAGATGTTTCCTTTCCGTGTTCCGGTAACGGGCCGACATTGCAAAATTCTTCACTTGCAGTAACAAAGCCACAATCGCCAACTTATATTAGCGTTTCCTGTGTCTTCGACGTTTGTGGTCAGAGCTGCTTAGCTTCATGTGAAAAATGTCAACGTAGACGGATTGTAAAAATAGCTTTATCGAACAAACACATCAAGGATACAGATGGACCAATCATCGTGGCTCTCTTGCAAAAGACCTTTAATAGATAAATTAATAGGCCAGGCCAGAGACGTGAATCTGCAGGCAGAAGAAAGGATCTCTCTCAGAGGTGGGATTCAGCCGGTTCGGCGGAAATCGTGGTTGGGCTCGCCCACCTGCCCTGGCTCTATGCCATCCTATTTAGGCATGTTTTTGAGGCAGGGCACATGCGCGGAAGGCGCACGTGCCAGAAAAGTACATGCGCGGAAGGCCAAGAGCAGGCACGTACTCACATTTCCAAAATGGTAGGGAAAGTAAGTGAATACCAGCCCTGATCTCTCTTCTGCTGAATTTAGGTAGAGGGTTCCTGTTTGTCAGCAGTATGAGACCTCCAGGTGTTTCAGAATCCCAGCTATCATAAGCCCTGTCCAATATGGCCACTGCTAAGGGGTGATGGGAATTGTAGTCCAGGGATACATGTAGAAAGACACGTTTGGTCCATCCTTAGCTCTCAACAGGCATGCGTTGACTTGTCTGGATCTCCATTAAAGAATTGTTAATTGTGGTTGGTAGAGATGTTGAAAGTAACGGTCTACTCTCTAGACGTCAGATGTACACATACACGTCGGTTTAATGACTATGGGAAACCAGGCCTATTGTTTTTGTAGAATTGTAAGACATGCTAGTCTGTGGAGAAAATACATTGACTATATTTCTTGTCAGGGTATGAAGATTTAAGAGCTGTAAGCTGATGAGAGGTTGTAAGCAGAGGCAACCGGAAGCTGATGCAACGGAATGAGGGCAGCATGTCATACCCTGACATTTCTAATCTCATGAGTTAGGCTGAAGCTTGAGAATTGTACGTAGGAGCTAGGATCAGAGGCCTCTGCTATGCTAGAAACTGGTCTGAGTCAGAATTTACTGATATGATAATTACTCTAGAGACAACCCCTAGGAACTAGGACCATAAAATAAGGGCAGGGGGTGATAGAATTAGAGTAGTGGGAAGTATAATCAGGGGTGGGAGATAATGTATTCATTTTAGACTGGGGTGAAATCCAGGAGGTTCTGACAGGTTCTGGAGAACCGGTAGCGGAAATTTTGAGTAGTTTGGAGAACCGGCAAATACCACCTCTGTCTGGCCCCAGAGTAGGGAGGGAATGGAGATTTTGCAGTATCCTTCCCCTGCCATGCCCACCAAGCCACGCCCATCAAGCCACACCACACCCCTCAAGCCACACCCACAGAACCGGTAGTAAAAAAAATTGAATTTCACCACTGCTTTAGATGCTTTGGATAGGTAGTTACGACATGAGTAAGTAACCCAATGAAGAAAAGGTGAGAGGTAAATTTGCAATAGAGAATATAAGGCAAACATATTGATGATTTAAGGTGTATCCACTGTACCTGCGTGTGCGTGGGGGCACCCTCTTTGCAAAGTAGTAAATAAAATTACCATTGTTTTCTCTTGGAAGTTTTGACTGGTGATTATTTATTTCAAAACTAGACAACGAATCTCACATGACCATAATGGAGCGTGCCTATCGGGACTTTGAATCTGGGTTGTAAGTTGCTTTTTTGAGGTCTGTTGTAACTTTGAACTTTTATTAAACAACTGTCCGTTAGTCAAAGACTACCTGTAAAGATTTTTATTTGAGAAGAGATCATTCAGTAAGTGGTGCGGTGGCCTAGAGGTGGAGCTCTCGCCTCACAATCAGGAGACCGTGAGTTCGATCCTAGGTAGAGGTGGATATTTCTCTCTGCACACGATGAGAATATATCTGCTGAACAAAACTCCGCATTGGTGACAGGAAAGGCATCCGGCCAGAAAATACTCAGCTCCATTCAGTTGCCCAGACTCTACCCGGCAAGGATTTATGGGGTCTTTAAAAGATGATGATGATGAAGAGATCATTTGGTTGTTTCTGTCTACTTGTAGCCTGTGGGTTTCTCTTGGATTCTTGCAATACAATTCTGTTTATAAGCTTGGAAGGATTTTTATGGGATTCTTTTCAAATTTCCTTTGTTTTTCAGATTTTCAGAGGTCTGCTTGGAATCCGGCCCCAGCAGCTCCCACCCTGTCCTGGTCACCTTCTCACCGAACTCTCATAAAAGGAGAATATATTGAATTAATATGTTCCCCACCAGAAGGACAAGAGGGAGAGAATTATGTCTTCTATCACATGAATGAAGAGGGTGACTGGAAAAGATATAAAGAACAGACCGGAAATACTCTGCTGATTCCTGCATTGCGAATGGCTCCAAAAGCAAGATTTTCTTGTTCTTACATGGGGAGAAAGAGGGAAGGCAGAAGAGCTCTGTCTCTAAATAGTAATTGGGGTAAATTCTCTGTCATTGGTAAGGAACTTTCCTCTAATTTATAAAGTGTTTACATCAGGGCTTCTCCATCGTGACAACTTTAAGCTGTGTGGACTTCAACTCCCAGAATTCCATATGCTGGTGAGGAATTTTGAGAGTTAATTTGGTTCTCCAGGTTGAGAAACATTGTTCACATTGTTAGAAAGATGCTTAAGAGATTCCTACAACATGGAATGTTTCAAGGAGACTCAATACTTATGTTCATTAATTCATTAAATTAAATATATATATAGCCAAGACACTTCCAATTTTACGTGGGAGAAGACCCGAATAACCAAAGACCTACATATATATATATATATATATATATATATATATATATATATATATATATATATATATATATATATATATATATATATATATATATAATTGTTCATGAAATAAAAAAGGGACCGTAAACGATGTTCAAACAGACCAATTTGTTTTATGCCAGAAAGCTGAAGGAAATGTGATACAGGTAGTCCTTGACTTACGAGCACAATTGAGCCCCAAATATCTGTTGTTAAGTGAGAATTTGTTAGGCGAGTTTTGTCCCATTTTACAACCTTTCTTGCCACAGTCGTTAAGTGAATCACGGCAATTGATAAGTTAGTAATTCCGTTGCTAAATGAAACTGGCTTCCCCGTTGTCTTTGCTTTTTAGAAGGTCGCACCTGAACATCAGCATCTGCATGTGGGTCGGGTGACAGCTCGCGTGCCTGGAAAGATGGCTCTGTGCGCCACCTTGGCTACGCCTGCCATAGGTTCGCCATCACGGCCTTAGGCTATCCCTGACGAGTGAAGGTATATTGGTGAGATTTCAGGGATATTTCTGCCCCACTATTCAGGCTGTGAAGCTGCCCAGCCTAGACTTCTTCAACCTCCTAATTCCAAAGAGTATATTATGAGGAAAGAGAAAATGTCATCCATTCCTTTCTGTGTGGAGGAAAGTCCAATCGAGAACTCCAGTGAAGTTAGATGAGTTGATGGGTGTCAGTCAAGATAATCCTGGGACTGCCTGAAGGACATTTGATATTCACTTCTTTTTCCCCTCTGGATCTATCTAGAGCCTCCACCAGCTCCCAGCCTTTCTCCAGATCCTCCAGAACCCCTGTATCTGGTTGGGGAGAACATTACCCTCTGGTGCTCAACTCCCAACCTCCCTCTTCAAGATTGGAGACGCTACCAGTTTTCCCACAGGAGGCAAAACGCGGATCAGCCCTCTATAAAAGATCTGGATTGGCACGAAGGCAACATCTCCCTGGTCCTCACAGCCACAAGGGAAGATTCTGGATTATATAAATGCCGGTACCTAGAATGGAAATATGAGAGAGAAATCCCTTCTGAGTGGAGTCGTCCGGTCTCAATTGTGGTGAGAGGTGTGCAATTTTTTTTCTTCATTTTAAAAATGTGGATTTCTGTAACGGGGGCTTTATTGATTTAGAGCCTGATTATGAAAGTCTTCCATGATGTAATCCTTGAAGCAAGATTTTACACTTAGGCAGGAAAAATCAAAGGCACAAGTACAGCTGAGGCGAAGCCTGGCTCAAAAACGGGAACTGTGAGGGGGACCTTGGAGTCCTAGCGGACGATCAATTAAACATGACTGACTAGGAGCCTGACTAGGTGGCTCAGGTGGCTAAGACACCGAGCTTATCGATCAGAAAGGTCGGCGGTTTGAATCCCTAGTACAGGTCTCCTGGGTGAGCAGGGGGTTGGACCAGATGACCGCCAAGATCCCTTCCAACTCTGTTACTGTTAATGAGCCAGCCATGTGCAGCAACAGCCAAAAGAGCTAATACAATCCTTGGTTGTTTATTTTTTTTTATTTTTTTTTATTTTTATTATAACACAATATGACAAACACAAAACACAATATATATATATATATATATATATATATATATATATATATATATATATATATATATATATATATATATACATACATACATACATACATACATACATACATACATACATACATACATACATACATACATACATACATATATATATATATATATATATATATATATATATATATATATATATATATATTTTCTTCTTGTCCCTTCCTCTTTTAATTACATTATATTTCTTAACAATCATATTGATTTTATACATTCTATATACATTATCATATTCATTCTTTCCATTTTCAAATTCACCCCTATTTTTATTACCCATTATTTCTAGTCTCTATTTTTATTTATTTATTTATTTTATTGAATTTATATACCGCCCTACTCCCGAAGGACTCGGGGCGGTGAACAGCCATAGAATAAAACATATAAATACAAAATTTAAAATAAGATAAAACGAATTAAATAATTTGGCTGAACAAATTTAAAACCCCAATAATTTAAAACCAAATTTTAAATTTCCATTTAAAAAGGGGAAAGACTTAGGTCAGGCCAGCTTGATGAAATAAGGAAGTCTTGAGCACGCGACGGAAGGTATGCAGATCCGGGATCCTCCGTATCTCCAGGGGGAGCTTGTTCCAGATAGTAGGTGCCCCCACAGAGAAGACTCTCCCCCTGGGGGCTGCCAGTCGACATTGTTTGGCCGACGGCACCCGGAGGAGCCCCTCTCTATGGGAGCGTACTGGTCGGTGGGAGGCTATTGGTGGTAGCAGGCGGTCCCATAAATAACCAGGTCCTAAGCCATGGAGCGCTCTAAAGGTGATAACCAAAACCTTGAAGTGTACTCGGAAGACCACCGGGAGCCAGTGCAGCTCGCGCAGGAGAGGTGTTACATGGGAGCGCCATGTCGCTCCCGTCACCACCCAAGCGGCCGCACTCTGCGCCAGTTGGAGCCTCCGAGTGCTCCTCAAGGGGAGCCCCATGTAGAGAGCGTTACACTATACTATACACAGCTCTGTTCTGATTGGTTGGCAGTGGAGTCACAGTACCTCCAAGCTAATTCCCATTTCTTCTCTTCTCCAGATCCTCTGCCTCCCCCAGTGTTGGAGCTGCACCTTTCTTCTGGATCCCTGGGGATCTTGTCCATCCTGTGTTTGTCCAGCGAGAGCAACAACACCAAAAGGTTCCACTTCTCCCAGGATGGTGTGGAGATGACCTCCAGCAATGAAGAGCCTGTGAAGAGCAGCAGAGACTCTGGGCTTCTTACTCTAAATATGTCGGCAGCTTTTCTATGGGACAAAGATAACGAAAGCCTGCAATTTGCTTGCAGATACGAGGAAAACATAAATGGGCGCTGGATCATGTCTCCTTGGAGCCAGATGTTGAATATCACAGGTGGGTCTCTTCAGGAGGTGGAGGCATCTGCTGCCCAAATGTAGAAGGAACACTTTGCAAAACTTGATTTAACTCTCCAAAGAAATCTTGCAGAATGATAATTCTCCCCCTTTTCCTTTGTAGTTGCATCTGCTCTATTTGCCCCATCAATGGTCTATGCAGTGCTGGTTCTCCTTGTGCCCTTCCTGGGAGCCCCACTGGTCTTCTGCTGGTGCAGGAGTAAGAACGGTAGGTGTCCAAGGCCCCAATCAAAGGCAGCAGGAACTACTCTTCACCCAGGGGTGAAATGCTCCTGGTTCGGACCGGATCACCCGATCTGGTAGCGATGGCGGCGAGTGGTTCGGAGAACCGGTAGCAAAAATCCCTTCCCACCCCCATGCCCAGCTGAGCCGCGCAATCATCAGAGGCTTTTAATTTTATTTTTAAAAGCATTTTTTCTACAACCTCTTCTGCCAAAAAAACGCTTTTAAAAGTAAAGACAAAGCCTCTGCCGATCAGGCAAGTCAGCTGGGATCATCAGAGGCTTTTAAAAAAAGAGGCTTAAAAAAAAAAAGAAAAGCCTCTGCCAATCAGGCAAGTCAGCTGGGATTGTCAGAGGCTTAAAAAAAAAAGAAAAGCCTCTGCTGATCAGGCAAGTCAGGTGGGCTCGTCAGAGGCTTAAAAAAAAAGAAAAGCCTCTGCTGATCAGGCAAGTCAGCTGGGATCGTCAGAGGCTTTTAAAAGCATTTTTTAAACAACCTCTTCAGCCGAAGAGGTTGTAGAAAAAATGGTTTTAAAAGTTTTTTTAAAAAAAGTTGGCCACGCCCACTCAGTCATATTACCCACCACCACCACCAAGCCACGCCCACAGAACCGGTAGTAACAAATTTTACATTTCACCACTGCCTTCACTCCACTCGTGTGGCTAGAGAAGAGCCTTGATTGCAGAAGTGGATGAAGCCACTTGGAAGAGTAAACCTCCAAGAGGTCCTTCTTCAAGGCAGTGGAGGCTACTCTGATAGGCACGGTGGCCCTTCTTAATATCAATATCAATCAGAATAGAGCTGGAAGGGGCCTTGGAGGTCTTCTAGTCCAACCCCCTGCTCAAGCAGGAGTTCCTATACCCGTGATAATGAACTGATGGCACGCGTGCCAAAGGTGGCACGCAAAACCCACTCTGTGGACACACGTGCCGTCGCCAGGTGCTTTTCTGGTTTCCGCCAGCCAGCTGGTCTTCATGGGTGCTGGAGCACTGGAAAACGGTCTGAAAACGGCCAAAAACTAGACTGTGTTTTGGGGAGTTTCCGGGCCTTTTTGGGGCTGTTTTCAAGACATTTTTTGGGCCTGAAAAACGGTCTGAAAGCCGGCCTGAAAACGGCCCCCAAAATGGCCAAAAAACAGGCATGCGCATTCTGGGTTGGGCCGTCGGTGCCGAAAATATTCGCCATCACTGTCCTATAACATTTCAGATTGGTGGCTGTTCAGTCTTTTCTTAAAAAAACCTCCAGTGATGAAACACCCACAACTTCTGGTGGCAAGCTGTTCCACTGGTTAAATTCTTCTCACTGTTAGGAAGCTGAACTTTAAGGTGCATCCGCCTTTACTTTGTTTGTAATATGATGGAATAAATAAATAATATGATAGGATGAGCAAGTCATGTTTGTTTATTCCCGTCGTCCTTGTTTTGCACGGATCTGGAAGCATCAGGATGCCAACGAAGATCGGATCCTAAAAAGGGGAAGGAGGAAACCAGATTGAATGATCTCGGATCTGAGAATCTGGAGATGGAGGATTTACAGGTAGGTAACCACTTCTAGAGTTCAAGAGGGAACTTCAAGAGGGATGCGGTGGCTCAGTGGCTAAGACGCTGAGCTTGTCGATCGAAAGGTCGGAAATTCAGCGGTTCGAATCCCTAGTGCCGCGTAACGGGGTGAGCTCCTGCGACTTGTCCCAGCTTCTGCCAACCTAGTAGTTCGAAAGCACGTAAAAAAGGCAAGTAGAAAAATAGGGACCACTTTTGGTGGGAAGGGAACAGCGTTCCGTGCGCCTTTGGCGTTGAGTCATGCCGGCCACATGACCATGGAGACGTCTTCGGACAGCGCTGGCTCTTTGGCTTTGAAACGGAGATGAGCACCACCCCCTAGAGTCAGGAACGACTAGCACGTATGTGCGAGGGGAACCTTTAGCTTTTTAACCACTTCAAGGACTCTTCCATTTCTGGGCAGGACCTTTTATGAAGGATTTGAGGAATCCTGGGCAGTTCCTGAGCTGTTTTTGTATCACCCCAAATTTCCTGGTAGTGAAATTCTGATGGAATGATAGAACAACTTTCTGAGAGCTCGAGGAGTTTGAAAGAGGAACCATTTCTGGAAGGAGAGAAGGACTTCCACTCGCTAGATTATAAAACCTGAAGCTGAAGAGCAATTTTTGAGGGCTACCTTCATTTACTTCCTCCCTTAAGTGACAAGGCCTAACATCCCTTTTATCTCCAGTAGTCTTTGACTTTGTTTTCCAATATTTTGTTTTATTTTTCATAAATTGTTGACTTCCAAACTAGGAAGGTTTGGGAGCTTGTAGATCAATACAATACAATATGAAGGGTTGCTTTGAGGGCATCTTAGGTATTAGGGATTCATCCTCCCAGGCAGTGGTGGGATTCAAGTAATTTAACAACCCGTTCTCTGCCCTAAGGATTTCTTCCAACAACCAGTTCGCCAAACTGCTCAGAAAGTTAACAACCGGTTCTCCCAAAGTGGTGCGAACTGGCTGAATCCCACCACTGCTCCCAGGTCATAAAAAAATCAAAGTGGATAGTATCCCAGTAGAAGTCTCTCCAGGAGAGCTCTTTGGATGACAGAAGGTGGAGGATCTGTGTTTGGGCCTGGTATGGTGTGGCTGCCGTTTTCACTTGTTTAGTGTTGGTCAGGATTCTGGATGGGACGCTGGAAGAATCAACCCACTTTCCACTTGTAAACACCTTCCAAAACAAAAGTGAGTAAGTCTCCTTTATGATGGATTCTGGTTGAATTTCAAGCTTGTCTTTTCCTGGCTTTCTAGGATTCAGAGCTCACTTATGCCTTGGTCAGGACGTCATCTACAACGATCCCGTTGGAACCCAGAACCAAGAATCGTCCGAAGACAAGGGAAGAATACCAAGTCATGTACAGTGAGGTCCGGGTTCATGCAACCAGCAGAACAGCCCCATGAGCACCTCTCTCTAAAGGCCACTTTCAGAAGACCAGCCTTTAGATCACCAGGAATGGAGGGCTTGCTCTGCTTCTGTTGAGGTATTTCGGAACAGACATGGTTGAAACCCAGGGTTTCTCAACCTTGGCCACTGGAACGTGGATGGACTTCAACTCCCAGAAGTCCTGACTGGCTGGGGACTTTTGGGAGTTGAAGTCCACCCATCTTCAAGCTGGCAGGATTGAGAAGCTCTGGGCCATACCTTCGGGAGGCCACCAAAATTACTCAGAACTTACAGCCTTGACCTTTTGCCCTTCCTAACTAGTAGAAATATTGGCCTATGGTCCAGTTGTTGGCCAGGAATTAATACTCTTCCACTTTTTGTGCTAAAAGAAACTTATACATTTCCGATATACCACCCACGCTATCAACAAAGTTCTCTTATGCTGATGACCTGGCAATAGCATATAGCCACAAGGACAGCTGACCTTACAACTTTGAGCACATACTTCCACCAATGGAGGTTAATCCCAAGTGTAAGTAAAACAGTTACACCTTAACAACAAATTGGCAAAAAGAGAACTCAATGTATACCTAAACAACAAACTGCTCCCATACGAGGTAACACCAAAATACCTGGGGGTTACCTTAGACAGGACCCTGCCTTTTAAAAAACATATTCAGAATATGGCTGCCAAGGTTAACAGCAGAAATAACATCCTACAAAAACTATGCGGAACAACTTGGGGAGCTTCAGCCCCAACTCTTCGATGTGCAGCCTTCGGGCTTTGCTACTCTGCAGCGAAATACTGTGCACCTGTATGGATAAACAGCTCACATACAGGACTTATTGATGTTCAACTTAACCATACGATGAGGCTAATTACTGGGTGCATAAAATCTAAACCTAGTTACTGGTTATCAGTTCTTAGTCACATACTTCCCCCGCACTTACGACGACAAGAAGCTCTCATTCAGGAGTAGAGTAAGATCCTGTTTATTTATTTATTATTTATTTATTAATCAAATTTCTATACCGCCCTACTCCCGAAGGACTCAGGGCAGTGAACAGCCAAGATAAAATACAGACAATACAAATATTAAAAATCCCTTAAAATTATTAAATATTTCGGCCGAAACACAGATTAAAACACCCAATTTATGAAATCACGAATTAAAAAATTTAAAATTTAAGAATTTAAAAGAGGGGAGTTAGGCCAGGCCAGCTTGCTGAAATAGAAAAGTTTTGAGAGCACGGCGAAATGTGCGCAGGTCCGGGATCTTCCGTATCTCTGGGGGGAGCTCGTTCCAGATGGTAGGTGCCCCCACAGAGAAGGCTCTCCCCCTGGGGGCCGCCAGTCGACACTGTTTGGCCGACGGCATCCTGAGGAGCCCCTCTCTATGGGAGCGTACTGGTCGGTGAGAGGCTATTGGTAGCAGAAGGCGGTCTCGTAGATACCCCGGTCCGATGCCATGGAGCGCTCTAAAGGTGGTAACCAAAACCTTGAAGCGCACCCGGAAGACCACCGGGAGCCAGTGCAGCTCGCGCAGGAGGGGGGTCACATGGGAGCGCCACGTCGCTCCCATAACCACCCGCGCGGCCGCATTCTGGACCAGCTGGAGCCTCCGGGTGCTCCTCAAGGGGAGCCCCATGTAGAGAGCATTGCAGTAGTCCAAGCGGGAAGTGACAAGAGCATGAGTGACCGTATTTAACGAGTCCCGATCCAGAAAGGGACGCAACTGGCGAATCAGGCGGACCTGATAAAAAGTCCCTCTGGCCACGGCCGTCATATGCTCTTCTAAAGACAGCCGTGAGTCCAGGAGGACACCCAAGTTGCGAGCCCTCTCCGTGGGGGGCAATGACTCGCCCCCAATAGTCAGTGATGGCGCCAACTGACTATATCGGGATGTCGGAAACCACAGCCACTCGGTCTTGGATGGGTTGAGCCTGAGTCTGTTTCTCCCCATCCAGATCCGCACGGCCTCCAGGCACCGGGACATCACTTCAAGGGCATCATTGGGGTGGTCCGGGGTGGAGATGTACAGCTGAGTATCGTCAGCCTACTGGTGGTACTTCACCCCGAAACCACGGATGATCTCACCCAGCGGCTTCACATAAATGTTGAACAGAAGGGGCGAGAGGACCGACCCTTGTGGCACCCCACATACAAGGGGCCTCGGGGTCGACCTCTGCCCCCCTGTCAACACAGACTGCGACCGGTCAGAGAGAAAGGAGGAGAACCACCGTAGGACGGTGCCCCCCACCCCTAACTCCTCTAGCCGGTGCAGCATGATACCATGGTCGATGGTATCAAAAGCCGCTGAGAGGTCTAATAGGACCAGGACAGAGGAACAACCCCTGTCCCGAGCCCTCCAGAGATCATCAACCAACGCGACCAATGCCGTTTCCGTGCTGTACCCAGGCCTGAAGCCCGACTGGAACGGATCCAGATACGACGATTCATCCAGGTACTGGGGGAGTACGCACTGTTAAATTCCTCTCTACCCATTCATGGATACATTCCTGATCTCTTAAAATGCCGATTAAAGTCAAGAAATCCACCAATCTTGACAGCGCTTAAATTGATGGCCGATCGTCAGAACACCACACAAAAGTGGATGGAAGCGTGGAGTAGATATTCCCCCCAAGATATCTCTGAGCATATCCTCATGGATTGACTACTGCAATGCTCTCTACATGGGGTTGCCCTTGAGGACCACTCGGAGGCTTCAGCTGGTGCAGAATGCAGCCGCGCGGGTTGTGATGGGAGAATCCCGATACTCCCATGTTACACCCCTCCTGCGTGGTTTGCATTGGCTACCGGTTGCCCTCCGGGTGAGATTCAAGGTGCTGGTGTTGACCTATAAAGCCCTACATGGCTTAGGACCAGGATATTTGGCGGACCACCTACAGCCAGCAACAACATCCCATCGCCCGGTTCGCGCCCATAGAGAGGGCCTACTCAGGGTGCCGTCGGCTAGACAGTGGCGGCTGGCGGCCCCGAGGGGTAGAGCCTTCTTGGCTGGTGCGCCCACCCTCTGGAATCAACTCCCCTTGGAGCTCCGACTAGCGCCTGACCTTTGCACCTTCCGCCGGGAATTAAAAACTTGGCTTTTCAAATCCCTTGACCTGGACTGATGACGGGGTTTTAAGGGTTTTAAGGGTTAATTTTAAATTTTTTAGATTTTAGTCTTTATTTTTATTGTGGCTTGTGTTTTATTGTGAGCCGCCCTGAGTCCATTGTGAGATAGGGCGGCATATAAGCCGAATAAAATAAAATGAATAAATAAAATATTAATCCTAATAGCATACCTCCAGGATTTAACCTACCCCGACATATATGGGTGACATATAACAGAATTAGAACAACTCACAGGGTGTGTGCCGACTCCTTGTATAAATGGAGTAAGACACCTTCAGCACAATGTGATTGCGGGGCCCCTCGACAGACTATCCAACATATAGTGAGGGAATGCTCTAACAGAAGGTATCCAGGAGATTCTAGGGACTTCCTCTGCATAACAATGACAGTACTGACTGGATCTCCAAACTCGGCATTAAACTCTGAAATGTTATTTCTGTCTTCCTTTTAGGTTTTCTTACTGCTTTTTTAAAAAATTGTTTTAACCTGTAAAAATGAAGTGTTTTAATACTGTGTGTGACCAGCCATATGCTAAATAAATAAATCTGCCCCTTTGAGGGCCACACCTTATGGACTTTGCAATACTTACAACATGGTCTTTGTAGTACTATGGCACTGGTTAACTAACATGGGTTTTCTTGTATTTTAGTTATCCTTCTTTCTCGCTTCCTTTCAAAGGGATTTGCAATAATCCATGTATATTAATTGGGGCCCAGCATATGGAGGCAGGAATTTAGAGCCACCCTTGGCCATCACCTCAAGCTCTGAGGAGGAGAAGGAGGAGGAGCTGAGCACGGCATTCTGGGAGATGTAGGCTCCACCCAGGAGGAGGGCATTAGAGTGCAGGGGAGCAGAACTACAGGGCCCAGCATTCCAAGGGAAAAAGGCGGGAAAAAACTGACTGAGGGGAGAAAAATCTCAAAGCCTGAGGGGAAAAGATAGAGAGGGAAAATCTTGTTCTGAGGGGAAAAAATGGCTGTGACTTTCTGGGAGATAATCTGAATTAAAGCCTCATAAATGCCCCAAGGGGTGTTGGGGTGGGGTGGGGTGTTGGGCCAGGCGGGTCAGTCATCGGAGGAGGAGGACAGAAGGAGCCGGTCATCGGCCAGAGGCTCCTTTGAGGGCGAGCGCTACAAACACAACAGAGAGCTGGGATAATATGGGATGTTATGAGATATTATGGGATGTTGTGAGATATTATGGGGGGGATATGAGATATTATGGGATGTGGAACTTCTGGAGCTGTTTTTGTCGGACGGGTGGGGGGCTCAGTGATGGAAAAATGGAACTGGGCCCACATGTGGAAAGGCCTGGAGTGAAATGTTGCACTGGGAAATGAGTGTCTTCTGGTTCTAGCCCAGTAGGCTAGCTGGGGAATTCTGGGAGTTGGAGTCCATCCAAACCGGCTGGGGAATTCTGGGAGTTGGAGTCCATCCAAGCCGGCTGAGGAATTCTGGGAGTTGGAGTCCATCCAAGCCGGCTGGGGAATTCTGGGAGTTGAAGACAGAGACTTTTATTCTGAGGGAAAAAAATGACTGTGGCATTCTGGGAGATTATCTGAATTAAAGCCTCAAAAAAATGTCCCAGACGGGTATCAGGGTGTTTGGACCAAGTGGAGGAGAGGGACAGAAGGAGCTGGTTATTCAGCCATGGCTCCTTTGGGATGAGTGCTATAAATGCAACAGAGGAGAGGGGGGATATTATATTATGAGATATTATGGGATGAGAAACTTCTGGAGCTGTTTCTGTGGGACGAGTGGGGGGCCCAGCGATGAAAAAACGGAACTGGACCAGGGGTGAAATCCAGCAGGTTCTGACAGGTTCTGGAGAACCGGTAGCGAACTTTTTGAATAGTTCGGACAACCGGCAAATGCCACCTCTGGCTGGCCCCAGGAGTGGGGAGGGAATGGGGATTTTGCAGTATCCTTCCCCTGGAGTGGGGTGAGAGTGGAGATTTTGCAGTATCCTTCCCCTGCCACACCCACCACGCCACGCCCACCACGCCACACCATGCCCACCAAACCATGCCCACAGAACTGGTAGTAAAAAAATTCGGATTTCACCACTGAACTGGACCCACATCTGGAAATGCCTGGGGTGAAACGTTGCACTGGGAAACGTCTTCTGATTCTAGCCGAATATGCTGCCTGGGGAAATCTGGGAGTTGAAGTCCATCCATTTTAAAGGGGCCAAGGTTGAGAAATGCTGCTTTTTAATAACCCCAGGTCTCTCACTGAATGTGTGTGTTCACGTATGTAGTAGTTTGCATAGCTTCCTTCTGTTCAAGCCATGCCCACAGAACCGGTAGTAACAAATTTTACATTTCACCACTGGTTGAAGTCCTTCCAGGCTTAAAGTTGCCAAGGTTGGAGACGCCTGCTCTAAGGCACCTAAATAATAGAATATTAAGCATATATGTATATTATATCACTATCATATTGAAATAGCATATTTTTAAGAGAACAGGCAAAATAAAAGCTAATATATAAAAGCATATATGAAAGATGAAAAATAATACAGAAACAGAAATCTTCCCAGCATGGTCAAGTCTGGACATAACTAAGATTCGTAGAACAGGATGGTGCTGAAGATCTCCCCACTTTTTGATGGGGTTTCTCTTCAGCCATAAATTGAAGCTGAGATGCATCTTATCGTCTCTTCAAGGGTGAGGTCCATGTTTAGGCCTAATAAGAGACTGGACCAAGAGAGACACAATTTGCTGCTATCAGGGATGATTTTGCTGCTTCTTTCTGGGTTGAAACACAAGGTTATTGTACAATGTCTGTTTTCTCTTGTGTAAGATGGTTCTTCCTTGTTGGTTCAGGAGAAGATGGAGTGAAGGTGTCCTTGGTACAACTGTATGTGATCTCAACATCTGGGCAAAGTAAGGAAAGAACACGTTACTCCCGTATTTAACATACCTGCAGCTCAGGAACTCATTGAGAACAAGGGGTTTCTCCATCATTTTACAGCCTTCTAAGGAATAAGTAAGGTTGACTGATCTGCTACAGCCTAGATTAGAAAGATGGCCAGCCAATCAAGGAAAAGAAAGATTGACCTTCGGCATCAGATCTGACGCAGTCTAGTTTCCTCTCTCAAATTCTCGATGATTTTGAGATGCTCCTGAGAAACTTACAGGGACCTTCCCCTAAAACTTTGCCTCCAACACTTGATTAGAGAAATCTTTAATGGCTTCTAAGATATTTCATTTTTTATTTGTTTATTTAAATATTACTTCCTCTCTATCTGTTTGTTTGGGCTTAAAGTCCGTTTAATTTCTTGGCCGATGAATGATCTGTGAAACTGAAGGCCATAAAGATAATTATTCTTCTCCATTTTTAAAAGAAATATCTGGGGGTACTACAAAGCTTAAATTCTTTGGTTGAAACCATCAAGTCAAGAAATTTAGGTATTCACAGTAATCAAAGCAAATGGACTTGTGGAAGGGAAATCCTTAACTTGAACGGTTCGAGTTCCGAAAACTCCTAACGTTACACCTCATGTAATGTCTGTCCATTCCTCTCAAATCCTGACCTGACTCTTTTTTCCTGCCTCCCCAGAGAATCTCCAACCAGATCAGGACTCCAGATAAGGGAACCCTTGAACCCAAACCCTTCACTTACTGCTTTTCTCCTTCCGGCAATAAAAGACAAGTGGAACCAGCAGAATTATAAGAGGAATCGACATCCGGGCATAACTCCAAATAAAATCGAAATCTAGGTTCCAAACTGGTTCACCTACAAAAAAAAGAGAAGGATTTTAGAAAGTATTTCTTGGTAGAACATTTTAACCGTGCCCCGTAATTGAAAGTTTAGATGCTATTTCATGTACAATTGAAATGGATTCCTCTTGCGTTAGTCCAGGGGTCAGCAACCTGCAGCTCTGGAGCCACATGTGGCTCTTTCACCCCTCTGCTGTGGCTCCCTGTCACTCAAAATATGCAACCGCCAATGTGCGACACTCGCTTGCACACGATTTATTGAGCTTTTCAAGCCTCAGTAGGCCAGCCATGGATAAAGAAAAGAGCAGTTTCAGAAGAAAACAGAAGGTTTAATTCAAGTACATATGCTAGTTTTGTGGCTGCTCAAGAAATAGGGTTTTGTGGCTCCCGGTGTTTTCTTTTCTGTGGGAAACGGGTCCAAATGGCTCTTTGAGTGTTTAAGGTTGTAGACCGCTGCCTTAGTCTCACTTCTGTGGTACCTCATAGAAGCCATTTCTATAGGTTTTTATTTGTCCTTCCTAACCTCTGTGCTCCAGCACAAGGCCAGTTACATAAAGTCAGGGATGAAATGCTCCCAGTTCGGACCGGCGTGAGTGAATAGGTAGCAATGGCGGCGGGCAGTAAAATCCCTGCCCCGCCCCCCATGCTCAGCTGAGCCGAGCGATCATCAGAGGCTTTTTTTCTTTTAAATGGCTCTGACGATCCAAGCTCTGACGATCAGGCAACTCAGCTGGGATTGTCAGAGCCTTTTGAAAGCATTTTTTTTACATGGTTTTACATGTAAAAATGGTTTCAAAAGTAAAAAAAAAAAATTGGCCACGCCCACCCAGTCACATTACATACCCCCCCGCCCAACCAAGCCATGCCCACAGAACCGGTAGTAACAAATTTTAGATTTCACCACTGCATAAAGTGTATAATAAATAGTTAAATCAGGTGTTGCAAAGTGTTCCTTCTGCATTTATTTATTTATTCAATTTATATCCCGCCCTTCTAGTGGACTCAGGGCGGTGCACAGCCAGAACTAAAACACATACCAATACAAAATTTAAAATTATTAAAAGAATTATATAACTGTGGCCCCAAAATTTAAAACATTGAAAACTAAAACCCATTTGACAGTTTAAAAAGCTAAAAAAGATTAAAAAGGGGGGGGGGAGAGGTTTCACGCCAGCCCTGCTTGATGGAAAAGTTTTTAGGGCACGGCGAAAAACCTGGAGATCCGATATCCTTCGTATCTCCGGGGGCAAATCGTTCCAGAGGGCAGGAGCTGGCACAGAGAAGGCCCTCCCCCTGGGGGTCGCCAGCCGACATTGCCTGGCTGACGGCATCCTGAGCAGTCCCTCTCTGTGGGAGCGTACTGGTCGGTGGGAGGCTATCGGCGGCAGAAGGCGGTCCCGCAAATACCCAGGTCCTATGCCATGGAGCGCTTTAAAGGTGGTAACCAACACCTTGAAGCGCACCCGGAAGACCACTGGAAGCCAATGCAGCTCACGCAGGAGAGGTGTCACATGGGAGCGACCCCTTGCTCCCATAATCCCCCGCGCGGCTGCATTCTGCACCAGTTGGAGCCTCCGGGTGCTCCTCAAGGGGAGCCCCATGTAGAGAGCATTGCAGTAGTCCAGGCGGGAAGTGACGAGCGCCTGAGTGACTGTGCGTAAGGAGTCCCGATCCAGACGCAACTGGTGAATCAGGAATTTAGGCAGCAGATGCCTCCACCTCCTGAAAAGACCCACCTGTGACATTCAACATCTGGCTCCAAGGAGACATGATCCAGCGCCCATTTATGTTTTCCTCATATCTGCAAGCAAATTGCAGGCTTTTGTTATCTTTGGCATATAGAAAAGCTACCGACATATTTAGAGTAAGAAGCCCAGAGTCTCTGCTGCTCTTCACAGGCTCTTCATTGCTGGAGGTCATCTCCACACCATCCTGGGAGAAATGGAACCTTTTGGTGTTGTTGCTCTCGCTGGACAAACACAGGATGGACAAGATCCCCAGGGATCCAGAAGGAGGGTGCAACTTCAACACTGGGGGAGGCAGAGGATCTGGAGAAGAGAAGAAATGGGAATTACTGTAGCTTGGAGGTGCTGTGACTCCACTGTCAATCAGTCAGAACAGATCAGGAAAGAACCTTGGAGGTCTTCTAGTCCAACTCCCTGCTCAAACAGGAGACCCCATAGGTGGCTGTCCAGTCTCTTAAAAACCTCCAGTGATGAAGCCCCTACAATGTCTGGTGGCAAGCTATTCCACTGGTTACTTGTCCTCGCAATTAGGAAGTTTCTCCTTAATTCCTGGTTGCTTCTGTCCTTGATTAGTTTCCACCCATTGTTTCTTGTCCTGCCTTCTGGTGCTTTGGTAAATAATTTGACCCCCTCTTCTTTGGGGCAGCCCCTCAAATATTGGAAGACTCCTATCATGTCCCCTCTAGTCTTTATAACCTCAATTCTCAATTCCGGCAACCGTTCTTCATATGTTTTAGTCTCCAGGCCTTTAATCATCTTAGTTGCTCTTCTCTGCACTTTTTCCAAAGTCTCAACATCTTTTTTTGTAATGTGGTGACCAAAACTGGATGTAGGATTCCAGGATGTAGGATTCCTTACTAACGCTTTATAAAGCGGTATTAATACTTCAAATGATTTTGATTCTCCGCCTCTGTTTATACAACCAAGGATTGTACAGCCCCAGTTATATTTTCAAAATGAAGAAAAAAGATTCCACACCTCTCACCACAATTGAGACCGGACGACTCCACTTGGAAGAGATGTCTCTCTCATATTTCCATTCTAGGTACCGGCATTTATATAATCCAGAATCTTCCCTTGTGGCTGTGAGGACCAGGGAGATGTTGCCTTCGTGCCAATCCAGATCTTTTATAGAGGGCTGATCCTCGTTTTGCCTTGTGTGGGAAAACTGGTAGCGTCTCCGGCCTTGAAGAAGGAGGTTGGGAGTTGAGCACCAGAGGGTAATGTTCTCCCCAACCAGATACAGGGTTTCTGGAGGATCTGGAGAAAGGCTGGGAACTGGTGGAGGGTCTAGATAGATCCAGAGGGGAAAAAGAAGTGAATATCAAACGTCCTTCAGGCAGTCCCAGGATTATCTTGACTGACACCCATCAACTCATCTAACTTCACTGGAGTTCTCGATTGGACTTTCCTCCACACAGAAAGGAATGGATGACATGTTCTCTTTCCTCATAATATACTCCTTGGAATCAGGAGGTTGAAGAAATCTAGGCTGGGCAGCTTCACAGCCTGAAAAGTGGGGCAGAAATATCCCTGAAATCTCACCAATATACCTTCACTCGTCAGGGATAGCCTAAGGCCGTGATGGCGAACCTATGGCAGGAGTAGCCAAGGTGGCGCACAGAGCCATCTCTCCAGGCACGCGAGCTGTCACCCGACTCACATGCAGATGCTGATGTTCAGGTGCACATGCGCGCAATTCAGGGGACCAAGCTGGTCTTCAGAACTCTCCTGTGCATGCGCACGCATTTGCGCACGCACGCCAGAGTACTTGCATGCAGTGCGCACATGTATGGACGGCATTTGCGCACATGCATTGCGAGCGCCAAAACCACACACGTGTGCAAATGGTGCAATTGTGCGAAACCTGCGCATGCACAGATGGCCAATTGCATGACCGCGCATGGGGGAACCACGCAAAAGCCACATGCATGAGGAGCCCGCGTACCTGTTTAGTGCTCGGTGAGTAAAAAGTTCGCCACCGCTGGTCTAAGGAGACAGAATCTCGGCGAAGGAGCACCAAAATCTCCCTGCTCCAACATGGTGAAAATCTGCAATACAGGTACTCCTCAGACTTACGACAGTTCATTTAGTGACCATTCAAAGTTACAACAGCACTGAAAAAGTAACTTTTTCACTGTTACAACCTTTGCAGCATTCCCATGATCATGTGATCAAAATTCAAACACTTGGCAACTGACTCATATTTATGACGGTTGCGGTGTCCCAGGGAGCTGTGATCCCCTTTTGCGACCTTCTAAAAAGCAAAGACAACGGGGAAGCCAGTTTCATTTAACAACGGAATTACTAACTTATCAATTGCCGTGATTCACTTAACGACTGTGGCAAGAAAGGTTGTAAAATGGGACAAAACTCGCCTAACAAATTCTCACTTAACAACAGATATTTGGGGCTCAATTGTGCTCGTAAGTCGAGGACTACCTGTATCACATTTCCTTCAGCTTTCTGGCGTAAAACAAATTGGTCTGTTTGAACATCTTTTACGGTCCCTTTTTTATTTCATGAACAATTAAATAAATATATATATATATTTAATTTAATGAATTAATGAACACAAGCATTGAATCTCCTTGAAACATTCTGTGTTGTAGGAATCTCTTAGGCATCTTTCTAACAATGTGAACAATATTTCTCAACCTGGAGAAAAAAATTAGTGGACCTTAACTCCCAAAATTCTTCAGCCAGCATATGGAATTCTGGGAGTTGAAGTCCACACAGCTTAAAGTTGTCACGATGGAGAAGCCCTGATGTAAACACTTTATAAATTAGAAGAAAGTTCCTTACCAATGACAGAGAATTCACCCGATTTACTCTTTCGAGATAGAGCTCTTCTGCCTTCCCTGTTTCTCCCCATGTAAGAACAAGAAAATGTTGCTTTTGGAGCCATTCGCAATGCAGGAATCAGCAGAGTATTTCCGATCTGTTCTTGATACCTCTTCCAGTCACCCTTTTCATTCATGCGATCAAAGAGGTATTTCTCTCCCTTCTGTCCTTCTGGTGGGGAACATATTAATTCAATATATTCTCCTTGTACGAGAGTTTGGTGAGAAGGTGACCAGGACAAGGTGGGAGCTGCTGGGGCCCAATTCCTCTGAAAACCTGAGGAACAAAGGAAATTTGAAAAGAATCCCATAAAAATCCTTGCAAGCTTATAAGCAGAATTGTGTTGCAAGAATCCAAGAGAAACCCACAGGCTACAAGTAGACAGAAACAACCAAATGATCTCTTCATCATCATCATCTTTTAAAGACCCCATAAATCCTTGCCGGGTAGAGTCTGGGCAACTGAATGGAGCTGAGTGTTTTCTGGCCGGATGCCTTTCCTGTCGCCAATGCGGAGTTAAATCATCAATATGTTTGCCTTATATTCTCTATTGCAAATTTACCTCTCACCTTTTCTTCATTGGGTTACTACTCATGTCGTAACTACCTATCCGAAGCATCTAAAGCAGTGGTGAAATCCAATTTTTTTTATTACCTGTTCTGTAGGCGTGGCTTGGTGGGTGTGGTGTGGCTTGATGGGCGTGGCTTGGTGGGTATGGCAGGGGAGGGATACTGCAAAATCTCCATTCCCTCCCTACTCTGGGGCCAGACAGAGGTGGTATTTGCTGGTTCTCCGATCTGCTCAAAATTTCCGCTACCGGTTCTCCAGAACCTGTCAGAACCTCCTGGATTTCACCCCTGGTCTAAAATGAATACATTATCTCCCACCCCTGATTATACTTCCCACTACTCTAATTCTATCACCCCCTGCCCTTTTTTACGAGTTACCTTTTATGGTCCTAGTTCCTAAGGGTTGTCTCTAGAATACAATTCTCAAGCTTCAGCCTAGCTCATGAGATTAGAAATGTCAGGGTATGACATGCTGCCCTCATTCCGTTGCATCAGTTCCGGTTGCCTCCGCTTACAACCTCTCATCAGCTTACAGCTCTTAAATCTTCATACCCTGACAAGAAACATAGTCAATGTATTTTCTCCACAGGCTAGCATGTCTTACAATTCTGCAAAAACAATAGGCCTGGTTTCCCATAGTCATTAAACCAACGTGTATGTGTACGTCTGACGTCTAGAGAGTAGACCGTTACTCTCAACAACTCTACCAATCACAATGAACAATTCTTTAACATAGATCCAGACAAGTCAACACAGACCTATTGAGAGCTAAGGATGGACCAAACGTGTCTTTCTGCATGTATCCCTGGACTACAATTCCCATCATCCCTTAGCAGTGGCCATATTGGACAGGGCTCATGATAGCTGGGATTCCGTAACATCTGGAGGGTCTCATACTGCTGACAAACAGGGACCCTCTACCTAAATTCAGCAGAAGAGAGATTAGGGCTGGTATTCACTTACTTTCCCTACCGTTCTGCAAATGTGAGCGAGTGCATGCTCCTGGCCTTCCACGCATGCACCCTGCCTCAAAAAACGTGCCTAAATAGGATGTCATAGAGTCGGGGCGGGTGGACGAACCCAACCGCAATTTCCGCTACCAGTTCTGGCAAACCGATCTGAACCGGCTGAATCCCACCTCTGAGAGAGATCCTTTCTTCTGCCTGCAGATTCACGTCTCTGGCCTGGCCTATTAATTTATCTATTAAAGGGCTATTGCAAGAGTGCCGTGAATTAGCGTCAGCGAGATCTGAATCCATCTGAATCATTTTGTCGATGCTTTTGCTTGACGGAGCCATTGTTACAATAGGAACTTGGTTAACTTCTACTTGATACTTGCCGCATGAAGTTAAAGAGGCTGACCACAAATGTCGAAGTCACAGGAAATGCTAGTGAAGACTGGCGATTGTGACTTTGTGACTGTGATAAAGAATTTGGCAAAATGGGCCTATTTTACTGGACCAAGGAAAGGGGACGTGCACTTTGCTTAATCTATGGTCAAGAATCTCCAGGTGAAAAATCCTGAGGTAAAACGTTCATCGTTAGCATGTTGACTGACTTGAGCATTGAGCCCTGGCCAGCAAAATGCAAGAAATGTAAGGTTTTACACTCAGGGAAGAAAAAAAAACCAAGTACACAGGTATAGAATAAGTGGAACCTGGCTCAAGTGTAGTAATTGTGAGAGGAATCTTGGAGTCCTAGTGGACTCTCACTTAAATATGAGCCAGCAGTGTGTGGCAGCTGCCAAAAAAGCCATATTAGTCCTAGGCTGCACCAACAGAGGCAGAGTTTCAAGGAGCAATGGATGGAAACTCATCAAGGAGAGAAGCAACCTAGAACTAGGAAGAAATTTCCTGAGAGTGAGAACAATTAATTAGTGGAAGAACTTGCCTCCAGAAATTGTGAATGCTCCAACTTTGGAAGTTTTTAAGAAGAGATTGGACAACCATTTGTCTGAAGTGGTGTAGGGTATCCTGCCTGAGGAGGGGGTTGGATTAGAAGACCTCCAAGACCTCCTTTAACTCTGTTATTCTATTCTATCACAAGAAGTGATAGGACTGCTTTATTCTGCCTTGGTGAAGCCACACCTGGAATTCTGAGTCCAGTTTTGCTTACCGTGATATGAAAAAGATGTTGAGACTCTAAAAAGAGTGCAGAGAAGAGCAAGAAATATGATAAGGGGACTGGAAGCTAAACTATACGATGAACGATTGAGGGGATTTGTCTAGTCTAACAAAGAGAAGGATTAGGGGAGCTACGATAGCATCTCCCAATACTTGAAGGACAGTTACAGGGAAGAACATTTAAAATTTCTAAAATTTCAGGCAAGGAAGTGAGAAAAATAAACGTTTCTAAGGAGCAAAATCTCATTATTTATTCTGTTCATCAAATACAAACGGCTGTCTTTCTCTTTGGAGTCTTTTCTCTATTTTGCGGTTTAAAAAACAATTCCTGGATGGAGATTTTCTTTTTCGGAAAGAAGACAAAAAACAAAAAATCACTCCTCAGAAATAAGAAAAAGGAAAATAGGAAAAAGGGAGATTTTTCAGTGTATTATTATTATTATTATTATTATTATTATTATTATTATTATTATTATTAATTGAATTTGTATACCGCCCTACTCCTGAAGGACTCAGGGCGGTGAACAGCCATAGAATAAAACATATAAATACAAAATTTAAAATAGATTAAAACGAATTAAATAATTTGGCTGAACAAATTTAAAACCCCCAATAATTTAAAACCAAATTTAAAATTTCCATTTAAAAGGGGAAAGACTTAGGTCAGGTCGGCTTGATGAAATAAGAAAGTCTTGAGCGCGCGACGGAAGGTACGCAGATCCGGGATCCTCCGTATCTCTGGGGGGAGCTCGTTCCAGATAGTAGGTGCCCCCACAGAGAAGGCTCTCCCCCTGGGGGCCGCCAGTCAACATTGTTTGGCCGACGGCACCCGGAGGAGCCCCTCTCTATGGGAGCGTACTGGTCGGTGGGAGGCTATTGGTGGTAGCAGGCGGTCCCGTAAATAACCAGGTCCTAAGCCATGGAGCGCTCTAAAGGTGATAACCAAAACCTTGAAGTGTACTCGGAAGACCACCGGGAGCCAGTGCAGCTCGCGCAGGAGAGGTGTTACATGGGAGCGCCACGTCGCTCCCATCACTACCGGTGCGGCCGCACTCTGCACCAGTTGGAGCCTCCGAGTGCTCCTCAAGGGGAGCACCATGTAGAGAGCGTTACAATAGTCCAGACGGGAGGTGACGAGGGCATGAGTGACCGTGAGTAAGGAGTCCCGATCTAGAAAGGGACACAACTGGGGAATCAGGCGAACCTGATGAAAAATCCTCCTGGTCACGGCCGTCAAGTGCTCTTCTAAAGACAGCCGTGAATCCAGGAGGACACCCAAGTTGTGAGCCCTTTCCGTGGGGCCAATGATTCGCCCCCAATAGTCAGCGATTGTATACCACAGTGATAGCTCTTTTATCTATTCTTCTGATATTAACCACAAATTCCTAAGCGTGATAGGGAGGATTTATTCCCCTCTACCTCTTGGGAGAGAAATCTTCCGCTCCGGATCCTTCCTCCCATTTTATCTCAGAAAATGGAAAAAGTAGAAGCGAAGAAATGAAGCTTACCTTGGGCGGTCGATTCACACAGAAGGATCTGGAGAAAAACTGGAAGAAATAAGAAGCGAGCCACACAGTTTATGGTGGGAACAAGAGAAGCTGAAGAAGGCCAAGAGAAGCGATAAACGTTCAACCGATCCTTCCACGGGTGGCTTCCGTTCTCCAGGAAACGGTCCATTTTGTGGAGCTGAGGTCTTCTCAGCACCACCGCTGCTCTGCTTCTGAACTGAGGGTGATAACCTGGCCTTTTTTCTTGACAGCGAACAGCAAGAAAGGAAGCACGTCATCAACATTTCTCTATCACCCTCCTCTTCACGTAGCAGGCCCAGCGATCAGCTCTGAAGCCTTCTTGACCACAGAAAACCTTTTCTGCAATCTCACAAGGGCATCTCACCGCCTCCGGTCCTAGGCGTGCCATTGTCAAGTCCTCTGTGCAACCACGGAACTTAAGAAGAGCCAGAAATAACATAATGTATCTGGAACTGACAAAACTTAGAGCAAAATGCCAAATTTCCTTTACATGATGCTTTTACTCTCAGCTTCAAAGCTTCTCCCCCAGCACCCAAAACCCCTCTTTTACCTCCGATCCAGAAGATCCTTCATCTCCAGCTCCGCCAATCCATAGCGTAGCATCTTTGCCATATCTTCAAAATTAATTACCAGGTTCCAAAGTGTTGCTCAGAAACCTAACCACTATTAAACTGTTCATCAGAAGTAGTTGAACACGGAGTGGAAAAGATGGCCAAGTGGTCATCTCTGGAAGGGATAAGGCCCATCATTACTTCCAAATGTTCTTCCCACCCAAAACCACAAAGGATAGGCTGAATTCAGGAGAAGAAGAAAGAGGCCCCTATAAGTCAGAACCCTATTTATTTAATTTTATGTCTGATGACGCAGTTCCTCCCTTGGTCGTTGCGTTGGGGGACTGACTCAAGGGAAGTCGCAGCTCTTCTCAGAGCCTTTTGTGAGTCTGCTGTCTAAGAAATATTGGGAAAGAAAAATCACAAGATGCATCTCTTTTTTGGCTTTTATTTTGCTTTTTCTCTGACATTAAACTCACAGAAGAACATGCAGCTTTTCCTGTGGCTTCAGACAAACATGAACAGGAACAGAGCCAAGAAAGAAAAAAAACTTGACCTTCTCTCTCACACTTGAGGGTCAGATGTAAAACCCCCAAAGTATGAAGGTTCACCTATGAGCTGGCAGATCCAAGGGATATTTCAGTGTGGAAAAGGGCCTCTCAACTAGATTTCACGGCAGTTGTTTGATGCATCAAGTCTATCTCTCTATCCAAATCAAGGTTTCTTTTTTTTAACCTCTTATTAAGACCAAAACATGGCCAAGGTTGCAGCTGAAAGACCAAAATCCAGTCAAACCAATCAACCCAGATCCACTGGAGCACACATGCCCTTCAAGATTTGCTTTCTCCAATATATTAAAGTGCCAATTCTGAAGAAGAACCCCCCCCCGAAAAGCTGCATTACAAACACAACAAGTCAAATCTTCCCAGCAGGCTCAAGTCTAATTAGTTATCTCTAAACTAAGACTCGTAGAATAGGATGGTGTTGAAGTCTTCTCCGTTTTTTGGGGGGGGGGATGGGCTTTCTCTTCTGCCATATGTTGAAGCTGAGCTGCATCTCATCATTTCAGAATACAGAATAACCGAGTCGGAAGGGACCTCGGAGGTCTTCTAGTCCAACCCCCTGCTCAGGCAGGAAACCTTATTCCATTTCAGAGAAATGGTCGTCCAATCTCTTCTTAAAAACTTCCAGTGTTGGAGCCTTCACAACTTCTGGAGGCAAGTTGTTCCACTGATGAATTATTCTAACTGTTAGGAAATTTCTCCTTAGTTCTAGGTTGCTTCCCAGGTCCTGCAACCGTTTTTCCTATGTTTTAGCCTCCAGTCCCCTAAGTATCTTTGTTGTTGTGAGAGAAAAATTCCCTCCCAGTTGCTGTGCCTATTAATGACCTTTAGCTTCGATAATTGAATAAGCCAATCAGAGCGCAGCTCCTGGCTTTGAATCTCCCGGGCTTTTCTAACTGCCACTGAGACAGTATATAAAGAGCTGCTAGCCAGCAGGCAACTGAGTTCGGGGTCAGAGGCAAAGCTGAAGTCACTAAAGCCTCCTCCTTCTGAGGAAGAAAGACCCGGACTCCAATCGCACAGAGCGATGGCAGAAAGAGCTGACTGGACACTGCAAAAGAAAACTGACTACCGATGTTCTTTTAATAGACTTTGTTTTATTTATGTAAATAAAAACAGCTCAGTTTAAACTCTGCTGAGACTTGTCTGTTTGGTGAATTGTAAGGAGAGAACGGAGGATTCCGGATCTGCGTACCTTCCGTCGCGCGCTTAAGACGTTCCTATTCCATCAAGCTGGCCTGACCTAAACTTTTCCTCTTTTTAAATGGGAATTTTAAATTTGGTTTTAAATTATTGGGGTTTTAAAATGGTTCAGCCAAATTTATTTAGTTTGTTTTATCTCCATTTTAAATTTTGTATTTATATGTTTTATTTTATGGCTGTTCACCGCCCTGAGTCCTTCGGGAGTAGGGCGGTATACAAATTTAATAAAATGAAGAAAAAAAAAAATGAAAAAAAAGAAGGTTGCGGTCTACCAACCCTCCATAACAGTTGTTCTTCTCTGCACTCTCTCTAGACTCTCGACACCTTTTTTGTACCGTGGTGACCGAAACCAGATGTCTTACCAAAGCAGTATAGAGCAAAGTATATGTAAAGCAGTATAAAATAAAGCTGGATATTGTGTTGATCTAGCAGGCAGAGGATCTGATGTCCATCAAGAAAGGGAAGAAGGAATCTTTATTTCTTGATCCAAGCCTCATTCACCCCTTCTGAAAAATAGCAGCATTTTTGTTATTCTTTTTACTCCAAGCCTAACCCTAACCCAATGTTTTTTCCGCTGATCCAGAAAAGAAACTTCTCAGATTATTTAGCATAAATTGGACAGCCCGATACCATTTTCACCAGCCAAATTCTGTCTACAGATACTGGCCATGAATTAGCTTCTAGTTAAAGGAAGGAAGGAACCAAGAACTCTTCATTTCCTGAAGGTTGATGTCCATATTTACACCTAATAATAAGAGACTAAACCAAGAGATACATTTTGCTGCCATCAGAGATGGTTTTGCTGCTTATGCTGGGATTGAAACACGGAGTTATACTAGAATATCTCCTCCTCTTCCTCTTGTCTAAGATGGTTCTTCATTGTTGGACCAGGAGGAGACGAGAAGTTCTCGATGTTGCTGTAGGTGACTTCTGGTTCTGGGGAAAGAGGGACATTGCTCACTCATTCAATCTGCCTGCAGCTTGAGGAACGTCTTGAGAACAGGGGATTTCTCCATCATTTTACAGCATTTTTAGAAATAAATAAGGTTGGCTCATCTGCTACAGCCCAAAAAGATTGCCAGCCCATCAAGGAAAATATGAATGGATTTGTGGCATCAGATCTGATCCAGTCTAGATTCCTGTCTCCGATTCCTGATGGTGATGAGGAGAACCCCATGGGACCCTTCTCTTAAAACTTTGGCCCCAACACTTGATTAGAGAAATCTTTAATGGTTTCTAAGATACTTAGTTTTCTTAAATATTTCTTTATATTTATTTGGGCTTAAAGTCCATTTAATTTCTTGGCCAATGCAGGATTTGTGAAACTGAAGGCCATAAAGAGAATTATTCATCTCCATTTTTTAAAGAAATATCTAGGGGTACTACAAAGCTTAAATTCTTTGGTTGAAACCAACAAATCAAGAAATTTAGGTGTTCACAGAGATCAAGGCAAATGGACTTGTGGAAGAAAAATCCTTGAATTGGATGGTTAGAGTTCCGAAAACTCCTAATGTTACACCTCATGTAATATCTGTCCATTCCTCTCAAATCCTGACCTGACTCTTTTTTCCTGCCTCCCCAGAGAATCTCCAACCACATCAGGACTCCAGATAAGGGAACCCTTGAACCCAAACCCTTCACTTACTGCTTTTCTTCTTCCGGAAATAAAAGGCAAGTGGAACCAGAAGGATTATAAGAGGAATCAACATCCGGGCATAACTCCAAATAAAATCGAAATCTAGGTTCCAAACTGGTTCAACTACTAAAAAAAAAGAGAGAAGGATTTTAAAAAGTATTTCTTGGTAGAACATTTTAACCGTGCCCTGTACTTGAAAATTTATATGCTATTTCATGTATAATTGAAATGGATCAGTGGTGAAATGTAAAATTTGTTACTACCGGTTTTGTGGGCATGGCTTGGTGGATGGTTGGTTGGTATAATATGACTGAGTGGGCGTGGCCAACTTAAAAAAAAATTTAAAACCATTTTTTCTACAACCTCTTCTGCTGATCGGCAGAGGCTTTTTTTCCTTTTAAAAACATTTTTTCTATAACCTCTTTGAAGAGGTTGTAAAAAAAATGCTTTTAAAAGCCTCTGATGATCCCAGCTGAGCCGTGCGATCATCAGAGGCTTTTTTTTTTTAACTTTTAAAAGCATTTTTTCGGCCAAAGAGGTTGTAGAAATGCTTTTAAAAATAAAAAAAGTGTGGCTTAACTGGGCAATGCGGAGGGGGGGGAGGGATTTTTGCTACCGGTTCTCCGAACCACCTGCCTTCATCGCTACCTGATCGGGCGATCCAGTCCGAACCGGGAGCATTTCACCCCTGAAATGGATTCCTCTTGAATTAGTCCAAGGGTCAGCAACCTGTGGCTCTGGAGCCACATGTGGCTCCTTCACCCCTCTGCTGTGGCGCTCCCTGTTACTCAAAATATGTGTCACAACCACCAATGTGCGATGCCCACCGGCACACGATTCATTGAGCTTTTCAACCCTCAGTAGGCCAACCATGGATAAATCAAAGAAAAGAACTGTTTCAGAAGAAAACAGAAGGTTTAATTCAACTACATATGCTAGTTTTGTGGCCGCTCAAGAAATAGTCAGGCACGGGAAGGGTTTTGTGGCTCCCGGTGTTTTCTTTTCTGTGGGAAACGGGTCCAAATGGCTCTTTTGAGTGTTTAAGGTTGCAGACCTCTGCCTTAGTCTCACTTCTAGACTTTCTGTGGGATCTCACAGAAGCCATTTCTATAGGTCTTTCTTTGCCCTTCCTAACCTCTGTGCTCCAGCACAAGGCCAGTTACATAAAGTGTATAATAAATAGTTAAATCAGGTGTTGCAAAGTGTTCCTTCTGCATTTAGGCAGCGGAGGACTCCACCTCCTGAAAAGACCCACCTGTGGCATTCAACGTCTTGCTCCAAGGAGACATGATCCAGCGCCCATTTATGTTTTCCTCATATCTGCAAGCAAATTGCAGGCTTTCGTTGTTTTTGGCACATAGCAAAGCTACCGACATATTTAGAGTAAGAAGCCCAGAGTCTCTGCTGCTCTTCACAGGCTCTTCATTGCTGGAGGTCATCTCCACACCATTCTGGGAGAAATGGAACCTTTTGGTGTTGTTGCTCTCGCTGGACAAACACAGGATGGACAGGACTTTGCCTTCCTCCAGGGATCCAGAAGGAGGGTGCAGCTTCAACACTGGGGGAGGCAGAGGATCTGGAGAAGAGAAGAAATGGGAATTAGCTTGGAGATGCTGTGACTCAACTGTCAATCAGTCAGAACAGATCTGGAAAGGACCTTGGAGGTCTTCTAGTCCAACTTCCTGCTCAAACAGGAGACCCCATAGGTGGCTGTCCAGTCTTTTCTTAAAAACCTCCAGTGATGAAGCCCCTACAACATCTGGTGGCAAGCTGTCCAACTGATTAATTGTCCTCATTATTAGGAAGTTTCTCCTTAATTCCAGGTTGCTTCTGTCCTTGATTAGTTTCCACCCGTTGTTTCTTGTCCTGCCTTCTGGTGCTTTGGTAAATAATTTGACCCCCTCTTCCTTGTGGCAGCCCCTCAAATACTGGATACTGCTATCATATCCCCACAAATTCTTTTTTTTTAGATTAGCCAAACCCAAATTCTGCAACATTCTTCATATGTTTTAATCTCCAGGCCTTTAATCACCTTAGTTGCTCTTCTCTGCACTTTTTCCAAAATTTCAACATCTTTTTTGTAATGTGGTGACCAAAACAGGATGTAGGATTCCAGGATGTAGGATTCCTTACTAACGCTTTATAAAGCGGTATTAATACTTCAAATGATTTTGATTCTCTGCCTCTGTTTATACAACCAAGGATTGTACAGCCCCAGTTATATTTTCAAAATGAAGAAAAAAGATTCCACACCTCTCACCACAATTGAGACCGGACGACTCCACTTGGAAGAGATGTCTCTCTCATATTTCCATTCTAGGTACCGGCATTTATATAATCCAGAATCTTCCCTTGTGGCTGTGAGGACCAGGGAGATGTTGCCTTCGTGCCAATCCAGATCTTTTATAGAGGGCTGATCCTCGTTTTGCCTTGTGTGGGAAAACTGGTAGCGTCTCCGGCCTTGAAGAAGGAGGTTGGGAGTTGAGCACCAGAGGGTAATGTTCTCCCCAACCAGATAAAGGGGTTCTGGAGGATCTGGAGAAAGGATGGGAGCTGGTGGAAGCTCTAGATAGATCCAGAGGGGAAAAAGAAGTGAATATCAAATGTCCTTCCGGCAGTCCCAGGATTACAGTATCTTGACTGACACCCATCAACTCATCTAACTTCACTAGAGTTCTCGGTTGGACTTTCCTCCACACAGAAAGGAATTGATGACATTTTCTCTTTCCTCATAATATACTCCTTGGAATTAGGAGGCTGAAGAAATCTAGGCTGGGCAGCTTCACAGCCTGAATAGTGGGGCAGAAATATCCCTGAAATCTCATCAATATACCTTCACTCTCCAGGGATAGTCTAAGGAGACAGAATCTCCGTGGAACAAAATCTCCCTGCTCCAACATGAAAGTCTGCTATATAGGTAGTCCTCGATTTACAACAGTTCATTTACTGACCATTCAAAGTTACGACAGTACTGAAAAAAGTGACTTATGACCATTTTCACACTTATGACCGTTCCAGCATCCCCGTGGTCACATGATCAAAATTCAGATGTTTGTCAACTGATTCATACTTATGACAGTTGCAGAGTCATAGGGGGCTGTGATCCACTTTTGCGACCTTCTGACAAGCAAAGACAACGGGGAAGCCAGATTCACTTAACAACCAGGTTACTAATTTATCAATTCTAGCGATTCAGTTAACGACTGTGGCAAGAAATGTCGTAAAATGGGGCAAACCCCGCTTAACAAATTCTCAGAAATTTGGGGCTCAATTGTGCTCGTAAGTCGAGGACTACCTGTATCACATTTCCTTCAGCTTTCTGGTGTAAAACAAATTGGTCTGTTTGAACATTTTGTACTGGTTTTTTTTGTTTCATGAACAATTAAATAAATAAATATATATATATATATATTTAATTTAATGAATTAATGAACACAAGGATTGAGTCTCCTTGAAACATTCCGTGTTGTAGGAATCTCTTAGGCATCTTTCTAACAATGTGAACAATATTTCTCAACCTGGAGAACAAAATTAACTCCCAAAATTCCTCAGCCAGCATATGGAATTCTGAGAGTTGAAGTCCACACAGCTTAAAGTTGTCACGATGGAGAAGCCCTGATGTAAACACTTTATAAATTAGAAGAAAGTTCCTTACCGATGACAGAGAATTCACCCCAATTACTCATTCGAGACAGAGCTCTTCTGCCTTCCCTGGTTTTCCCCATGTAAGAACAAGAAAATATTGCTTTTGGACCCATTCGCAATGCAGGAATGAGCAGAGTATTTCTGATCTGTTCTTGATATCTCTTCCAGTCACCCTTTTCATTCATGCGATCGAAGAAGTATTTCTCTCCCTCCTGTCCTTCTGGTGGGGAACATATTAATTCGATATATTCTCCTTTGACGAGAATTTGGTGAGAAGGTGACCAGGACAGGGTAGGAGCTGCTGGGGCCAAATTCCTCTGAAAATCTGAAAAACAAAGGAAATTTGAAAATAATCCCATAAAACTTCTTGCAAGTTTATAAGCAGAATTGCGTTGCAAGAATCCAAGAGAAACCCACAGGCTACAAGTAGACAGAAACAACCAAATTATCTCCTCTCAAATAAAAGTCTTTACAGGTAGTCCTTGACTTACAACTGGCTGCTTAGTAAACCTTCGAAGTTACGACAGACCTCAAAAAAAAAAAAAAAACTTACAACCCAGATACGATATTCCGACAGCAGGCTGCATTATGGTCATTAGGCTGTGGATTATGTATACATCCGATGACTGGAGAGTAGTAGAGCATTACTCTCAACATCTCTACCAACCACAATTAATTCTTTAACGGAGATCCAGACAAGTCAATGCATGCCTGTTGAGAGCTAAGGATGGACCAAATGTGTCTTTCTGCATGTATCCCTGGACTACAATTCCCATCACCCTTTAGCAGTGGCCATATTGGACAGGGCTTATGATAGCTGGGATTCTGTAACATCTGGAGGGTCTCATACTGCTGACAAACAGGGACCCTCTACCTAAATTCAGCAGAAGAGAGATCAGGGCTGGTATTCACTTACTTTCCCTACCGTTTTGGAAATGTGAGTGCGCACTTGCCCCCGCCTTCCGCACATGTACTTTGCTGGTGTGCATAGCTTCCACATATGTGCCCGGCCTCAAAAACGTGCCTAAATAGGATGGCAAAGAGCCGGGGCAGGTGGCTGAGCCCAACCACAATTTCCACCACCAGTTCGGGCGAACCGATCCGAACCGGCTGAATCCCACCTCTAAGAGAGATCTTTTCCTCTGCCTGCAGATTCACGTCCATGGCCTGGCCTATTAATTTAATCTATTAAAGATCTTTTGCAAGAGAGCCATGAATTAGCCTCAGCAAGACCTGAATCCATCTGAATCATTTTGTCGATGCTTTTGCTTGACGGAGCCATTGTTACAATCGGAACTTGGTTAACTTCTATTTGACACTTGCCACATGAAGCTAAAGAGGCTGACCACAAATGTCGAAGTCACAGGAAATGCTAGTGAAGACTGGCGATTGTGACTTTGTGACTGTGATAAAGAATTTGGCAAAATGGGCCTATTTTACTGGACCAAGGAAAGGGGACGTGCAGTTTGCTTAATCTATGGTCAAGAATCTCCAGGTGAAAAATCCTGAGGTAAAACGTTCATCGTTAGCATGTTGACTGACTTGAGCATTGAGCCCTGGCCAGCAAGATGCAAGAAATGTAAAGTTTTACACTCAGGGAAGAAAAAAAAAAAACAAGTACACAGGTGTAGAATAAGTGGAACCTGGCTCAACTGCAGTAATTGTGAGAGGAATCTTGGAGTCCTAGTGGACTCTCACTTAAATATGAGCCAGCAGTGTGTGCCAGCTGCCAAAAAAGCCATATTAGTCCTAGGCTGCACCAACAGAGGCAGAGTTTCAAGGAGCAATGGATGGAAACTCATCAAGGAGAGAAGCAACCTAGAAATAAGGAGAAATTTCCTGACAGTCAGAACAATAATCAGTGGAACGACTTGCCTCCAGAAATTGTGAATGTTCCAACATTGGAAGTTTTTAAGAAGAGATTGGACATCCATTTGTCTGAAGTGGTGTAGGGTTTCCTGCCTGAGGAGGGGGTTGGATTAGAAGACCTCCAAGGTCCCTTCCGACTCTGCTATTCTATTCTATCACGAGAAGCGATATTACTGCTTTATTCTGCCCGGGTGAAGCCACACCTGGAATACTGAGTCCAGCTTTGGTTACCATGATATGAAAAAGATGTTGAGACTCGGCTTCCGGTTTGGCTTCCGTCACCATCAGACGGTCCTTTGAGACCGCCAGCCCCGTCGCTCGTAAAGAGCCGCCTTTACATCTGAAAGGCGGCTCGAAAAACTCCATTTCCTTAAGGAAATGTGAGATAGAGCAGGCGAGGGCAGGTAGAGCCCTCTGCGAAGTCTCCAGAGTTTTTGTTTTACTCTTGGGGACGAAGCAGGATGAGGCTCCCTCTTTTCCTCGCCGCTGCTCCGGGCGTCGGGAGAACTCTGCTTTTTGCAGAGCTAGGTGACAGGACCAAGCCATTTACTGAGAACTAACAGATTGTTTAAACAAAGAGGATGAGTTCTGGACTCTGGACCCTAAATCGCAAGTATTTTTAACAATTTTATAAGTGATTTTAAAAGCGAAGGAAAAAAAGTTTAAAATGGCGACTAGCTGAGGCTTGAGAAGAAGAAAGCTGAAAGTGAAAGTCCTTCCGCCTGAATAGTTTAACAAGCTACAAAGTAGCAGAAATAATAGTGCTGGCTAGAATTGAAAAGAAAAATTTCTACTTTATGTTTCTTTCCTCTTGGAGATTTGATATTGATATTGTCTGGAGAGAAGTCCTTTTTTTAAAAAAGAGTTTGTCTGTGTGGCAGAATGGTGTTAAAACTAACAAAGCCAGACAAACAAGCAGCGGGGGGGGGTTTCCCCCATTTACAAACCACATGAACAAGTTTTGAATTTGTAGACTCAGAAGATTGGTTTTAACCTAAAAGAATTTGTTTTGGAGGAGATGGCAAGACATGATGAGATTGTGAACCAGAATCTTGAAAAATTCAGGCAGGAAATTAAAGAGTTGGTACAACAAAAATATGGCAATCTGAAACAACAGTTTGTAACAGCTTTGAAAACTTTTTCAGAAATAGTTATAAAGATGGATAAAGATACTAATTCAGAACTAGAGTCTAAAATGAAGGAAGTTGATCACAAGATTTATAATCTGGACAATAAAATACAAAGAATTGAAAATGATTTGATAAATACTCAAGATAATAGCTTAGAAGTAAAGTCTAAAAAGAAAGCTGATCACGAGACTTACAATGCTGATAATATAAAACAAAGGATTGAAAAAGAAGTTACAATAATGCAATATAGGTCCATGGAATTTGCGGTCAGAATGAGGGGACTACAGGAAAATTATAGAGATGATTTGAGAAAGATGTCTGCTGAAGTTCTGGCTGGGATTTTAAAGGTTCATCCTGAAGAGGTATTCTGTAAGATTGACAAGGCCTACAGAGTAAATTCTTGGATTGCAAAGCAAAGGCAGTTGCCTAGAGATGTGGTGATTTACTTTAGAGACAAAGGAATAAGAAATGATATTGTGCAAAAATCTTTCAACTCTACTTTAGAACTGAACGGAAGAAAGATTTGGATATATAAAGAGTTGCCGCCTAAGATGTTAAAAGATAGAAAGCAATTTGGATTTTTGGTGACTGAGCTAAAGAAACAAAACATCCCATTTAGGTGGGATGTCCCAGTGGGTGTAATATTGAGATATCAAGGAGAAAGATACCAATTAAAAATTGTTGAAAAAGCGGAAGAATTTTACTACAAGGTTCTTAAAATGGATTTAACATCTCCACATATGACATTTCCGTTAGGAACACAGGAGGGGAACAAAGAAATGCAAAATGAACAAGAGACTGAAACTCAGGCTAAGCAGATGGAGATGGAGACAATGGAAAAACAACAAGTCACAGAGGTTCCTTTGGACGAGCCGCTTCTGGATTCTTCTTCAGAGGTTATAGTTGGATTACCTATAAATACAAGAGAGGCGGCTTTGGATTCTAATGTGATGACTAATCAAGCTACAGATCAGCAAGGAAATCAAACAGTTGATATACAACTCATAGAAAGGAAACCAGGATGGAGATGTAAGCCACAAAAAGTTAAGAAAAGAAGAAGCAGGTCCTACAAAAACAAAAATTTTTAGACTAAACAATAGTGATGCCAGTTACTTAAGAGACGATTGAATATATGAAAATATAGTTGAGGCAAAGTATTGGTTTATATTATCCTGAGGAGAGTGACAGATCCCTGCAGTGCTGTACTCTTGGGATGTGAGATGGCCTTAAACTGAGTGGATTGGAACTTTCTATTTTGGACTCTTTGACAAATGGATTACGTTTATGTTGAGCTATAAGGCAAGAGAACTAAGGGATTGGGGCATGCAGAAGATCTGGCTGTTACCCCAACACGGTGGTTGGAATTAATAATCTAGATGGAAGACATTATAGATGACACTATATGGAATATAAATATAAAGTCACTCGGGTGGTTTTTTATATATGAAAACATTTACTATTGATGGGGGCAGATGGTAATTGAAGATACCGAACATACTGTTGGAATTAGGATGTGATGTTACCCTAACATAGGTAATGGAATTAACAATCCAGTTGAGAGACATTACAGAAGATATCATATGGATTACAAATTTAAAGTCATTTGAGGATTTTATATATATATGTAAATATTTTTTTTAGTGGTGTGAGCAGAAGAATAAAGATATTGAAAATATTATGTATGGTAGACCTATAGGAAAGTGGGTGGAGATAGGTTAGTTTATTGATTGTTTAGTTTAGGAAAAGGGATGTTATGTTATATCAATATATGTAAAAGATTTGAATTAAGAGATTTATGTACGGGGGAGGATGAGTTGAAATTGCTAAATTAGGATTTATTATATAATTTTACAGCTGAATGTTGCTTTGAAATGTATAGTATAAGGAGGATATAATAATATTGTCAGAAGGGTGGAGAACTGATTGTTTAGTTTTGGAAAAAGGATGGTATGCTATATTAATATACATAAAAGATTTGAATTAAGAGATATATGCACGGGGGAGGAGGAAATGGATAGATTATGAGTTGAATAGATGAAATTGCTAAATTAGGATTTATTATATAATTTTACAGTTGAATGTCGCTTTGAAATGTATAATATAAGGGGGATATAATAATATTGTTAGAAAGAAAGGGTCCGCATATGGGGGGTGGAGCAAAAAGGATGGTAAAGTATTATATAATCTGTTATTAATTTGGGTTTTATTCTGGAGAAGCCACGGGGGAGGGGAGGGGGAGGGGAGGTTAGGGAGGAGGGGAGGGATAAGGAGGAAAAATCTGTATTTGAAAAAATTTTTCAATAAAAAAAAAGATGTTGAGAAAAAGAGTGCAGAGAAGAGCAAGAAAGATGATAAGGGGACTTGAAGCTAAACTATATGATGAACGATTGAGAGGATTTGTCTAGTCTAACAAAGAGAAGGATTAGGGGAGATACGACGGCATCTCCCAATACTTGAAGAGCTGTCACAGGAAAGAACATTTGAAATTTCTAAAATTTCAGTGAGAAAAACAAACGTTTCTAAGAAGCAAAATCTCATTATTTATTCTGTTCATCAAATACAAACGGCTGTCTTTCTCTTTTGAGTCTTTTCGCTAATTTACCGCTTAAAAAACAATTCCTGGATAGGAAATTTCTTTTTCAGAAAGAAGACAAAAAAAAAATCGCTCCTCAGAAATAAGAAAAAGGAAAATAGGAAGAAGGGAGATTTTTCAGTGTATATCACAGTGATAGCTCGTTTATCTATTCTTCTGATATCAACTACACATTCCCAAGCGTGATAGGGAGGATTTATTCCCCTCTACCTCTTGGGAGAGAAATCTTCAGCTCTGGATCCTTCCTCCCATTTTATCTCAGAAAATGGAAAAAGTAGAAGCGAAGAAATGAAGTTTACCTTGGGCGGTCGATTCACACAGAAGGATCTGGAGAAAAACTGGAAGAAATAAGAAGCGAGCCACACAATTCATGGTGGGAACAAGAGAAGCTGAAGAAGGCCAAGAGAAGCGATAAACGTTCAACCGATCCTTCCAGGGGTGGCTTCCGTTCTCCAGGAAACGGTCCATTTTGTGGAGCTGAGGTCTTCTCAGCACCACCGCTGCTCTGCTTCTGAACTGGGGGTGATAACCTGGCCTTTGTTCTTGACAGCGAACAGCAAGAAAGGAAGCACGTCATCAACACTTCTCTACCACCCTCCTCTTCATGTAGCAGGTCCAGCAAGATGAACCCCGCTCACTGCTCAGCTCCGAAGCCTTCGTGACCACAGCAAACCTTTTCTGCAATCGCACAAGGGCATCTCACCGCCTCCGGTCCTAGGCGTGCCATTGTCAAGTCCTCTGTGCAACCACGGAACTTAAGAAGAGCCAGAAATAATATAATTGGTGTGAACTGACAAAACTCGGAAAAAAACGCCACATTTCCTTTCAAACCCTCCTTTACCTCCAACCCAGAAGCTGCTTCATTCCCCCGATACACCAATCCATAGCGTAGCATCTCTGCTGCATCTTCAAAGTTAGCTACCAGGATCCACAGTGTTGCTCAGAAACTTAACCACCATTAAGCGGATGTAGAAGGTTATCAGAATTAGTTGAACTCGCAGTGGAAAAGATAAGACCAGGGGTGGGTGGGCTTCAAAAATTTTAGCAATGGGTTCTCTGCCCAGTTGCTGGGTGGGCTTGGCCATGGTGGGCATGGCTTAGTCGGCCTCTTGCACCACAGTGGGGGTGGGCATTTTTGCTCTCCCCGGGCTCCGGAGGCTTTCCTTGAGCCCCTGGGAGGGTGAAAACAGCCTTCCCAGACTCTGGAGGCCTTCTGGAGGTTTCCGTGATGCCCTCCCCCCCCCCTCATGGCAAGCGATGGTCCAGTAGGCCCATTTTTCTTTCTCACCTGGCTCCAGATCCTCTCTATGCATCTGAGGAGGGCGAAAACAGCCTCCCCAAGCCCTCCGGAGACCCGAAATGGCCCATTTCCCGACTTCTGGTTGGACAGGAAGTGACGTTTTTTTGTTGTCAACAGCCTCCAGAGACTCCTAGAGAGGCTGAGCTGGCGTGCCAGTTGACATGCTCTGCGTGCCACCTGTGGCACGCGTGCCATAGGTTTGCCATCACGGCTCTATGCCTTTTATTAGGCAAGATCTCCTCAGCATGAGTTTCAACTCCTGGTGACCAATTTGACTCTGTAGTTTATTTTGACCATAGTACAAACACCATTGGCCCTTGTCTTCATCCTAGATGATTTCCCAATATCTCCATTCTGGATTTCTTGAAGAAACCAGGAGGAAGAAGATACTTTAAGAAGTATCCAGACCTCTTCAAGCTTTGGTTTCTGAGACCAACCAAAGGTCAGCCTGGCCTTTTCCAGATGTGGAGAGGATTTTTCACGCCAAAGATTAAAACAAAAACTATTTCCAGCTGGAATGGAAGAAGATACGATTAAATCCCAGAAGTGGCCATTGGAAAATATCCACGCAAGAAGGGTATTTTAATGCATATACTGTAGGCAGATATTTACTTCATTAAGCATTTATAGAGGGTCCACTCTGTTGAAGCAAAAAATCAAACCAGATTATTCCCTCAGAGATATTTGGGAACCCCCAGGAGCTGATTATCACACTTAAAAAAATATTTGTATGGTTTATAGAGAGCTCTTCTCCCCTTCAATTTATTTTTAATGAAAGGAAAAAAGAGATATTTAGGAATTTTGAGGAGGGGAGATCAATTCCATGATCGAACATCAACAATCATAAATCGAAAACCCATTTTTGTTTCTTCTTCTGTCCTCAAAGCCAATCTTTTTTCTCTCTGTTTCTTAATTTCTTTCAATCTTGGGGTCTGTTAGTTTGTTATCACCATTCATGCCAAGAATTCCCAGCTGTGTCCACCATCTCATCTTTCACCTTCGTTAAATGGTTCTGGCCTCTCGAGATCACCATCAGTTTCATGGTTTCCTTCAGCCAAAATTCAACGTGGCATCTCTGCTTCCCTTTTCCTCAGAAATACCTCTCAAACATCTGGCTTTCCAGCACAAAAGGCCTCTCCTTGATGTCTAGGTTCTTCAGGTTGGTTTGAAGAGACCTTCAGTTGAGGAGGGGAATAATCCCAAAAGATCAGGGAGTGATGATGTCTTGGATGGACCTTCATCAAAGCCAATAGCTGGAAGACCTTAAGACCAATCAGAGATGCTATTAAGAGGGGACTGATAAAATTGAAAGGCAACATTCTGATGTTTGAGACACAGCCAATGTGTTTAAGAGCCGTTTCAGTGGAACCTACTGCTCTTTGACGATATTGCCAGTTGAAGTGTTTCTTTGTTGTTGTTAGTTGCAAAGTCGTGTCCGAACTTTTGAGATCCCATGGACAACTTTTCTCCAGGCCTTCCTGTCCTCTACCATCCCCCGGAATCCATTTAAGCTCACACCAACTGCTTCAGTGACCCCATCCAGCCATCTCGTTCTCTGCTGTCCCCTCCTTCTTTTTTTGCCCTCAATCGTTCCCAGCATTAGGCTCTTCTCCAGTGAGTCCTTCCTTCTCATTAGGTGGCCAAAGGATTTGAGTTTCCTCTTCAGGATCTGGCCTTCTAAAGAGCAGTCAGAGTTGATCTCCTCTAGGACCAACCAGTTTGATCGCCTAGCAGTCCAAGGGACTTGCAGGAGTCTTCTCCAGCACCATAGTTCAAAGGCCTCAATCCTTTGACGTGTTTCTTTATTAATGCTTTATTATTCTTTTTATTGCATGGATTTATGGCTCCACTTTGGAAATGCATGGCTTAGGAGAAGAAGTGGAACTAATCAGGTCAGAGACACAGGGCTGACATTTAGGTCTTGCAAAAAGCAGAATGTCTTGGCTTCGTGCCATTCACACCTCTTACCTCACCGGATGGCTATTTTTTAGTTTAAATTCTCTTTGGGTGCAAGAGAGGCCAGGAGGATGGCGACAGTGAGCTGCTTCATAGAGAAAGGCTTTGGTAACATGAAGAAGGCGTAGGAGTTGAGCTGTGTTAGACGGATGACGCAGTTCCTCCCTTGGGCGTTGAGTTGGAGGACTGGCTCAAGACAAGTTGCAGCTCTGAATCTCTCTGGGGAAATAAGAAGAGAGTGGTGGATCTCAAGGCTGGCTACCCAGGAATCCTGAAAAGAAGATGGAGACCATCCCTTGGATGATAGGTTTGAGACCTCCTTCCTCTTCTACTTCCCATCTCAAACTGACTCTTCTCCTGCCCAAAGAGATTATTACTTTACTCTCACGTTCTTTTCTTATTCTAGATCTTTCTCAGCAAACAATACCTTTCTTGTTTCTTAGTTTGGCATAATTTGAACAACGGGGGCACTTATCTGCCTTCCCTCAATTGTGTCACCAGTTCTCTTGATTTACGGTCATTTCAACTAAAGGAGATTTGGGGAGAGGGTGCAGAGCAGTCCCTCCCACCAGAAACACCCAGAAGAAGACCCCAAACGCCAGCTTCAAAGTCAATTAAAGAGATAGGAAGTTGGAGTACTGGATGAGCCAAGAAACGGGTCCTTCTGTGGGTCACAGAGAAGGGCGTGTTGAGTATAAGGAGCCTCCCTTTTCTCCTTCCTGCTCCTCTCAAACGACTGAGAACTGAAGACATCAGAATAGATGAATTTTGGAGTGAAAATACTCCTGTGCCCCCGATAGTCTCCCTTTTTGTTCTTCAAGCTAATCCCAGACATGATAAGGATGGTTTGGGGACTCTTATGACCTCCAAAGGCCAGAATATGGGTGGGAGAAGAGAGACCCCCCTTTCCTTCATTTCATCTGCTGCATCCATCCATTCAGAGAAGACGAATCAGTTGAAGATGGTGGGGATGGAAGTCTTGCACAGCCTTAAATCATCTTCTCTTAACTCCGCCTTCCCTTCTTCTCTCTTTCAGTCCTTTCAAGGATCCTCCTAGGAGTAGGTAAGGAACCCTCATTCAGACGTTATTTGTGTTCACAAAAATGTAGGCTGTGATTGTTGCATCTGGATTTGCTTGCATCAGGGTTGGAGCTTGGTTTTCTTGCATTACCAGGTCCCATGCTTAATGCTGGTTCTTGAGGCACACTAGCTTGCCGTGCCAGCTCGGATCTGATTCTGGAATGCAAGAAAACCAAGCTCCAACCCTGATGTGATTTCCAAGCTTTCATTGGTTCAAAGGTTGGTTGGAGGCTGTTCTCAGTGACTTCATCAGGAAGACCTCCGACTTAGAGGAGGAAGAAGGGGAGCTGAGCTCCAGAATTGTTCTCACCTGGAGAAGAGAGAATCAGTCGGTTAAGGATCCCCAGAGCTGTTTATAGATGGGATCCATTCTGGGAATTGGGGGTGGATGTTCTGGTGTAGAGATTTGGTTCCAGGAAGAGATCAGAAGGAAGGATTCAATGGCATCTCTTTCTTTTCTTTGGTTCATGGACAGATTCATCTCTTCTGGCCCCCAGCCTGTCCTCGTCTCTTCCATACACAGTCATTATTAAAGGAGAAGAGATTCCTTTGAAATGTTCCATCCCCGAGGGATCTTCTACAGAATTGTCCTTTTTCTACTGTTTTGATCAATCAGGCATGCCAATCAAACATGCAGATCTTCATAAACATACCTTCATTCTGAAGACTGTGGATTTGTATTCAAACCAAACAAAGATAGCATGTACATGCGCATTCTTGGAACCATCTGGAGGAAACCAATTTTCTCTCAACAGTAACCAGCTGGTCTTCTCAATCATTGGTAAGTTGAATATTTATTGCAGAGAAATACTTACATCGAAGGCAGCGGTGAAATCCTCTGAAGTCTGCTACTGGTTCTGTGAGTCTACTACTGAATGTGTGCTTCGGCTGAGGCGCGCCCGTCCAGAACTAAAAAAGGAACATTTTGAAGCCTTCCGAGTCTTCAAAGATAAGTAGAACAGCGAGGGAAGGGGGAATCCGCTGTGACACGCGATTTAGATTAGCTAGAAAGCAGGAAATCCGACGATTCTAGCTAATATAAATTGCGCATCAGAGCTGATTGTCGCCCAGCTGATCGTCGGAAATACCGGTTCGCCCGAACTGGTAGAATTTTTTTTACTACCAGTTCGGGAGAACTGGTCCTAACCGGTAGCATTTCACCCCTGGCGCCAATGCTTAACCTATGAAAACCTACATTAAACCATTCGGAAATTAATCCAATGAACAAAAAAGCAAAGAAGCAAATTCACAGTTATACAAATAATGTCTTCTGTAAGAAAATGTTTAGGAGGACTGTCTTTTTATGGGGAAAAGATCTTCCCGATGGGATATTATGGTAGTGAGAATATTGTGAGAGCAGTTACAGAAACAAGGGTGATTCTTCCACTCTTAAACACTTCATAGCTATAGTATATGGATATGAACACAGGAAATGGGTACGAATAAATGGGGACAGTAGGACAGGGACGATAGGCACGCTGGTGCACTTATGCACGCCCCTTAGAGACATCTTAGGAATGGGGTGAGGTCCACAGTAGACAGTTTAAGATTAAAGTTATGGGGTGTTGAGGATGTAACAACAGAGTCAGGTAGTGCATTCCAGGCCTTGACCACTCTGTTGCTGAAGTTGTATTTTCTGCAATCGAGTTTGGAGCGGTTTACCTTGAGTTTGTATCTATTGTTTGCCCGTGTATTATTGCAGTTGAAGCAGAAGCAGTCATTGACAGGGAGGACGTTGTAGCAGATAATTTTGTGTACTACGCTTAGGTCAGACCGTCGGTGGCTAGGTTGTCCAAGCCCAAAATTTCATGTCTGGTGGCATAAGGGATTATATTGTGAGCAGAGGAGTGGAGGACTCTTCTCGTGAAATACCTCTGGACTCGCTCAATTTATATATATCTCTTAACTGTATTTTAATATTTGTATTTGATGTTTTTACTTGGCTGTTCACCACCCTGAGTCCTCAGGGAGAAGGGCGGTATACAAATTCAAAATAAAATAAATAAAATAAAATAAAAAAATAAATTGTATTAATGTCCGATATACAGTGCGGATTCCAGGCAGACGAGCTGTATTTGAGAATTGGTCTAGCAAAGGTTTTGTATGCCCTAGTTAGCAGTACAATGTTACCGGAGAAGAAGCTTCACAATATTAGGTTAACAACTCTTAATGCCTTTTTGGCAATGCTGTTACAGTGAGCTCTGGTGCTTAGATCATTTGAGATGAGTACTCCAAGATCCTTAACAGAGTGAGGGTTGTCTATGAGGTCATATCCACCCAGCTTGTATTTGGTGTTCTGGTTTTTGTTACCAATGTGTAAGACAGAGCATTTATTGGTTGAGATTTGGAGTTGCCAATTGTTTGACCATTCTGACACATAGTCAAGGTCTCTTTGTAGGGCAGCAGCATTGTCAGTGGTGTTGAATAGTTTTACGTCGTCAGCGAAGAGGACGCAGCTGCTTAGAATATGCTCGCAAAGGTCATTTATGTAAAGTAGAAAGAGTGTTCTGAGATAATGACTGTCACTTATAACTCGTGACAGTCACATGACTTCTTGTTAAGTGAGGCATGGTGTATTGTATCTATGTATTCTGGTGACTCTTCTGATTCCCACCAATCAAGTGGTTTCCAAAGTTTAATTATATCAAAAGTGGGAAGCAGTTATCACTGGGTCCATCAGTAAGGGCCCTGATGGTGGCTACAAAGGAGAAGATAGTGTGATGGACTACTGTGAAGCAGCAGTTTTCCAGGAAAGAGGGTTACATTGTGGTAACCAAAACTGAATGCAATATTCCAAATGTGGTCTTACCAAGGCGTTATAAAGTAGTATCAACACTTCATGTGAGCTTGATTCTATCCCTCTATTAAGTTGGTTGATTCTGTGTCATTCATGGGTTGGGCCTGACAGCTTGCCTTCTTAATTTTGGCCTCATAGGATGGTTTTTATCTCTTTTGAAAACACGTTTTCTGTACAGGAAAGGTCAGGAAGGGGTTGTGGGTGTATGAACTGCGGTACTGAAAAAGAGCTTTGATGTGAAGAAGGAGGCCGAGGACAGAGCTGTGGAAATATGGGTATGAGTGTCCTTGGTGAAGATGAGCCAGTTATTTTTTCTTGCCAGGGTTAGAGGACAGAATTATGGGTAGGTGCAAACTTTCAGCTGCATGGCTCTGCATGTCCAGTCCTGCTGTCTTCCAAATTCTCCACTCACAAGGAAGGGTACTAAGTGACGCCAGACCACCGTGGACTGGTTTAATCCGAGAAAATTCTGGAAATATTCCACCTTACAGTTTTCAGTCCAGAAGGTGTAATTATGGAAGGAAGAACTCTATGATTTTGCTTTCGTTCCATGAGGTGACCGAAAGATTCATCCCTTACAGTTTTATCCTTGCTAGTTCTCCAAGAAGTCACCTGGTGGCCTTTTCTGGTTGTCGTTGGGATGAGACATCCTTGTCGCATAGAAATCAGTGACAAGGACAGCTGTCTTCCTGTTAAAACAATGTTTATTTATTTATTGTATGGCTTATTTACCTCACATTTTGCTACCTCACGTTATTTACCTCATGTTTTGATACCTCATGTTATTTACCTCACGTTTTGATAAATAACGGACCACCTTTGGTGGGAAGGTAAAAGCATTCCATGCGCCTTTGGCATTTAGTCATGCCGGCCACATGACCACGGAGACGTCTTCGGACAGCTCTGGCTCTTCGGCTTTGAAACGGAGATGAGCACCGCCCCCTAGAGTCGGGAACGACTAGCACATATGTGCGAGGGGAACCTTTAGCTTTACCTTGATAAATAAAACAAGAGATAAAAATACAAAATGTGAAATAGAAAGTCTAAAATATTATAAACATATATCTAGATTGCAGGTATAATTTTCTGTTTTGTTTGCCACAGCCAGGACCTCAACAAAATCTCCATTCTAGGCTCTAATTTGGCACTCTTGTCACTAGATGCTGGAGAGTTCAAACAAAGAAAATTCACAACAAACTTTTTTTTTAACCAAAAATGAAACTGTCATAAACAAAGCTGAGTCCTGTGGCTTTTTTAGTCGCTGAAATATAGCAAGAGGGAGAAGTGGGGAATTTTTGTTTCTTGATCTGAGACGAGGGTTTTTTTTTTAAGCAAGAAAAGGTTTATTGTAATTTCTTCTCTTAAGTTAAAGTAAAATTTATTTTCCCTTCTTGTTTTCCATTTTAAAATTTCGTTTTACAAAGTATCTCTGCTTTGCTTCGTACAAATGGTACTTTAGGTTCAAGGAAGCACTGTGTGGATGATTTGAGGAAACTTCTCTGCTTCAAAGGAGAAATTAATATTTCCCTTGTGAACATTTTGTGCAGATGTCCTCCCTTCCCCAGTGCTGAGAGTGGATCCGTTGTCCCAGAGGGTGAAGGAAGGTGACCCCTTGCTCTTCCTCTGCTCAACGGAAGGAGGTAACCCAGAGAAGAAGTTCCATTTCTACAAGGATGGGGTGGAGATCACCTCCAGCGAAGAAGGTCTTCTGGAACCTTCCAGTGAACCCACAAATCCTCTTCAACATGCCTCTCTGAGGATCCTACATGCCACATTCAACCACACTGGGGAATTTGCTTGCAGTTATGAAGAAAATATAAATGGACGCTGGATCATGACTTCTTGGAGTCAGGGAGTGAAGGTCACAGGTGAGCCCGTTGGGGGAAGGATGGATGGGATGAATTTTGGGATGTGAGGCCATCGGGAAGTCCCATCACCCACAGGCTACGCTAGGAAGGACAAAGAAAGACCTGGAGAAAGGCAAATGGCTTCGGTGGGGTTGCTGAGAAAATTCCCTGGAGAGGTCCATGAAAAATCCACTGTAAGAGATGGTTATTTCAATTATAGATTTAATATGATCCAAATCTTGAAGAACAGGACACGTCTAAGACGTACTGACCTAGGCTTCCTGAGACAGTAAAAAGCACACACTTAGTCCCAAAAACCCTCTTTTTATTTCAACGGCTGTGAATTCTGTTCATTCACAGCCCGTAATGAGTCCCAAGCAGTTTGTGAACGGTCCAAAAGAAGTCTGCCACAGTCTTTCGGGATAAGGCTGATAAGCACCCACCTTTATCTCCCTTGAAACGCTGCCAAAGACCTAATTGCCAATTAGCTTTGCAAGGCCACACGGAGCACAGAGTCAAAACGGAGCTTCAGAGTTTAAACCGACCAGAACGAACAAAGTTGCTTCCTGCAAAGGGTCACGTCCCTTTGCTCCACCTTTATGTTTTATGGAAGGGGCCAATCATCTCCAAGCCTTACTCCTGAGTCGCCCCTTTTGTCTTAACTGTTCTTGCCTTCTGGCAGCTCTGCGCATGCGCACAGTGGGAACAGGCTCCCCCTGTTCCTCTGCCTCTCTGATGTCAGACTCTGGAGGCTCCGGAAGTAGCACATAACTACCAGATGGCCCTGGCCCCCTCTCTGCCTCCGACGCAGAGCTCTCGTCCGAGCCTTCCCTAGACTCCAGGACTGACCGATGTTCCTCCCCAGCCTCCTCATTGTCCGACGCTGCTGCCAGCTCTGCCGGCTGCCGGCGGACCACAACAATACTAAATCATCCTTCTCCTTTATTGGTCAAACCAGTTTGGACCCAAGATTCAGACACTATATGGAGATATTCCTGGGCGGCGATTCCTCTTATAATCCTGCTAGTTCCATTTGCCTTTTATTGCTGGAAGAAGAAGAGCAGTAAGTGAAGTGGTTTGGGTTCAAGGGTTCCCTTACCTGGAGTCGTAGGTGGCTCCTGATGTGGTTGGAAATATTGACTGAGAGATTCTCTGGGGAGGCAAGAAGGAGAACCAGGCCTGAATATGAGAGGTCTGGGAAGATAATATGTGAGGATGGTAGAAAGTAGTAGTTTCATCCTTATTTTTATTTTTGTTATTCTCTTGGAAGAATCTCCATCCCAGGGACAATCTCAGAAAGAGGAAAGAAATGATGGAGTGATGGAGCCTCAAGCAGCAAGAGCAGCTATACCCTCGCCTGTCAAGGTAGGTGGTGGGATTCATGTTGTTGTTATTACTTGCGAAGTTGTGTCCAACCCATCGCGACCCAATGGACCACATTCCTCTAGGCCTTCCTGTCCTCTACCATCCTCTGGAGTCCATTTAAGCTCATGCCGACTGCTTCCGTGACTCCATCCAGCCACCTCGTTATCTGCCGTCCCCTTCTTCTTTTGCCCTCCATCGTTCCCAGCATTAGGCTCTTCTCCAGGGAATCCTTCCTTCTCATTAGGTGGCCAAAGTTTTTGACTTTTCTCTTCAGGATCTGACCTTCTAAAGAGCAGTCAGGGTTGATCTCCTTTAGGACCAACAGGTTTGATCGCCTAGCAGTCCAAGGGACTTGTAGGAGTCTTCTCCAGCACAGAGTTCAAAGGCCTCAATTCTTTGGTGCTCAGCCTTCCTTATGGTCCAACTTTCATAGCCATAAATTGCAACTGGGAAAACCATAGGGCAGGGGTAAAATCTGTTTATCTTCCCTACCGGTTCGGAAGTGTGCATGTATGCGTCATGTGCGATTTTGGACGCTCTGCACATACGCAAAGCCTGCGCATGCACAGAGGGTGAAAGCCAGGTTATTTCCTGGTTAAAACCAGGAAGTAACGACGTCCGGGCAGTTGGGGGGAGCCTCACACTGCCGCCGCTACCAGTTCTCCGAACCACCTGCTGCCGCTACCAGTTCGTCAGAACTGATGCGAACCAATAGCATTTCACCCCTGACATAGGAGTGGGATTCATAGGTGATTTTAATCAGGGTCTGCAGGGAAGGGTCTTGTTTACACTGATGAGTGAAGCCAGGTTCATGAGATCCCCACTGACGGTCTCCTCTGGAGCCCCCCAACGGCCTTTGTGTAGAGACAAGGGTGGTGCAGATGGGCTTTAGAGTGCCTGAACCACATTGTTGTAATCTTAGTACAACTGAACCCTGAAATTCAACCAGGATTTACCTTCTTTAGGACCGCTTGTCTTGATCTTTCTGAACATCAGCCCTCAGTATCTTCACCTGATGGTTTGAGAATCTTTCTTGGCTGTAGCAGATCAGTCAACCTTATTTATTTCTAAAAATGATGTAAACTGATGGAGAAACCCCTTGTTCTCAATAGGTTCCTCAGATGCAGGAGATTGAATGTGTGAACAGTGCCCGTTCTTTCACTAAATTTCCCCAAAACTCTGAGGTCGCCTACAGCTTCATCCGAGACTCCTTCGCTCCATCTCCTCTTGGACCAACAAGGAAGAACCGTCTTACACAACGGGAAAAAGAGGGGATATTGTACAGTGACGTTGTGTTCCAACCCAAAAGGAGGCAGCAAAGTCATCTCTGATAGCAGCAAAACGTGTTTCTCTTAGTCCAGTCTCTTATTAGGCCTAGACATGGACATCACCCTTGAAGAGACGATGAGGTGCAGCTGAGCTTCAACTTATGGCTGAAGAGAAAACCCATCAAAAAGTGGGGAGATCTTCAGCACCATCCTGTTCTATGAGTCTTAGTGATGTCCAGACTTGACCTTTCTGGGAAGATTTCTGCTATTGAACAAATTGTTCTCCTTGTAATGTACGTTTTGGTTTTGCCTTCTTCAGAATTGCCACTTTAATACATTGGGGAAGGCTGGAAGAAATGATACACAACAACGTATTGAATTTAAACCAGAGTTGTTCCTACTGGGTATCTTTCCAGAAAAAAATTAGTAAGGAAAATGCATATTTGATTATACATGTAATAATAGCTGCAAGAATTGTGTATGCTCAAAATTGGAAATCCGAGAAAATACCTTTGGAAGAAGAAGTAATAAAAATTTTTTTAGACTGTGCAGAAATGAATAGATTAACTTTGATGATTAAAGATAAGGAGGAATCAGACTATTTTAAAACATGGAACTATTTTTATAGTTGGTTGGAAAAGAGATACAAATGATTGATACTATAATTATGTACAAATGATGATTATAATATTGAATTTAGAAATGAACTGTTAGAATGGTTTGGATGGATATGAAGAGAGAAGAAACTTATGGAAGATGGAAAAGAAGCCTAGAAGATAACACCGTCACAGGGAAGGGACGATTGATGTATTATGCGAGACCGCCTTCTGCCGCCAATAGCCTCCCACCGACCGGTTTGCTCGCATAGAGAGGGCCTCCTCAGGGTGCTGTCGGCCAGACAGTGCCGGCTGGCGACCCCCAGGGGGAGAGCCTTCTCTGTGGCAGCACCTGCCCTCTGGAATGACCTACCCCCTGAGATACGCACGATATCAGACCTCCGGACTTTTCGTCGGGCCCTGAAAACACACTTATTCTATCTAGCCGGGCTGGCTTGATCCCATCCTCTCAGTTTTAATTGAATTCGGTTTTAATTGGGTTGTTTTAAATTATTTGGGCCGAAATTATTTAATTGTTTTTTAAACTGTTTTTAAATTTTATATGCTATGTTTTATCTCGGCTGTACACCGCCCTGAGTCCCGCAGGAGAAAGGCGGTATAAAAGTAAAATAAAATAAATAAAAAATAAAATAAATAAATGTTTGTCTGTCTTAAAAAATAAAAAATAAAAACTTTATTTGGAAAAAAAAATATGTTGGGGAAAAGTAAATTTTTAGGATGGAGGTCTGGTCCTATGGAGCCTGTTTAATTGGTTTGTCTTGATCTTATTTGTTGAGGCGTTCCTGATCTAATCTCGACTATGTTCCATCCACAAAACCTTTAATAGAAGCCAAAGAACGAGAACTTGATGTGGGGAGAGAGAGAGGGAGGGAGGGAGAGAGGGAGAGAGGGAGAGAGAGTGAGAGTGAGACCTGATGCATCAAATTGAAATGAGGCCTAGTTTAGAGGCCCTATTCTACACTGAAACATCTCTTGAACCTCCCAGCTCATAGGAGATCCTTCATCCTTTTGAGGTTTCACATCTGACTCTATCAAGGTGAAGAAAAGATCCAGGACTCTTTTCTTGGTGGGCTGTTTCTGTCCATGTTTGTTTGATTATCGGCAGAATATGGAAGATGGTGCCCATCCTTTAGGGCATTTTCCTTTGAATACTAGCTGAGTCTCCTAACGGATGACCTCTCCCCACTGTCACATTTCCACAGAGATTTGAGATTTCTTTTTTTTTTAGGTCCACTATTATTTTTGTTCTGTTTCAGTATTTTGATGGATGGATGGTGCGTGGAGATCCCAATTCTGGGAGTAAAGAGTAATGTCAGAGAAAAGGCAAAATAAAAGCTAAAAAATAGACGCACTTTGTGATTTTTCTACTGCAATATTTCTCAGGCATCAGAATCACAAAAGCTTCTGGGCCGTGCACAATGTCAAATGCAATTCAGTAACATAAAATAAAGTAATACAAATAAAACAATTCAACAAGAATAATCAAAGTATCTCTGATTGGACTATAACAAAACAGGTTGCAGAAATAATATGATTTTAATAGTGGGTTGAATCGCTTCATCATATAGTTGTACATTTGGGGGTTCAATTCAAGAGAAAAATCAGAGTTAATCAAAGAATGTTTTGAAGAATTCCACATTTATTTTATCTTGAATATCAAGCCAAAATAAACCTTGTGCCAGATATTTTACAGGGAGGTTGGCTGTGAATTTACAAGTCCAGGATATTCTTTGCCCTAATTTCAAATTCTGGAAGATTTATAATATTTATCTCAGGACAAATTTTAACTCTTTTTCAAAATAGATCATGGTTTGAGTGCCCTTCAGGCACGTCACAGTAAGGGTAATCATTCTGATGCTTGGATTCAAACAGCAATGTCCAGAACTGTTTTAGCAGATCATACTGCTCTAAACTTTTCATCATTCATAGTTTTATCATTTGTTTTTATTCTACGTGCCTATAGCTCCACTATAGAAATCTGCGTCTTAGGATCAGAAGTGGAGCCGATCATGTCAGATGGCGTTTAGGTCTTGCTGCAGAGTAAACTTATTTGGGTATTTTGCTTTTTAACCTCACACTTCGCTAGATGGTTATTGTTATTTTCAATTCTCTTGGGGCACAAGAGAGGCCAGGAGGATGCAGACAGTTCTCTGCTGCAGAGAGAAAGGCTTTGGTGTGGTGAAGAAGTAGATGACGCAGTTCCTCCCTTGGCTGTTGAGTTGGAGGACTGACTCAAGAGAAGTTGCATCTCTGGGGAAGGAAGACAAGAGTGACGGAACCCAAGATCGGCTTCCCAGGAATCCTGAAGAGAAGATGGAGACCATCATTCGGATGACAGGTTTGAGACCTCCTTCCTCGTCTACTTCTCATCTCAATCTGACTCTTCTCCTCCCCGAAGGGATGATTGCTTTACTCCCACGTTCTTTTCTTATTCTAGATCTTTCTCAGGAAATCTGAGTTTTCTTCTTCCTCGGTGAGGAATCATTTGAGCAATGGGGCGCTTTCCTGCGTCTCCTCCCCATTTCGTCTGCCCCCAAGTCTCATGATTCAGAGCCCATCTCAACTAAAGGGGGTTTGGGAGGATGCAGAGCAGTCTCTCTCTTCCCTCCTTCAGAGGCACCCAGAAGAAAATCAGAAACTGCAGTTTCACCGTCAATACAAAAGATAGGAAGTTGGGGGAATGGATGAGCAAAGAAAGGGGTCATTCTGTGAGTTTCAGTGAAGGGCGTTGAGTATAAGGATGCTCCCTTTTCTCCCTCCTGCTCCTCTCAAATGACTTGAGAACTGAGGACATTAGAACAGCTGATGCTTCATATAATCACGGCGGCAAGATTAGCGATAGCACAATTTTGGAAAAGTGACCGACTGCCAACGGACCAGGAACTAATACAAAAAATATATACATGCGCAGAAATGGACAAACTAACTTTAGAGTTACAGGATAAGGAGGACTCTAAATATTATGTAACATGGAATAGATGGTACCAATGGATAAACCAGAGGAAAGGAAATGGGTAGAGATGAAATTTAGAAGAAATTAATATAACAAAAAACAGCACTGTCAGAGGGATAGAATAAGGAATATCTTATTGTATGTTTGTATATATGTACATATAATACACATAATATATGTATATAGAATAATGGAAATTAGTAAATAGGTGAAGTTTATGTACTGTATATGTAAATTTGTTTCTCGATTGAGAGAAACTTGTATGTTTTTAAATGTTTTTTTTTTAATAATAAAGTTTAATTTTAAAATTAAAAAAAAAAAAAGAACAGCTGAACTTTGGAGAAAAAAATGTGTCTGGACCCCTGAAGGTCTCCATATTTGCTTTTAATTACAGCATAATAAGTTTTGGGGACTCTTATGATCCACCTCCCTCAATAGCCAGAACATGGGTGGGAGAAGTCCACTTCCTCCTCCTCCTTCAGGGCAGCATCTCATTCTGCTGCATCCATTCAGGGAAGAAGATTCAGTTGAGGATGAAAGTCTTGCCCAGCCTGGGATCATCTCTCTTTCTCTTAACTCCACCTTCCTTCTCTCTTTCAGTCCTTTCCTGGATCTTCCTGGGAGCAGGTAAGAGACCTTCCTGCAGAGTGGGCTTGTCTTCTGATTGTTGTGGCCTCTGAAGGAGGGAGAAGGTCAAATGAAAGCGAAAGCCCGAAGAGTGATTCAGAAGGAGAAAAGTCCATCTCTGTGGGTGCAGTTGCTCTGCTCTTCTTTTCCACTTGGGTTAGTGCAATGGGCGAATTCAGTCCTTGTTTCTTCTTCAGGAGGCATCTGCAGATGGCCGCAATCCTCCCTGTTGAGGTGCCTCCCTTCATTTAGTTGCTCTGATGTTCTTTTCCGCTTGGGTTAGTGCAGGGGTGAAATCCAGCAGGTTCTGACAGGTTCTGGAGAACCGGTAGTGGAAATTTTGAGTAGTTCAGAGAGGTGGCAAATACCACCTCTGGCTGGCCCCAGAGTGGGGTGGGAATGGAGATTTTGCAGTGTCCTTCTCCTGCCATGCCCACCAAGCCACGCCCACCAAGCTACACCACACCCACCAAGCCATGCCCACAGAACCAGTAGTAACAAAATTTGGATTTCACCACTGGGTTAGTGCAATGGGCGAATCCAGTCCTTGTTGCTTCTGCAAGAGGCATCTTCAGATGGCCATGATCTACCCTGTTGAGGTGCCTCCCTTCATGGAGACACATCACTGAGTCTCCCTGAAGAGCCAACGCAAGATCATTTAATCTTTGATTTGCTAAACTTTGCCAAACTGAAGAATTTACAGCTGTTTTTACCAGATAACTCTGAAAATCCTTCTGTCCATGTCCCTGGTGAGTCTAAGATGGACCCTTCTAAAAAAAATGTCCACCTCAACTTCTTCTTCTCCCAATATAAAATGAAGAAGGGTCTGTAAAGCAAGGAGAGCAGGAAGGAAGATGGTCCTAAAAGATCAGGAAGGATTGAATTCTTGGATGGACCTTCATGCAAGCTATGGTATCAAGGATAGGAGAATCTTTCATTTGCAGTGTTGGTCCCTTTTTGTCCAACTTCTATCCTTGTAAGAGGAAGCAATGGATCCTCAGAGCAGATCAAGGATCCTCAGAGCAGATTATGGATGGGAGCCTTTCTAGGAACCGGGGTGGATTTTCTGGTGTAGAGATTTAGTTCCAGGAGAAGATCAGAAGGAAGGACTCAATGGCTTCTCTTTCTTTCCTCAGGTTCACAGACAGATTCATCTCTACCAGCCCCCAGGTTGTCCTCGTCTCTTCCAAATAACGTTATTATCAAAGGACAAGAGATTCCCTTGAATTGCTCCCTCCCCAAGGGAATTAAGTCAGGGAATCCTGAGGGATTTCATAGAGGAAGGTTCTTTTTCTACTGTAGGGATCAATCCTCCTCTCCAATTGGAGATCAAATTCTCCCTAACAATACCTTCAACGTCAGGACTGAAAATCTGAGCTCTGACCCAATAAAGATAGTATGTATATGCAAGATTATGGAAACATCTGGGAGATGGTCTTATTCTCCCGAAAGTAACCAGCTGGTCTTCTCAGTGGTTGGTAAGATGAATATTTATTACCCCAAAATATTCATAGCAAAGGCTATCACAATGCTCAAGCTATGAAAAGGCACAATAGATCTTTCAAAAATAAATCCAGTAAACTCATCGCTAAATAAATAACACCTCCTGTAAGAAAATGGTTAGCAGGAAGTTCTTTCCATGGGAAAAATATCTCCCCAATGGTATATTATGGTTAGGACAACATTGTGAGAACAATTACAGAAACAACGAATCCTTTTCTACTCTTGTATGCTCCATACCTACCTACTTATACATTTTGTGTACTGTACTGCATATTACAGAAATTTGCTTTTCTTCAATTGGCAGATTCAGTTGATGGGAAGATAGAAGTCATGATTCCTTGGTCCAGTCACTCTTGTGTGAAAAGGGGTAGCTTTGTGTTATTTTCACCCTAAGCTAAAGTCAGATTCGTTCTCCTTCCTTATTTTCCATTGTTAACCTCCATTATCTGAAATATCACTGCTTTCCCTCATAGAAATGGTACCTTAGATTCAAGGAGAAGCTCTGGATGATTTGAGGAAACTCCCCTGCTTCAAAGGAGACAATAACTTATGGTCTTTGTGAACCTGTCTTGCAGAGGGCCTCCCTTCCCCAGTGCTGAAGGTGGATCCGTTGTCCCGGAGGGTGAAGGAAGGTGACCCCTTGGTCTTCCTCTGCTCAACGGAAGGAGGCAACCCAGAGAAGAAGTTCCATTTCTACAAGGATGGGGTGGAGATCACCTCCAGTGAAGAAGTTCTTCTGGAACCCTCCAGTGAACCCACAAATCCTCTTCAAAGGGCCTCTCTGAGAATCCCTCATGCCTCGTTCAACCAGAGTGGGGAATTTGCTTGCAGTTATGAAGAGAAGAGAAGCAACCTATGGATCACGTCTCCTTTGAGTCAGGGGACCAACGTCACAGTTGAGAGAGGTAGGAGGAGATTTGGATGTGGTTAAATCTTGTGACCACCATGAAAGGCTAAACTAGCAAAAGTGGGATTTTACCAATTCAGACTGATTTGGCAGGACCGGTTTGGTTGAACCGGTAGTACCCACTTCCGGCCGAGAGCGAACCGGTTCTCTGTTGCTGTGAAAGTGGCCCCCCCCGCCTGCCCCCCCGGTTATACTGACCTTTATTTCTGCTTCTGAAGCCCAGCTGATCGGGGCGCCAGATTGAATTGGCCCTCATCAGCTGTTTTCCTTGATCCTTTCCTTGTTTGCAATGCAGAAGCGAACCGGATCCCCCCCCATGTAAGCTACGGAGGGCAAAGAAAGTCCTGGAGAAAGGCAAACGGCTTTTGTGGGATTGTTAACTCGCTCCACAGAGACGTCCATGAAAAAGCCAGAACTGAGCTTGATACAGAAGGAAAAAAAAAAAGGGGGGGGGGCTGTTTCATTTGTCGATTTAATAGAATCTAAACCTTCAAGAACAGGCAGAGTAAAAATGTTCTGTCAAGAAATACTAAATCTTCTGTCTTGTTTGTTGCTCAAACCAGTTGGTTACTCAAACCAAGATTCAGATCCTATTTGGAGATATTCCTGGATGGCGATTCCTTTTATAGTCCTTATAATCCTGCTGGTTTCATTTACCTTTTATTGCTGGAAGAAGAAGAGCAGTAAGTGGAGATGTTTGGGTTCAAGGGTTCCCTCACCTGGAGTCCTAGGTGGCTCCTGATGTGGTTGGAGATGTTGACCAAGAGATTCTCTGGGGAGGCAGGAAAGGAGAGCCAGGCCTGGGAGAGAAGGGCAAAGAATATGTGAGAATGGTGGAAATAAGCCGTTTTATCTTTCTTTTTTTAATCATCTCCCTTCGAAGCATCAGCATCCCAGGAACAATTTCAGCTCATGGAAAAGAAAGAGGAAAGAAATGATCTCGCAGTGATGGAGCCTCAAGCAGGAACGGCTTCTCCTTCCTCACCTGTCAAGGTAGCTGGTGGGATTCATGGGTGACTTTAATCAGTGTCTGCAGGGAGGTTTATGTTTAAATGTCTGTTTACATTGGAGAGTGAAACCAAGTTTTATCCCCACTATTGATGGCGTCCTCTGGAGTCACCCAACTGTTGGGAAGAAACAGGAATGATGTGGATAGTAGTTAGAGCTTCTGAACTTTAACTCTTGCATTTAAACAGGACTTACCTTCCATAAAACCATTTGTCTTGAATTCTCTGAATATCTTCTCTAATTTTCTTGACTTGCTTAGTTTCAACCAAAGGATTTTGGAATTTTGGAAGTACCAGATCTTTCTTTAAAAGTGGGGAAGCAGAATAATTCTCTTTATGGCCATCAGTTTCATAAATCATGTGTTGGCCAAGAAATCGAATGGCCTTGAAGCCCACACAAACAGAAAGGAATATTTCAAAAGCCAAGTATCTGAGAAGCCATGAAAGATTCCTCTAATCAAGTGTTGGGGGTGACGTTTTAGGGGATTGTCCCAGGGGTGAAATCTAAAAATTTTCGCTACCGGTTCTGAGGGCGTGGCTTAATTAGTGGGCGGGGCTTGGTGGTACGGTGCCTGGGTGGGCGTGGCCAAGTCAATGTCACTTCTTTGCCCTTTTTTAACCTACAAAATACAACACCACACAACTGGCTCACCCACAATGTAAAAGCAACTGTACTAGGCCCAAAATTATTATTTATTTTTTAAAAAAAATTTTAAATTTCTATACCGCCCTTCTCCCGAAGGACTCAGGGCGGTGAACAGCCAGAAGATAAAACACAGAGATACAAAAATTTAAAATAGATTAAAAAAAAAAAGGTTCCTGCAACAAGCAGGAGCCTCACACAGCCACAAAAAGCCCAAAAAAACCAACTTTCACACTTTACACACACAAAATTCATATACAGCTTTGTGAGATTTTGTCTGTTTGTATAGTTAGAGTGAAACACTACAGAAACACACAAAATCTCAGAAAGTTGCACAAATATTATATTATTTTATTTTATTTTATTTTTATTTTTATATAAAAGCAGTTAAATTTAAAACTTCCTAAACTTTAAATGGCTAAGTCTAAAAAAAGAACAACTAAAGAAAACCCCAATTAACTATTTTTTTTAAAGCTCCCAGGGGAAAAAAACTTACAAGGGGAAAAAAACTTACAGGCAGGCAGGCAGAAAGAGCTCCTCACCGATGAGCTTGATTGCAGGCAGGGAGATTCAGTTGCTTGCTGATGCAATCGACTGCAGGGATTATAGCAAGTGAAGCAAGGCAGGCGTGCGAAGGTAAGCAAGCTGGAGGCTGGGGGGGCGGGGGGCAGAGATTTTTGCTACCGGTTCTCCGAACTGCCCGCCGCCATCGCTGCCTACTCGCCCGAGCCGGTCCGAACCGGGAGCATTTCACCCCTGAATTGTCCCTGTGGGTTTCTCAGGAGCATCTCAAAACCTTCGGGAATTGGAGACAGGAAAATAATCTGGGTCAGGTCTGATGCTGAAGGTCAATCCTTCTCTTTTGATGGGCTGGCAATCTTTCTAGGCCGTAGCAGACGTGTCAAGCTTATTTATTCTAAAAATGCTGCAAATTGATGGAGGAATCCCATGTTCTCAGTGGGTTCCTTGCCTACAGGCAGAATGAGCAATGGCTTCTCGTAAGAGGACTCTAGACAGTCACTTCTCTGAAATAGTACAGATTCTCCTGTTTGAGCAGGGGGCTGGACTAGAAGGCCTCCAAAGTCCCTTTCAGCTTATTCATTCTATTCCCTCACTTTCCCCAGGACTCTGAGGTCATTTACAGATGCATCCGGGACTCCTTCACTTCGTCTCCTCCTGGATCAACAAGGAAGAACCGTCTTACACAACGGGAAGAAGAGGGGATATTGTACAGTGACATTGTGTTCCAACCCAAAAGGAGAAAGCAAAGTCATCCCTGATTGCAGCAAAATGTGTTTCTCTTGGTCCTGTCTCTATTTAGGCCTAGACAAGGACGTCACCCTTGAAGAGACGATGAGGTGCAGCTAAGCTTCAACATATGGCAGAAGAGAAAACACATCAAGTACGGAAAAATCCTGGACGTAACATTATTCTATGACTCTGTCAGGAAACTTCGCAGCTGGGGTCCAAATGGAGTCAGAGACGCTGACAAAAACTTGTATTTTTATATAAATAAATATATTTTACAACTACAGATAGTAGTTGTCTTACATCAGTTTGTTTAGTGACCGTTTGAAGTAACAATGGCATTGAGAAAAGGGACTTATGACCGTTTCCCACACTTATGACCGTTGCGGCACTCCCATGGTCACGCAATCAAAATTTAGATGCTTGGGAACTGACTCATACTTATGACGGTCACAGTGTCCTGGAGTCATGTCATCCCCTTTTGCGATCTTTTGACAAGCAAAGTCAATGGGGAAGCCAGATTCACTTAACAACCCTGTCACTAAATTAACAACCGAAGCCATTCGCTTAACAAATATGGCAAGAAAGGTGGTAAAATGGGGCAAAATTCCCTTTACAGATGTCTCACTTAGCAACAGAAATTTTGGGCTCAATTGTGGTTGAAAGTTGAGGACTCCCTGAATATATAGAACAAAAAAGATAGTTGGGCTCAACAGGAGCATCGTGAGGTAAATCAGAGCACACAGAAGAAAAAGGCGGGAAAAAAGGGAACCTCCCCCTCCACAGCCACAGCAACCAATCACAGCGCAGATTGCCTCATGCAGGTGCCAGCACTCCTCAACCAATCAGCTATAACGGTGTGTTCTGTTTCACTGCACAACCCCACAACTTCAAATTTAATTCTCTTAACAGAATCTCAGTTCTATCTCAGTATAGAGTTGACCCTCAATTCCAAAATTCTTGGAGATATATAACATACATCCTATTAACACTTTTTAATTCTTTATTTGCAAAGAGACGAGGGTTTGGGTGCCCTTCAAACATATGACGATGAATTTTTCGTGTTAAAAAATAAAAAATCACAATGAAGATAATCATTCTGATATTTTAGACCCAACTAGCAATTTTCAGAACTGATTTAGCAGAGTGTACTGCTCTTTTGCAAATCTATTCCCCCACCCCATAATTAACGCTTTATCATTTGTTTTATTCCACGTGTCTCTTTAGGATAAGAAGAGGAGTTGATCAAGTCAGACAGACAGATAAAAGTGTTTAGGCCTTGCAAAAGACCAGGAAGAGTTGGGGTTTTTTGCTATTTCCCATCGCGGCGGATGGCTATTTTCATTTTTAATTCTATTTGGGTGCAAGAGAGGCCAGGAGGATGCAAGCAGGTCTCCGCTGCAGAGAGAAAGGCTTTGGTGTGGTGAAGAAGGCCGGGGAGTTGAGCGGCGTTGGGGGATGACGCAGTTCCTCCCTTGGTCATTGCATTGGGGGAACTGACTCAAGAGAAATTGCAGCTGTTTGTCTCTCTGGGGAAGGAAGAAGAGAGTGACGGAGGCCGAGACCAGCTTCCCAGGAGTCCTGAAGTGGAGATGGAGATCATCCCTTGGATGATAGGTTTGGGACCTCCATCTACTTCCTCCCATCTACATCTGGCTCTTTTCCTCAATGAAGAGCGGATTGCTTTACTCCCAACTCCTTTTCTTCTAGATCCTTCTCAGAAAACCTGGGCTTTCTTCTTTCTTGGTTGGGAATTGTGCTTTTTTTCTCCCTAGATCCTTCTCAGGAAATTCTTCTTCCCTGGTTCTGTTAAGTGGAATAACAGGGGTACTTTCCTGCCTCCCCCCCCCAATCCATTGTATCTCCAGTTGTCTTCATCCTGAAGATGGAGATCATCCCTTGGTTGATAGGTTTGGAACCTCCTTCTTCTTTCTTCTTTTTCTCCCTCTCAAATGATTGAGAATTGAGGACATCAGAACAGCTGAACGTCAGAGAGAGAACCCTCCTGGACCCCATTACTGTTCTTAATGATAATTCCGACCATGATAAGGATGGTTGGGTGGGTCTTCTCCCACCCAATGGCCAGAACATGGATGGGAGAAGACACCTTCCTCCTCCTCCTTCAGGGCAGCTTCTCATCTGATGCATCCATTGAGGGAAGAAGATTCAGTTGAGATGGTAGGGTCTTGCAGAGCCTGGGATCATCTCTCCTTCTCTTAACTCCACCTTCTCTGCTTCTCTCTTTCAGTCTTTTCAAGGATCCTCCTGGGAGCAGGTAAGAAATCCTCGTGCAGACTTTGCTTCTATTTCCAAAATAAGTAGACTGGGATTGTTGCCGTCTCTGAAGGAGGGAGAAGGTCAAATGAAACCGAAAGCCCATAGAGAGATGCTGAAGGAGAAAAACCCATCTCTGTAGCATGGAGCTGATTGGCCGTTCTGTTCCACTTGGGTTGGGGCAAAGGGTGAATCCAGTCCTCGTTGCTTCTTCAGGAGGCATCTGCAGATGGCCATGATCCTGGTGAATCTAAGAAGTTTCCTTGTGAAAAATATCCACCTCAAGTTTTTCTTCTCCCTAACATAACGTGGAGCATGGTCTGGCAACCTTGGAGGGCATACAGGAAGTTAGTCCTGAAAGATCAGGGATGGACCTGTTCTGTCCCCGTACCCCACACGCACCCCCACAGATGGCCCAGAGTTAATAAGTCACACGACAAAACTCTTTGAAGATAAAGCTGGCAGCAACCCAGTGGCTAGCTGCCAATTCAGACTTTACTCACACAAAACAAAGATTAGACTGCAAGCATTCCGATAAAACAGGCAGAGTTTCAACAATACAAGGATTAATCCAAATGCAGTCCGATAAAGCAGGCAAAGTCCAGTAACGCAGAGATCATGGAGTATTTCCAGTTTTTGCTCGTCACAAACTGAACCGGCCACCACACCCACATTTATATCCTGTGGAGTGTGGTCCAGTGACTCAGATAATCTCTGGCACGCCTTCCCCTCTGTTGCGCATGCTTCTCCCTGCGCCTCTGGCGAGGGTCCAGCCAGCACTTATCTCCTTCGTCGCTGTCTACCTGTGGCTGCGGGGACGTGCTTGGCTCTGAGCCTATCATTTGGCCTTCGGTGTCCTCCGGAGGCATTGCCAGAGAGGAGGGTCCTGGAGAGGGAGGCCTTGCCAACTCCTCTCCCTCCCTCTCAGAGTCTGCATCTGTTGATAGCCCAGGCTCAGGCAACGGAGCCACAACAGGACCTTCATCCAAGCCAGCAGCTGGAAGCCCAAGACAACAAGGCCTATCAAAGAAGCTACTAAGAAGGGACTGGTCAATTTGAGATCTAATTTCTTAGAGGGTTCAGAAGAGGGTGAACATTTGTTGGAAAGATGGATGTGCTCTCCCAGAAGACTAGCAGGCTGTTTCTTGAGGAGAAACAGTAGAGATTTGCAGCTCTTTCTAGGAAGCTCAAAGTGTGAAGCATGGGATTTTCCAATCTGAACCCTGAGGATCTTTAATAAACCACTGCAGAGAGATGAGTTTAATTGGGAGGTTGTGTCAGTTGTAAGTTGTGACTGTTTTAAAAGAGGTCGGTCACAGGACTGAGCCACTTTTAAGACCTACTTGCAGCAGTTGTTAAGTGAAGCAACGGTTCTCTGTGGACTCAGTTTTGCTAAAAACAGGAAGTCAGTGCTGGGTTTTGGCACAACCGTTGTAAAATGTGGCCATGTGACTGTGGGACACTGGAAACAACAGTGTTGTCTAGTCCCTGAAATTTGGTTATATGACCATGGGGGAGGGATTCACTGTTGGCATTTTGAATCTGGGTCGTAAATAACCCCAAAGTAGCTCTGAAGCTAAGCAATTGGTCATAAGTCAAGGACTACCTGTACTTCACACAATTATATATTTCACCTTTTGTGCTCAATATTACAGAGATTTGTTCTTCTTTTATTTGAAGATTTGAAGGCTAAAAACGTTGGTAATGATTGCTTGGACCACTCTTTTATTAGTTCCTGATAATTGGAACATAGGAGAAATATTCTACCTACATTTTTCTCTGGCCCCTCTGATTCCAGCCAGTCTAGTGGTTTTCAGACTTTCAGTGGGTCAAAGATGGGAGGCCGTTCTCAGTGGGTCCATCAGCAAGACTTCTGTCTTAGAGTGAGAAGGGGAACTGAGTCACAGAAAAGTCCTCACCTGGCTAGTAGATGTCCAAAGAGGGCAGAATGACACGGTTGCTCGGCTTTCTCACCTCATCCTCACACGATGGTTTCTTCCATGTTTAATACCCTTGGGTGATTAAGTGAAGGGAGGAGTCCTTAAGGGAATAGAGACCAAGGGCGAGAACCAAATCCTGGGCCGAGGCCAAGTGTGTATATAGGTCCACGGTGAAGATCAAACAGGTCTCCTTATCGTTGATGCCATTAGGGCCAAGTCAAAGGTAGAGAACCCTTTCATTTGCTGTATTGGTCCCTTTTTCCTCCGTTTTTGCTCCTTGCAAGGAGTAGCAGTGGGTCAAGGGTTTCCAGAACAGTTAATGGATGGGACCTTTATTGGGAACTAGCTGATAACCCAGCGTTGCCTGGGTATTTATAGATGTCGAAGCCTTTGTCTGACAGGGAGCCATTGAGAGGGGCCTTTCTTCCCCCTACTCTCATGCCCATCATCCCTGCCCTCTCCCTTCCCCCTTCCATGCACTCCTCTTTCCTGCCCTGTCTACAATCCTGGCACTTTGCCCCAAATCCATCAGGTGCTTCCCCATTGCTCCAGTGGAAGGCGAACGTCACGGCTGCCTTTCCAGAGGAAGCTGTGAAGGAACTGACATCACAAACAATTGCCGCTCTAGGACGCCGCACTCACTCTCCTTAACGGCCCAGGCATTCCACAGTTATGCTGAAACACAGACACACAGACACACATACCAGGGGTATCTTACCCCCACAATATTTGTTTCCAGATAGTAAGTCATCTGTGTACCAAGTTTGGGTGAATTTGCCTGAGGCGTTCCAAAGTTATGCTGGAACATACATACGTACATAGAGCCTTTTTTATATAGATAGATGGGGGGGGGGAGGATGTTCTCATGTAGAGGTTCCAGAAGATCAGAAGAACTCAATTGCTTCTTTTTCTTTCCTCATGTTCATGGACAGATTCAAGGCTGCCAGGGCCTGGGTTATCTTCATCTCTTCCACACACCGTTGTTGTTAAAGGAGAAGAGATCCCCTTGAAATGCTCCCCACCAGGAGGATATTTGGCCAAATCTTTCATTTTCTACTGCAAGGATCAATCCGATTCAACAATCACATATGAACCTCTGCGTATAAATACCTTCAATCTCAGGACTGCACAGCTAAACTCAGATCAAATCAAGATAAAATGTATATGTTGGTTCCTGGATTCACATAAAGGATGGCGCCTTTTTCCTGAAAGTAACCAGCTGGCTTTCTCTGTCATTGGTAAGATGAACATTTATTACCTAGAAACATTCACATCCAAGCAGCGCTAATTCTCAACCTGTGAAAATGTACAATAAACTGTTCAGAAATTAATCCAGCGAACAAAACTCCAAAAAGCAAATCCATAGTTATACAAATAATGTTTCTTCTAAAGCGTGGGTTGATGGGTAGATAGAGGTAATGCAAGATTCATTCTCGCTCTTCTTTTCTATTTTAAACTCCAAAATATTTCTAATATCACTATTTTGTTTCATAGAAATGGTACCGTAGATTGAAGGAGGTACTGTGGATGGTTTGAGGGAACTTCTCTGCTTCAAAGGAGACAATAATACTGTCCCTTGGAAACCTGTCTTGCAGAGGTCCCCCCTTCCCCACTGCTGAGAGTGGATCCGTTGTCCCAGAGGGTGAAGGAAGGTGACGCCCTGGTCTTCTTCTGCTCAGCGGAAGGACGCAACGCAGAGAAGTTCCATTTCTACAAGGATGGGGTGCAGATTACCTCCAGCGAAGGAGGCCTTCTGGAACCCTCCAGTGAACCTTCAGATCCTCTTCAAAATGGCTCTCTGAGAATCCTGCCTGCCACGTTCTACCACAGTGGGGAATTTGCTTGTAGTTATGAGGAAAAAATAAATGGGCGCTGGATCCTGTCTTCTTTGAGCCAGGGGGTGAACATCACAGGTGAGCCAACTGGAGGAAGGTTGGATGTGGTTCATTCTTGGGCTTGAAACCACCATGAGAGTCTAGACTAGGAAGGACAAAGAAAATCTTGGAGAAAGGCAGATTGCTTTTCTGGGATTCTTAAGTAAATGCCACAGAGACACCCAGGAAAAAAGTCCTTAACTGAACCTGATGAAAAAGGGGTCTGTTGCATTTATAGATTTATATAGCAGTGGAATCTAAAACTTGAAGAAGAGGCCCCTGTAAGAGTTGATCCTGCTGGGAAGATTTCCATTACAACTTCTTCTCTTCATAACATACTTTTTGGTTTGTCTTCTTCAGAACTGGTATTTTAATCTATAAGGGAAATCTAATTATCCCCCTATGCCAGTGATGGCTAACCTTTTTGCCATCGCGTGCCAAAAGCAGGGGAGTGCGGGGGGGGGGGACATGTGTCCACACCCATAATTCTATGTTCCCCACCCCCCTGAGCATGATGTGCGACCCGCGTTCCCCCAGTTTTTGGCACGTGATGGCCCAGTGGGCCCATTTTGTGCCCTCTCCAGGGTCCAGAGGCTTTCTAGGAGCCTGGGGAGGGCAAAAACAGCCTTCCCCACACCCCTGGAGGCCCTCTGGAGGCCAGAAATGGCCCATTGGCCAACTTCCGGTGGGACTGGAAGGCCTGAAAATCAGTTGGCCAGTGCACACATGCGCGCCAGAGCTTAGCTTGCGTGTCCACCGATATGCTCCACGTGCCACCTGTGGCACGCGTGCCATAGGTTCGCCATCACGGCCCTATGCGGTCCAATGGATCTTGATTGATTGGTTGACTGCAGTGTGGACAAGACTAGGGACCATATTCTACACTGAAGCATCTCTTGAAGCTGGGAGCTCAAAGGACAGCCTTCCTCCTTTGGAGGTTTCACATCTGACTCTCTCAGTATGGAGGGAAGATCAAAGCTCTTTGCTTGTGGGGTGTTTCTCTCTGGGTCTCCTAAGTGATGGCCCCTCCTCACCATCACATTTCCTTTTATGAAGTCCACAGTCCTTTTTTTTTTTTCTCCTTCAGTTTTTTTGATGACTCCATGTTGAATGGAGTTTTGGGATCTCCAGTGAATCTTAATGTCAGAGAAAAAAGCAAAATAAAAGCCAAAGTAGTGATGCACTGTGGGAAAGCCGCCATTTCTGAATCTGAACCCCTGAGGAACGTGACTAAACTGTTCCAGAGAGATGAGATTAATTGGGAGGTAAAACTGGAAATGACGTGAAAGAAGCACTGGTGAATTTGGGTATATTATATTAATATCATGATTGCAGAGACACAATGGCTCAGTGGTTAAGGACCCTGGGCTTGTCAGCTTTACAACTGACAGCCCGAGTTTGAGACCTGAGCTCCACGCAATGGGGTGAGTTCCCGTTCCTTGCTCCAGTTCCTGCCAACCCAGCAGTTCGAAAGCATGCAAAAGCGAGTAGATCAATAGGTACCATTTTGGTGGGAAAGATAACAGTGTTCCACATTTTGCTGCACACTCTGCTTTGCAGCATGTTGCCATGCTGGCCAGATGACTGCGGAAAGGTCTTCGGACAACGTGGGCTCCCTTGACTAAGAAACAAAGTTGAGTACAGTCCCCTAGAGTAGGATATGACTGGATGGGTAAATTTACCTTTACCTTAAAGTCACGATTGCAGAGAAAACTTGTAACTCAGTGAGAGAGTTGAATTGTTGGTTTGGTTGATGTTCTCCAAGCTTGATGGTTTTCTTGCATTACCAGGCTAGGTCCCACCATCAGTGCTGGTTCTTGAGACATAGCAACTTGACATGCCACTTCTGATTTCATCCTGAAATGCAAGAAAACCATGCACTTCTGAGAACATTGACCACCCAACCGTCAAGTGGCTACCAAAGAAGAGAACATGTCCTGGTTCCAGGAATATTTGAGGAGGATTTCTGTACTCCCCATCTTGATTGTCACGATACCAACCTTCCACATTGTGGCCACCACTCAGGCTAAAGGGCAGGGAATGTTTCAGTCAATGTTTCCTCAGTCTATGAGGAAAAACTTCCTATTGAACAATATCCAGCTCAACCTGAACCCATGAAACCTATGGAAGATGATTGGCAGGATAGTAACCAGTTTCCAATGCCTTCCTTGGGGGTCTGGGTAACCAACATACCAGAGGTGGGTTTGACCAGTTCTGGAGAACTGGTAGGAGAAATTTTGAGTAGTTTGGAGAACCGGTAAATACCATCTCTGACTGGCCCCACCCCCGTCTATTCTCGGCCTCCCAAGTCCCAGCTGATCGGGAGGAAATGGGGATTTTGCAGTAACCTTCCCCTGGAGTGGGGAGGGAATGGAGATTTTACAGTATCCTTCCCCTGCCACGCCCACCAAGCCACGCCCACAGAACCGGTAGTAAAAATTTTGGAAACCCACCACTGCAACATACATATTCGGAATGTTGAAACCTGGGTGAAATCATTAAATGTCTTTTTCCAGGTTCGTAGAAAGATTCAAGTCTAATATCTTCCAGGCTGTTCTGGTCTCTTCCACGCATTGTCATTATTAAAGGAGAAGGGATTCCTTTGAAATGCTCCCTCCCTGAGGGATCTCAGGCAGAAACCTCCTTTTTCTCCTGCGAGGATCAATCGGATTTAGCAATCTGTTCAAAAATTAATCCAGCGAACAAAACGCCGAAGAAGCAAATCCATAATTATACAAATAAAGTTTCCTCTATGAAAATGGTTAGCGGGATGTTCTTTCGATGGGAAAAATGTCTCCTCAATTGGGATGTTGAGGTGGTGACAACATTGTGAGGGCAGTTACAGAAACAGCGATATCTTCTCTATTCTTATTTATTTCATGCCTATGTCAGACTTCGATGCTATCTCAAAATAAATGAATTTCCAAACTGCCAATCTTTAAGAAAATCTTTTCTTTAATTGAGCACAGCAACCGGATCATGACTCGATGCGGACAAGACTGACCTTTTGCCCCCCAATCCCTCCCTTTCCGATCCCCAAATCTCTGCTTCTCATTGGCTATCTTCCAAGTCATTCTCCAGATTTCTTGTCTCGTCATTTCCCAGGAATGTCTCCCCCCCCTCATTTCCACGACAACCCGGCTTCAAAGGGATTTAGCAGGCAAAAGTTCAGAGCTTATCTCTCTCCTCTCTATGCCAGCGCTGAGGCGCTGACAGCCTATATATTTGCGTATTTCAACGTTCGCACTGCGTATTACAGAGATTTACTTCTCCTTAGTTTTGATCACTTTAAAAAAATATTGGTTGATGGGTAGATAGAAGTCATGATTGCTCGGTCCAGTGTCTCTTGGATGGAAACAGGGCGGGTGTTTTGTGCTATTTTCGCTTCAAACTAAAGCAAGATTCATTCTCGCTCTTGTTTTCCATTTTAAACTCCAAAATATTTCTAATATTGAGCGATGTTTCTAAAATATCACTATTTTGTGTCATAGAAATGGTACCGTAGATTGAAGGAGGTACTGTGGATGATTTGAAGGAACTTCTCTGCTTAAAAGGAGACAATAATATTGTCCCTTGGGAACCTGTCTTGCAGAGGTCCCCCCTTCTCCATTGCTGAGAGTGGATCCGTTGTCCCAGAGGGTGAAGGAAGGTGACGCCTTGGTCTTCCTCTGCTCAGCGGAAGGACGCAACGCAGAGAAGAAGTTCCATTTCTACAAGGATGGGGTGGAGATCACCTCCAGCGAAGGAGGCCTTCTGGAACCCTCCAGAGAACCTTCAGATCCTCTTCAAAATGGTTCTCTGAGAATCCTGCATGCCGCGTACAACCACAATGGGGAATTTGCTTGCAGTTATGAGGAAAAAATAAACGGGGGCTGGATCCTGTCTTCTTTGAGCCAGGGGGCGAACGTCACAGGTGAGTCAAGTGGAAGAAGGTTGGATGTGGCTCATTCTTGGGTTCGGGAATCACCATGAGAGGCTAGATTAGAAAGGACGAAGAAAGTTCTGGAGAAAGAAAAATGGCTTTTCTGGGATTCCCTTTTTTTTTTCTGAAAAAAGTTTTTTATTTTTATTTTTCATCAACATGTTTAAATGTACAGTCTTCTATCCATCCTTATCCATTCTTCGTTCATCTTCTTCTTTAACTCCCATGAGGTAATTAATTAATTATTTGTTCGGGTCTGCTCTTTTACCATTTCCTTCTTTCGTTTTACTACAACCTTTCCTTTTTTTCCCTTCCCTTCTTTTTCCTCCTTTTCTTTCTTCTTTCCTCCTTCCTCCTCTCCTTTCCTTTCCTCTTTCCTTTCCTTTTCCCCCCTCTCCTCTCTTCTTCCTCCCCTTCTTCCCCTCTCTCCTGCTCTTCTTTCCCCTTCCTTCTTCCTCTCCTTTTCACATTCTTCTTTTCTCTTCTTCTCACCTCCCAACACCCCTACTTTCCCCTCTCTACTCCTCCCCTCTTTTCCATTCCTTTGTTGTTTCCTTTTTTAATTCAATCTGAGACGAATATTCGAGCAGCCCCGATTTCTATTTACATACATCTTCGTTTCCAATTTCATTTTTTACTTTACTATTATTCCTCTAGTATTCCTGTACATTTTGTAATCAATCCATGTATCATCTGGGTATAACATTTGTGCTATCATCTTCAAAGTTTACCATTCTTTCTTAAAATATATAATTATCTTTCCTTCTTTCATTTAATTTTAATATACTACAACATATTCATCTCAAAGTCCTGGTCTTTATCCTGTTTATTATCTATACTCACTTTCTATCCATTGATAAAATTTTTCCTCAAATGTTGTAATACTCCGGATTCTGTTTTCCATTTATTTATTTATTTATTTATTTATTTATTTATTTATTTATTTGTTTGTTTGTTTGTTTGTTTGTTTGTTTGTTTGTTTGTTTGTTTATTTATTGGTTCTATTTATATGCCGCCCTTCTCCGGAGACTCAGGGCGGCTTACAATGCATTAAGCAATAGCCTTCATACTTTTGTATATACCTGCTTAGTAGGGCTTTTGCCCCCCACCCCCCAAGCGGTGTTCTTTTTTATACAAAGTCAGCTTATTGCCCCCACAATCCGGATCCTCATTTTACCTACCTCGGAAGGATGGAAGGCTGAGTCAACCTTGAGCCTGGTGAGATTTGAACTCACACTAATTGCAGGTAGCTGGCAGTTGAGTGCTACTTAACAGCACTTTAGTCCGCTGTGCCACCAAGGCTCCTTTAATTGCCAATGTCAACCTATTCATTTCTGCACATTCCAATATTTTCTTAATCACCTCTCCTTTTGTAGGGATTTTTTTCTATTTTCCACTTTTGTGCAAATATCATTCTTCTTTTCTGGGATTCTTAAGTGAACTCCACAGAGAGATCCAGGTAAAATCCTTAACTGAACCTGATAAAAAGGGAGTCTGATACATTTATAGATTTAGTAGAATCTAAACCTTGAAGAAAAGCCATGGTAAAAATATTCCACCAAGAAATACTAACAAATCCCATACTAACAATCCTGCCTGGACTACTGCAACGCTCTCTACATGGGGCTCCCCTTGAAGAGCACCCGGAGGGTCCAACTGGCGCAGAGTGCGGCCGCGCGGGTGGTTATGGGAGCAACATGGCCCTCCCGTGTGACACCTCTCCTGCGCGAGCTGCACTGGCTCCTGGTGGTCTTCCGGGTGCGCTTCAAGGTTTTGGTTACCACCTTTAAAGCGCTCCATGGCTTAGGACCTGGTTATTTACGGGACCGCCTACTACCACAAGCAGCCTCCCACCGGCCGGTATGCTCTCATAGAGAGGGGCTCCTCCGGGTGCCGTCAGCTAAATTATGTCGACTGGCAGCCCCCAGGGGGAGGGCCTTCTCTGTGGGGGCACCCACTATCTGGAATGAGCTCCCCCCAGAGATACAGAGGATTCCGGATCTACGCACTTTCCGCCGTGCTCTTAAGATTCTCCTATTCCAGCAAGCCGGCCTGGCCTAATTTTCTCCCCTGTTTTAAAATTCTTTTAAATCGAAATTTTAATCTGTTTTAAATTATTGGGATTTTTTAATTGTCTCGAGCTAAATTATTTAATCTGGTTTTAATTATGTCTTTTAACTTTTGTATCTATGTATTTTATTCTGTGCCTGTTCACTGCCCTGAGTCCTTCGGGAGTAGGGCGGTATATAAATCTAATAAAAAAATAAACAAAAAAACAAAAAAGCAAAAAACAAAAATCCTTCTTTTGTAGTTGAACCAGTTTGGACCCAAGATTCAGATCTTATGTGGACCTATGGGTGGATGGCGATTCCTCTTATAATCCTGCTGGTGCTTCCATTTTCCTTTTATTGCTGGAAGAGGAAGAGCAGTAAGTGAAGAGCTTGAGTTCAAGGATTCCCTTACCTGGAGTCAGAGATGGCTCCTTGTGGTTGGAGATGTTGACTGAGAGACCCTCAGCAAAAGTGAGACAGAACTGGATTTGAGAGGGATGGGCAGACAATATGTGAGAATGGTGGTAGGAAGCTAACTTCATCCTTCTTTTTATTTTTATTGCTGTCCTGGAAGCATCTCCACCCCACGAGCAATTTCAACACGTGGAAAAGAAAGAGGAAGGAGATGTTCTTGGAAGGATGGAACCTCCAGCAACTACAGTACATTTTCATCTGTCAAGGTCGCTGGTGGGTGTCTTTGATCAATGTCTGCATGGAAGTTCTGTTTCATGAACCAGGTTCATGAAATCCCCTCTAATGACTTTTGGTGTCCTCTGGAGTCATCCAACTGGGGTTATGTAGAGACAAGTGTGATGCAGCTGGGCTTTAGAGTGCCTGAAACGTATTGGTGTAATGCAGAGGTGGGTTTCAGCAGGTTCTGACCAGTTCTGGTGAACCGGTAGCGGAAATTTTGAGTAGTTCGGAGAACCGGTAAATACCACCTCTGACTGGCCCCATCCCCCGTCTATTCTCTGCTTCCCGAGTCCCAGCTGATTGGGAGGAAATGGGGATTTTGCAGTAACTTTCCCCTGGAGTGGGGAGGAAATGGAGATTTTACAGTATCCTTCCCCTGGAGTGGGGAGAGAATGGAGATTTTACAGTATCCTTCCCCTGCCACGCCCATCTGTTGTGGAATGATGAGGACCAAGCAACATTCCTGGGTTAGCCAGAGACAGTTTTATTGCACAAGGTTCAGAGCCAGTTTTGTACTTGAAGCTTTGAACAAGGAGAGAACTCAGATACAACGGTTTTATACATTTCTAAGACAAACGATTCAGTGAGATCATACATTTTCCATATATGGTTAACATGAGATCATACATCCGATTTTCCCTATATGGTTACATACATTGGATAATATGTTCATCTAATTACTTCTTAGTTTATAAAATTATCTTAGCCACACAACTTTTCCTTAAGTGCTCAGAGTTGCTAATGGGAGATTTACTACTGTCCTTGGGTAAACTTATTGGATTAAATAACTCTTTGTAACATATAGGTCTTTGTGTCATTCACAGTGAGGTCACTCAGATGTTTTCCATATGGCGGTCCTTTCGTGACATCTAGGGCTCAGAAGATATATTACCACTTAATGGGGTTTAACTGTTTGTTAATGTAATTTCCAACAAGCACTTTCCTCTCTTATAATAATGTGAATAGAGACGTTCTCTCAAAGTTCATGGATCTGACTCTGTATGATTCCTTTCTTTTATTCACATTATTTCTTTTATCTACATTACATCAAGCGACGCCCACCAAGCGACACCCACAGAACCGGTAGTAAAAAATTTTGAAATGAAATGTTAGTAGACAGATGAACTCTAACTCTTCAATTCAAGCAGAATTTAGTTTCCGAAGATCCACGTGTCTCGATCTCTGTGAACTTCTACTCTTTGTTTCTTTGCTTATTTGGTTTCAGCCAAAGAATTTAGGCAGTGTAGGACCCTAGGCCTAGATATTTCTTTCAAAAATGGGGAAGGATAATTCTCTTTTTTTGTCTTCAATTTAACAAACCATGTGTTGCCCGAGATACGTTATTATCGTTGAAGTCCACACAAACATACAACATGAAAGATAGACTGTACTTTTCGGACTATAAGACACACTCCCCCTCCCACACCCAAAAGAGGGTAGAAATGTTGGTGCATCTTATATACAGCCATTTTTGGCCTCCCGAAACCCTGCCCAGCACATCTCGTTTTTGCCAAAACAAGGCCCGTTTTTCATGAAAATGGGATACTCAGAGGGTTTGGGAGGCCTGTAGAGTGCTCCTGGGGGTTGGGGAGGGCAAAAATGCCCCTGTTTTGAAAAAAAAAAAACCCACACGTCACATTTTTGCCCTCCCCAGCCCCCAGGAGCACTCTGTTTTTGCGAAAAATGGGCCCGTTTTTCCTCAAAAACAGGACACACAGATGGTTTGGGAGGCCTGGAGAATGCTCCTGGAGGCCGGGGAGGGCAAAAAAAATTTTTTTCTTATTTTCCTCTTCAAAATCTTCGTGTGTCTTATACTCTGGAGCATTTTATAATCCAAAAAATATGGGTATTTAAGAAAACTTCGTAGCCAATAAAAATTCCTCTAATTGTTGGAGGCCCAGTTTTAGGGACAGTCCCTGTGAGTTTCTTCTTAGGAGCATCTCATCACCCTCAAGAATCTGAGAATTTGGCTTGGTCAGATCTGATGCCGAAGGTCAATCTTTCTTTTTCTTGATGGGCTGGTGATCTTTCTAGGCCGCAGCAGACCAGTCAAACTTACTGATTTCTAAAAATGTTGCAAAACGATGGAGAAATCCCTTGTTCTCAAGAAGTTCCTGAATTGAAGGCAGATTGAATGTTTGAACAATGTCTTCTCCATTCCCTCCCTTTCCCCAGGACTCTGAGGTCACTTCCAGATGCAGCCGGGACTCCTTCACTCCATCTCCTGCTGGACCAACAAGGAAGAACCATTTTACACAATGGGAAGAAGAGGGGATATTGTACGATGACGTTCTGTTCTAATCCTAGGGTGGGAGTTTGGTCCAAAGGATCTGGGTTGATTGCTTTGTCTAGATCTAGATTGGTGAGGTCTTCCATATGAAACCTTGACTATATTCCATATGGAAAACCTTTAAGAGAGGCCAAAGAAAGAATCCTTGATTTGGACAGAAGGAGAGAGAGACAGATCTGATACATTGGACAACTGCAATGAGGCCTAACCTGTTCTGTCCCCCTTCCTCAGACAGGCAATTGTAATACCAAGCACGCCTGCCAATATTTTATTAGGTAAACAGATTAGAATTCTTGGCAGACCAAGGTTTTGGCAGCAAACTGCCGAATGCCTGCCAAGACCGTTTTCACTCCCATAAAGCAGAAGAGGACTTATCTTCAGTGCGTTCCAGGAGCAACAAATTATCCACGAGACAAGAGTTTAGTCAATGTTCAGTCCAAAATATATCCAAGCCGAATTTCAGAGATCACGATGTGACTTTCAGGGTTTAACTTTGTCCATCACAAAGCCTGAAGAGCAATCCCACCCACTTTTATTCCTGGTGGGGCGCGGCTCCGTGACTCAGCTCAATTTCTGGCCCTCCCACGCCTCTTCCGTTGCTGCGCACGCTTCTCCCTCCGACGCTGCCTGGGATCAAGCCAGGATTCATCATCCTCGCTCCCTATCAATTGGTGCTCCGATATGCCTTCCTCCTGGCACATCTCAGGCCTTCGGATGGAACCTGAGGCATTGCCAGAGAGGAGGGTCCTGGAGAGGGAGGCCTTGTCAGTTCCTCCCCATCACCTTCTGAGTCCTCTTCCTCTGTTAGGACAGGCTCGGGAGTCGCGGTCACAACATAACCAGAGACTTTTATTCCACATTGAAACATCTACAGAATCTTTCAGCTTATAGGAGATCCTTCATCCTTTTGAGGTTTCACATTTGACTCTCTCAGGGTGAAGAGAAGATCCAGGAGTCTTTCCTAGTTGGACTGTTTCTTTCCATATTTGTTTGAATATGGGCAGAAAATGGAAAAAGGTGTCCTTCTTTTAGGATTTTTTTCTTTGAATACTTGCTGGGTCTCCTAATGGATGACCTCTCCTCACTGTCACATTTCCACAGAGTTTTGAACTTTCCTTTTTCTTAGGTCCACTGTTATTTTTGTTCTGTTTCAGTAGTTCGATGGACGGATGGTGCGTGGAGATCCCGATTCTGGGATCTTCAGTCAAGTTTAATGTCAGAGAAAAGGCAAAATAAAAAGCTAAAAAATTAGACGCACTTTGTGATCTTTCTACAGCAATATTTCTGAGGCACAAGCATCACAAAAGCTTCCGGGCCAGGCACAAGAAGGGACACCCATGTCAATGCAATTCAGCAATACAAGTAAAACAGTGGTGAAATGTAAAATTTGTTACTACCGGTTCTGTGGGCGTGGCTTGGTGTGTGTGGGGGTAATATGACTGAGTGGGCGTGGCCAACTTTTTTTTTTTTAACTTTTAAAACCATTTTTTCTACAACCTCTTCGGCTGAAGAGGTTGTAAAAAAAATGCTTTTAAAGCCTCTGACGATCCCAGCTGACTTGCCTGATCGGCAGAGGCTTTTTCTTTTTTTTTAAAAGCTTCTGATGATCCCAGTTGACTTGCCTGATTGGCAGAAGCTTTTTTTTTTTTAAAGCCTCTGACGATCCCAGCTGACTTGCCTGATCGTCAGAGACTTTTTTTTCCCTTTTAAAAACATTTTTTCTATAACCTCTTCGGCTGAAGAGGCTGTAGAAAAAATGCTTTTAAAAGCCTCTGATGATCCCAGCTGAGCTGCATGATCATCAGAGGCTTTTTCTTTTTACTTTTAAAAGCAGTTTTTCAGCCAAAGAGGTTGTAGAAAAAATGCTTTTAAAAATAATAAAAAAAGCCTCTGATGATTGCGCGGCTCAGCTGGGGAATGGGGAGGCGGGGGCAGGGATTTTTACTACCGGTTCTCCGAACCACCCACCTCCATCGCTACCGGATCGGGCGATCCGGTCCGAACCGGGAGCATTTCACCCCTGAAGTAAAACCACAATTCAACAAGAATCAGCGAAGCATCTCGGATTGGACTAGAACAAAACAGGGTGCTGAAATAATATGCTTTTAATAGTGGAATGAATCCCTTCTTCATATCATTGTAATTTTGGGGGTGCAGTTCAAGAGCAAAATCATAAATTTAATCAAAAAATGGTTTTGGGGGAACGCCACATTCATTTTACCTTGAATATCAAGCCAAATAAAATTTTGTACCTGATATTTTGCCGGAAGCTATTGGCTGCTAATGTACAAGTCCAGGGTATTCTTTGCCCTAATCTCAAATTCTGGAAGAATTCATCCATCCATCCATCCATCCATCCATCCATCCATCCATCCATTTATTCATTCTTTATTGAAATGAGATCATGGTTTGAGTCCTCTTCAGGCAATTCACAGTAAGGGTAATCATTCTGATGCTTGGATTCAAACAGCAATTTCCAGAACTGTTTTAGCAGAACATACTGCTCTAAACTTTTCATAATTCATAGTTTATTATTTGTTTTATTCTACGTGTCTATAGCTCCACTATAGAAATCTCAGGATTAGAAGTGGAGCCGAAAATGTCCGGTGGCGTTTAGGCCTTGCTGCAGAGTAAATTTAATTGGGTATTTTGTTGTATTTTTTTACTTCACACTTCACTAGATGGTTATTGTTTTCTTTCAAATTCTCTTGGGGCACAAGAGAGGCCAGGAGGATGCGGGCAGTTCTCTGCTGCAGAGAGAAAGGCTTTGGTGTGGTGAAGCAGGCCAGGGAGCCAAGCTCTGTCTTGGGCTGGGGGGCGTGGGTGTGATGTCCTCGGAGGGGATGACGCAGTTCCTCCCTTGGCTGTTGAGTTGGAGGACTGACTCAAGAGAAGCTGCAGCTCTTCGTCTCTCTGGGGAAGGAAGACGAGAGTGACGGAACCCAAGATCGACTTCCCACGAATCCTGAAGAGAAGATGGAGACCATCATTCGGATGACAGGTTTGAGACCTCCTTCCTCTTCTACTTCCCCTCTCAACCTGACTCTTCTCCTCCCCAAAGGGATGGTTGCTTTACTCCCATGTTCTTTTCTTATTCTAGATCTTTCTCAGGAAATCTGAGTTTTCTTCCTCCTCGGTGAGGAATCCTTTGAGCAATGGGGCACTTTCCTGCCTCTCCTCCCCATTTTGTTTGCTTCTAGATCTCATGACTCAACTAAAGGGGGTTTGTGGGGGGATGTAGAGCAGTCTCAATTCCTCCCGTCAGAAACTCCCAGAAGGCGACCCAAAAGTGCAGTTTCATGGTCAATTAGATAGATAGGAAGTTGGGGCAATGGATGAACAAAGAAAGGGGAAATTCTGTGGGTTTCAGTGAAGGGCGTTGAGTATAAGGAGGCTCCATTTTCTCCTTCCTGCTCCTCTCAAATGACTGAGAACTAAGGATATCAAAACAGCTGAACTTTGAGAGAAAACCCTCTTCGGCCCCTGAAGGTCTCCATATCTGCTCTTAATTCCAGCCATAACAACCCACCAATAGCTACCAGTAGAACATGGGTGGGAAAAGACCCTTTCCTTCTCCTCCTTCAGGGCAGCATCTCATCTGCTGCATCCAATCAGGGAAGAAGAAGAAAAAGATGGTGGGGATGAAAGTTTTGCCCAACCTGGGATCATCTCTCCTTCTCTTAACTCCACCTTCCCTCCTTCTCTCTTTCAGTCCTTTCCTGGATCCTCCTGGGAGCAGGTAAGAGACCTTCAGGCAGACTGTGCTTGTCTTCACAAAAACGTAGACTGTGATTGTTGTGGCCTCCGAAGGAGGGAGAAGGTCAAATGAAACCGAAAGCTCGAAGAGTGATTCAGAAGGAGAAAAGTCCATCTTTGTGGGTGCAGTTGCTCTGATGTTCTTTTCCGCTTGGGTTAGTGCAATGGGCGAATTCAGTCCTTGTTTCTTCTTCAGGAGGCATCTGCAGATGGCCACAATCCTCCCTGTTGAGGTGCCTCCCTTCATTTAGTTGCTCTGATGTTCTTTTCCGCTTGGGTTAGTGCAGGGGTGAAATCCAGCAGGTTCTGACAGGTTCTGGAGAACCGGTAGTGGAAATTTTGAGTAGTTCAGAGAACTGGCAAATACCACCTCTGGCTAGCCCCAGAGTGGGGTGGGAATGGAGATTTTGCAGTATCCTTCTCCTGCCATGCCCACCAAGCCACACCACACCCATCAAGCCATGCCCACAGAACCGGTAGTAACAAAATTTGGATTTCACCATTGGGTAAGTGCAATGGGTGAATCCAGTCCTTGTTGCTTGTGCAGGAGGCATCTTCAGATGGCCATGATCCACCTTGTTGAGGTGCCTCCCTTCATGGAGAAACATCACTGAGTCTCTTTGAAGAGCCAACGCATGATCATTTAATGTTTGCTTTGGTAAATGTTTTCTCTAAATTTGCCAAACGGAAGAATGAATAGCTGTTTTTACCAGATAGCCCTCAAAATCCTTCTGTTCATGTCCTTGTTGATGAGTCTAAGATGAACCCTTCTAAAGAATGTCCACCTCAACTTCTTCTTCTCCCAATGTAAAATGAAGAAGGGTCTGCAAAGCAAGGAGAGCAGTAGGAAGAAAAATCCATCAGGTTCAGTTCCAATCCGGGAGAAAGGTGCTGAAAATAAAATGGAAGCTGATTGGAAAGAAGGATTCTCTTTATTGATGAGCAGACCCAGCATGTGGTTCTGGAACAGCTGATAAAACAGCTTGATGAGTGCAAGGATTTTTGTAGATTTCTGAGATGTTGCTGGGGGTTGTGCGATGTCTGAAATGCCCCTAGGGAGTTGTGCAATGGAGTGAGCTCTGTGTCTTTTGCTATTCTAATGGTGGTGGGTTAATCCTATTATGTCCTAAGGTCATGTCCTGTCCTTCTTCATCCCATCACTCTGGAGTTGAAGATGTTTTGTTTATGAATAGATTGGCCTGGATTTCTTAATGGGCACAGAATCTCCATCTCTAAAGACTTCAGGCATGTGCTGGAGGCTGTTTTACTATGCAGGAGGACTGGGGCTGCTTTCTGCCTTCAAGACCATGTTTTCTCCATTTCTCCTTTGGGGAAATATAATATTCTACCTCTTTTAATATCTCCCAATATACCATGTTTCCCCGAAAAGAAGACGGGTCTTATATTACTTTTTGCTCCAAAAGACACATTACGGCTTATTTTCTGGTTAGGTCTTATTTTGGGGAAAATACGGTACTAAATGCACCCATCTAACTGGGGCTTATTTTGGGGGAAACAGGGTATTTCATTCTCTAGAAGGGGAGGGGGGCTTCCCACACTTGGATGGACCTTCATGCAAGCCATCAAGGGGAGAAGAACTTTTCATTTGCAGCGTTGGTCCCTTTTTGTCCCACTTCTGTCCTGGCAAGAGGAAGCAATGGGTCAAGGATCCTCACAAAAGATTATGGACGGGAGCCTTTCTGGGAATCAGGGTGCATTTTTTGGTGTAGAGATTTGGTTCCAGGGGGAGATCAGAAGGACGGACTCAATGGTTTCTCTTTCTTTCCTCAGGTTCACAGATAGATCCACCTCTACCAGCCCCTAGGCTGTCCTCCTCTCTCCCAAGAAACTTTGTTATTAAAGGAGAAGAGATTCCCTTGAATTGCTCCCTCCCCAAGGGAATCAAGTCAGGAAGTCCCGAGGGATCTCATAGAATGAAGTTCTTGTTCTCCTGTAGGGATCAATCCTACTCATCAATTGGAGATGACGTTCTTCTTGAAAATACCTTCAACCTCAGGACTGAAAATCTGAGCTCTGACCAAATAAAGATAATATGTAAATGCAAGATTACGGAAACATTTGGGAGACGGCCTTATTCTCCAGAAAGTAATCAGCTGGTCTTCTCAGTGGTTGGTAAGATGAATATTTATTACCCCAAAATATTCATAGGAAAGGCTATCACAATGCTCAAGCTATGAAAATGCACAATAGACCTTTCAAAAATGAATCCAGTAAACAAAACACAAAACAGGCAAACCCATCGCTAAATAAATAACATCTCCTGTAAGAAAAAGGTTAGCAGGAAGTTCTTTCCTAGGAAAAATATCTCCCCAATGGGAACTTATGGTTATGACAACATTGTGAGAACAATTACAGAAACAATGAATCCTTTTCTACTCTTGTATGCTTCATATCCACCTATTTATATATTTATATATTTTGTGTACTGTACTGCATATTACAGAAATTTGCTTTTCTTCAGTTGGAAGATTCAGTTGATGGGAAGATAGAAGATAGAGGTCATGGTTTCTTGGTCCAGTTTTTTATGAAAAGGGGTAGACTTTGTGTGTGTTTTTTTTAAATTTGATTTATATGCCGCCCTTCTCCGGAGACTCAGGGCGGCTTACAATGCGTTAAGCAATAGCCTTCATACTTTTGTATATTTATACAAATATACAAAAGTATGAAGTATATGCTGTGTATATATTGTGTATATAACACAGTATATACTGTGTTATTTTCATCCTAAATTACAGTAAAATTAATTCTCCTTCCTTATTTTGCATTTTAACCTCCATTATTTGAAATATCACTGCCATGCCTCCTAGAAATGGTACCTTCGATTCAAGGAGGTGCTCTGGATGATTTGAGGAAACACCTCTCCTTCAAAGTAGACATTCATATCTCCCTTGTGAACATTTTGTGCAGATGGCCTCCCTTCCCCAGTGCTCAAAGTGGATCCGTTTTCCCGGAGGGTGAAGGAAGGGAACCCCTTGCTCTTCCTCTGCTCAACGGAAGGAGACAACCCAGAGAAGAAGTTCCATTTCTACAAGGATGGGGTGGAGATCACCTCCAGTGAAGAAGGCCTTCTGGAACCCTCCAGTGAACCCACAAATCCTCTTCAAAATGCCTCTCTGAGAATCCCTCATGCCTCGTTCAACCACAGTGGGGAATTTGCTTGCAGTTATGAAGAGAAGAGAAGCGACCGATGGGTCAGGTCTCCTTTGAGTCAGGGGACAAGCATCACAGTTGAGAGAGGTAGGAGGAGATTTGGATTTGGTTAAACCATGAAAGGCTAAACTAGGAAGGACAAAGAAAGTCCTGGAGAAAGAAAAATGGCTTTTGTGGGATTGTTAAGTAGCTCCACAGAGACGTCCATGAAAAAGCCAGAACTGAGGTGGATTAAAAAAAGGGGGTGTCAGGTGTTCCTTGGAACTCTGACATTGGGTCTGTTTCATTTGTAGATTTAATAGAATTTAAACCTATTAGAATAGGTAGAACAGGGAGAGTAAAAACGTTCTATCAAGAACCACTAAATCATCTTTCTTGTTTGTTGCTCAAACCAGTTGGTACCCAAGATTCAGATCCTATATGGAGATATTCCTGGGCGGCGATTCCTCTTATGATCCTATTGGTTCCACTTGCCTTTTATTGCTGGAAGAAGAAGAGCAGTAAGTGAAGCTGTTTGGGTTCAAGGGTTCCCTCACCTGGAGTCCTAGATGGCTCCTGATGTGGTTGGAGATGTTGACTGAGAGATTCTCTGGGGAGGCAGGAAAGGAGAGCCAGACCTGGGAGAGAAGGGCAAAGAATATGTGAGAATGGTGGAAAGAAGCCGTTTTATCTTTCTTTTTTTTATTGTTATTTCTCCCTTGGAAGCATCAGCATCCCAGGAACAATTTCAGCTCATGGAAAAGAAAGAGGAAAGAAATGCTCTTGCAGTGATGGAGCCTCAAGCAGGAACGGCTTCTCCTTCCTCACCTGTCAAGGTAGCTGGTGGGATTCATGGGTGACTTTAATCAGTGTCTGCAGGGAGGTTCATGTTTAAATGTCTGTTTACATTGGAGAGTCAAACCAAGTTTTATCCCCACTATTGATGGTGTCCTCTGGAGTCACCCAACTGTTGGGAAGAAACAGGAACGATGCGGATAGTAGTTAGAGCTTCTGAACTTTAACTCTTGCATTTAAACAGGGCTTATCTTCCATAAAACCATTTGTCCTGAACTCTCTGAATATCTGCTCTAATTTTCTTGACATACTTGGTGGTTTCAACCAAAGAATTTAGGAATTTTGGAAGTACCAGATCTTTCTTTAATAGTGGGGAAGCAGAATAATTCTCTTTATGGCCGTCAGTTTCATAAATCATGGGTTGGCCAAGAAATCAAATGGCCTTGAAGTTCACAAAAACAGAAAGGGATATTTCAAAAGCCAAGTATTTGAGAAGCCATGAAAGATTCCTCTAATCAAGTGTTGGGGGCAAAGTTTTAGGGGATTGTCCCTGTGGGTTTCTCAGGAGCATCTCAAAACCTTCAGGAATTTGAGATAGGAAACTAGACAGGGTCAGATCAGATGCTAAAAATCAATCCTTCTTTTCCTTGATGGGCTGGCCATCTTTCTAGGCCATAGGAAACCTGCTAAGCTAAATTATTTCTAAAAGAGATGCAAAATGATGGTGAAATCCCATGTTCTCAATGGGTTCCTCAGCTGAAGGCAGATTGAACAATGTCTTCTCATTTCCCTAATTTTTCCCAGGACTCGGAGGTCACCTACAGCTGCATCCAGGGCTCCTTCACCCCATCTCTTCCTGGACCAACAAGGACGAGCCGTCTTACACAACGGGAAGAAGAGGGGATATTGTACAGTGACATTGTGTTTCCACCCAAAAGGAGACAGAAAAATCACCCCTGATTGCAGCAAAATGTCTCTCTCTTGGTCCTTATTAGGCCTAGACATGGACATCACTCTTAAAGAGATGATGAAGTGCAGCTGAGCTTCTATTTATGGCAGAAGAGAAAACCCATCAAATAGGGGAAAATCCTGGGCATTATCTTATTCTAGGAGCCTGTCAGGGAATTGCGCAGCCGGTGTCCAAATGGAGTCAGAGACGCTAACAAAAACTTGTATTTTTATATCAATAAATACATTTTATAACTACAGGTAGTACTTGTCTTACATCCGGTTGTTTAGTGACCGTTTGAAATTACAATGCCACTGAAAAGAGTGACTTATGACCGTTTACCACAATTATGATCGTTGCGGCACTCCCATGGTCATACGATCAAAATTCGGGCGCTGGGCAACTGACTCATAATTATGACGGTCGCAGTGTCCCGGGGTCATGTGATCCCCTTTTGCGACCTGATGAGCAAAGTCGACAGGGAAGCCAGATTCACTTAATAACCCTGCCACTAAATGAACAACTGAAGCCCTTCACTTAACAAATGTGGCAAGAAAGGTCGTAAAACGGGGCAAAATTCCCTTAACAAATGTCTCACTTAGCAATGGAAATTTTGGGCTCTATTGTGGTCGAAAGCTGAGTACTCCTTGAATATATACAGCAAGAAAAAAACAAAAAACAGTCAGGCTCAACAGGAGCATCGTGAGGTAAATGGCTTAGGACCTGGTTATCTACGGGACCGCCTGCTGCCACCAATAGCCTCCCACTGGCCGGTACGCTCTCATAGAGAGGGACTCCTCCGGGTGCCGTCAGCCAAACAATGTCGACTGGCGGCTCCTAGGGGGAGAGCCTTCTCTGTGGGGGCACCTACGATCTGGAACGAGCTCCCCCCGTAGATAAGGAGGATCCCCGATCTGCGCGACCTCCGTCGCGCGCTTAAGGCTTTTTTATTTCATGAAGCTGGCCTGGCCTAAATCTTCTCCCCTTTTTAAATGTACATTTTAATTTGTTTTAAATTATGGGGTATTTTAAATTCAGCCAAATTATTTAATTTGTTTTTAATTTATTTTAAATTTTTCATATTTATGTATTTTATCTTGTGGCTGTCCACCGCCCTGAGTCCTTTGGGAGAAGAGTGGTATAGAAATATAATATAATATAATAAATAAATAAAAAATAGAAAATCACTGAGCACACAGAGCTCACAGAAGAAAAAGGCGGGGAAAAAGGGAACCTCCCCTCCACACCCCAGGAACCAATCACAGGGCAGATTGCCTCACGCAGCCACCATCCTCTGCAATCAATCAGCCATAACGGTGTGTTCTGGCTCACTGCACAAACCTTCACTGCTCCAGCTACGAAATTTAAATATTTTAACAAAATCTCAGTTCTCTCTCAATACAGACTTGAGCCTGCTGGGAAGATTTCAATTATAATGTCTTCTCTTCATAACATACTTTAATTTAATCTTCTTCATAATTGGTATTTTAATCTATAGGGGCAATCTAATTATTCCCCTATGTGGTGCAATGGATCTTGATTGATTGGTTTGTGCGGATCTCAACTGTTGAAGTCTTTCAGTTGCATCCTTGTTTCAGCCAAAAACCCCTAATAGAAGATAAAGACAAACCATGATTTTGTCTTCTTCAGAACTGATACTTTAATACATTGGGGAAAAGTAATCTCGACTGCTTTGTCTGTGTCAGCTGCCATCTTATACTTATGCTTCACTATTTTGCCCTGGCAGACTGTTGCAATATTTTTAGGATCAGACTCAATAATAATAGTAAGAGTTAAAGGTTTAAATATACTTCCTTTTATTTACAATAGGCATTCTATATTCACTGAATATTCACAGATAGAAGCAAGGAAAAGGGTGAAGGTGGCTCCTTATATATACAGTGGGTGGAGCTATATGAGGGAGTGGTGAAATATGAATACATTAAGAATAGAAGGATAAGTTAACCCCTGATATCCCATTCATATACTATTTACACATTATAGAATAAGGCATTTACATCTGACAAATCCCCCTCTAAATGCCGATTCGTTATGCAACACCAATTACATTCAGATTCAGGACAATACAAGACATACAATTTAGAAGTTAAATATTTGTGCTGTTTAGAAGGTAAAGGCTTTGTCAATATGTCAGCTAATTGTTCTGAAGTATCACAGTGCACTGCTTTAATAAATCCATCCTGAGATAATTGTCTCACATGTTTAAATTTTATATCTATATGCCTGGACCTTTGTCCAATGGTGTCGGATCTAGATATTTCAATGGCTGCTTTATTGTCTTCATGCATAACAAAAGGCAAAGCAGGTTTTTTCCAAACATCTGAAATTAAATCATTAAACCATACAAGGTTATTTGCAGCTTTGGATAAACAAACATATTCCGCTTCTGTCGTTGAAGTGGCTACTAGTTCTTGTTTACCAGTGTACCAGTAAACTGGACAGTCATTCAAGAAAAAAATATAACCAGATGTACTTTTTCTGCATGATGTGTCGCCAGCCCAGTCCGCATCTGCGTAACATGCAAGCTTTGGTTCTTTATTATCACTAGGTTCTAATACTAAGCAAAAATCTAGTGTACATTTCAGATATCTTAAAATCCTTTTAACAGCTTCCCAGTGATACATTGTTGGTTTGCTGACGTGTCTGGATAATAAATTGAGTGGTAAGGCGATATCTGGTCTAGTCCAATTAGATATGTAAAGAAGTGAACCTATGATTGATCTATAAAATGTGTTATCTTTGAATTCAGGAGAAGATTCATCAGTATTTCTAAGAAAATCAGTTTGCATAGGAGTATCACAAGGTTTGGCATTGTTTAAATTGCACTTATTTAAAAGTTCTATAATCTTATCTCTCTGGGTAAGTTTGAATCCCTTTCTAGTCTTATTAATTTGGACACCAAGATATTTGTTCACTTTACCTAGAGATTTCAACGAGAAATGTTCATTTAACTTATTTACAAAAGTTTCTCTTCTCTCTTTGTGTTTTCCTATATACAAAATGTCATCTACATAAATCAACACAAATTCAGTGTAATCATCACCCTTTTTGACAAAGAAACAGTTATCAGCAGTGGTAGCATTGAAATCCATGGTCTTAAGTACTTTTACTAAACAATCATACCATCTTTTACCTGATTGTTTTAATCCGTATAAACTTTTGTTTAACAGCCAAATTTCATTTTTGTTGGTGTACTGACTGTGAGGTGCTCTTACATATATTTCCTTATCTAGTTTCGCGTGTAGATACGCAGTCTGTATGTCATATTGAAATACATCAAGGTTGAGTGCTGATGCTACCACTAGAGCTGTTTTGACACTCTCAGTTCTTACTGTGGGGGAATACGTTTCAGTATAGTCCTCCGGATATTTCTGTGCATAACCTTGTGCAACTAATCTAGCTTTGTATAGAGTATTGCTTCCTTCTAAGTTCTTAATTTTATATATCCACCTGGTACCAATAATTGTTTTATCTTTAGGTGCAATTGCAGGTGTAAATACATTTAATCCTTGTAAACTTTCCATCTCTTTCTTCATAGCAAGTTCCCATTTTTCTTTTTCTTCATGAGGAAGTTTTAACACTTCCTCATATGTATTAGGTGTTATCGGTTCACCATCCATATGCATTATGTAATCTCTGTATTTATTTGGTGTTTGATTTCTGTTGTTCCTAATGGCTCTTTCAGGTTTGCTATTGTTATCATGCAAATATCTTGCTTCCTTTTTTGTTAGTGTGTCTGTCTTTATTTTGTGTTGGCTATTTGTCCAAGTTTTGGTTTTGCTTTTATATTTGTTGATATTTTGTTTTTCTATGGTCCCTTCCTCATGAGATTTTGTATCTTTGCATTTATTTGGAAATATTTCATTAAGATGTAATTTAGACCAGTTGGCCTGTTCATGGAACACAGCTGTTCTGGAAACTATAAATTTGTTATTATTATCAATGAATCTGTACCCTTTGGTGCCAGTTTCATATCCCATAAATCTGAGTCTTCTGGATACGTTTTCTCCCTCCCTTCTCAACTGTTTAGGTATGTGTACGTCTGCAGTGACTCCAAATATGTGCATGTGTGCTAATTTTGGTTTCCTATTATACATTACTTCATATGGTGTCTTATTTACAATACTGGACCAGGTTCTATTTTGTGTGTAATTTGAATAATGTAAGGCTTCTGACCAAAATTGTTTGCTTAAGCCAGCATCCTCCAATGTGCACCTAATCATGGTTTGTAAAGTGGAATTTTTCCTCTCTGCAATCCCGTTCTGGAACGCAGAAAATGGACTGGACGTGTAATGTAGCATTCCTCTATCCTTTAACCATTGGGAGAATTCTTTGGACATGAATTCACATCCCCTATCTGTCATAATTTGTTTTATTCTGATATTGTGTTGTGTTTCTATGCGTTTGTAAAATTCCTTAAATTTTTGAAAGGTTTCATCTTTGTGTTTTAATGTGTAAACAAACCCATAGCGGCTATAATCGTCTACTATTGTCAGGAAGTAACGTTTTCTATAAGTGATTGATGGAGTTAATGGGCCAACTAGGTCCATGTGTACTAAGTCAAAAATTTTGTTAGTTGTTCTAGTAGATTTTCTTGGCCTGGGACTAGTTTTTAGTTTTGTAGATTTACATACTGAGCATTCCAAATAGTTTTCACAATTTTTTATTTTGACACCTTCTGCGTGTTCAATCATTTTTTGCACTACAGGAAAACTGGCATGTCCTAACTTCCTATGTAAGATGTGAGCACACTCATCATGAATTGGCTTACCTATTTTTGGTTTTTTTTCTTTGTGTGCATCTGCATGATCATGAGATATTTTACATTCATCATTGTCACTGTTGCTAATATTTTCATCATCTGCTTCAATACAATCTTCTATATTTGAATCAATGTTATGCAACCATTCTTCCTTTGTTATCAGATAAGGTAGGCCTCCTTTAATCATCACAGTGCCTACATTTATTTTATTCTTCTCTAAAGTCGCTTTTCCCTTTGAGAAAACTATATTAATGTCAGAGTCTCTACTTAGTTTTATGGCACTTAGTATGTTATGAGGTATTTCAGGTATTAATAATACCCCCTCTATTTTTCCTAGACCAGGCAAGGTTACATTCCCTCTGCCTAATACTTGAACCTTTTCTTGGTTAGCTACCTTTATTACAAATTTATCTTCTGTAAATGAAGATAATATATTTTTGTTATTAGTGGTGTGATTAGTTGCTCCAGAATCAATAAGCCAATTGTTGTTCTCATTTTGTTGTATTTTAGCGTTGTCTTGCTTATTTAGTCCATTCAGTGAACCAGATTTTCTATCCTTTGAATTTTCTCTGCCCCCTCTATTTTCTCTGTAATTTGGTGGGCTTCTATATCTATGTTTATCTATGGAAGACTGTCTATAATTGTATTTGTTCCTATATTCTGACCTATGTCTTTCCTTTGAAATTTTGGGACAATCTCTTCTATTGTGTTCCCTGGATCCACAATTGTGACATTTAAGTGTTTCATTATATTTGTCTTGGAAAGCTACTTTCCTAAAAGGTTTGTGCTCTGTGTGATTGCTATAACGATTTTTTCTTGAATTGTCTTCTGCTATCAATTTGTTGGATAGACTTTCTATGGATAAATATCCTAGATTGATAGTGTCTAAATGTGACATAAAACTATCCCATGATGAATCAAGTGAATTGATAATAACACTTTTCATTGTTTGGTCTGAAATCACCTCCCCCCTCAAATGCAGTTCAGCTCTTATTTTGTTTAAAGATATCAAATGCTCACTTATAGAAACCCCTGGTTTCACCCTAGATGAAAAGAAATCCTTAGACATTCTTGTGGTGGTGGCTACACTGTCACTGTGAAACAAATTAAACATGCATTGAATAATTTCTGAAACAGTTAGGTTTGGTTTGATGCTATGATACATTGCAGGAGACACACTAGATATTATTAAGAAAAATGCCCTATGGTGTAAACAATCTATTTTTAAAGTCCAAGGTCTTTTTGGGGGACTAGTGATAAAAAATAGTAAATTTTCTTTCATAAATATAACCTGGAGCTGTTGATACCATTCTTGCAAATTAATGCCATCAACCCTTAGTTTTGGGAAGTCGCTGGGTAAGTTTCCCACATTATTTTGTCCATTACTTACAACCTGAGGTAGTCCGTGGTCTCGCAAGTGTAGAAAATTGCAAAACGGCATGGGGATGCTCGCAACGAGTCTGCGCGGTTCTCTCGCCAGTTCATGTCTTCCCGGACCGTCTGCATAGTTTCGCGCATGCGCGTTGTTCATTTCTTCTTCGGCGTCGTCGTGGAAGGTTCTCTCCATTGCGGCTCGTTCGCTCCGCTCCTCTTCAGACGAGTCGGTCTCTGGTTCGGCCTTGGGAGTTCTGACGACGGAGGCTGCTGTTCTTTTTCTTTTGGGGGCGTTGGCATTTGCTTCGGTCTGTGGTGTAGGACGGAATCGACAAGGCTCTCTGGGTTCGGGCGTCGTCGCTGTCGAAGTCAGGATGGGAGCGGGCAGGTCTTGAGGTGTCGGCTTGCTCGCTCGCTTCTTCGGTGGCTCTTTGGTAATTTTTAGTTTTGGCCCAAATGCAGCAAAAAGCGTTTTCATTGCTGACTTTACTTGGGATCTTGTTGGGCCATCTTCACTTTCTGTTTCTGACTCTTCCGATGAGTTTGAATCCTCTTTTTCATTTTCGTTGTCTGATAACGTTTTTCGCGCCAGAAATTTTGAACTGAGCATTTTGATTGGCTCTGCTTCGCTCATCTCGGAGGTCTGTTGAAACCAAGATGGCTGCCATTCAAAATTTCGCGCCGGAGCACATTTTTTCTTCTTCGTAATGACTTTCTCTGCAGTCGTATTACTCACTATTTTTGTGTCTTTAGATTTCTCATTAGTGATGTTTTTCTCTCTCGCTGCTCCGCTGTTCTTTAGCATTTCTTGGAGGTTCGCGATGAGGCTTTCATCATTCTTCTGGCTTTTTAATAGTTTTAATATCTCTGACCTGAGTTCGTTATTCTCTATTTCGATTTCTTCCTGGTCATCATTTTCATCTCTTATTTCTTCGTCTTCAGTGATGTATTCTTCGGATTCTCTCGAAATTGCGTTTGTGGATTCGTTGATTATTTCTTGTTCTGTTTCTATTTCTTTGCTGTAGGCCCTGGTGTTGGGCCTATCTTTCTTAGACATTTTTTAAGTTTTTATTGAGTCAATTAACCATCCTCTGCTACCAGCTAGTTGCAATATTTTTAGGATCAGACTCAATAATAATAGTAAGAGTTAAAGGTTTAAATATACTTCCTTTTATTTACAATAGGCATTCTATATTCACTGAATATTCACAGATAGAAGCAAGGAAAAGGGTGAAGGTGGCTCCTTATATATACAGTGGGTGGAGCTATATGAGGGAGTGGTGAAATATGAATACATTAAGAATAGAAGGATAAGTTAACCCCTGATATCCCATTCATATACTATTTACACATTATAGAATAAGGCATTTACATCTGACACAGACTGCCATGAAGTGTGGGGAGGGGGGAACGAAGGGGGGAACGCTTGAGGAAATGAAAGTAAGCATTGAATCTCCTCAAGACACCGCCTCAAGGTCACCCAGTTGGAAGAATGACTGGGCGACAATGCAAACTACGCTTGAACTATCCGTTAGGAGAACAACTTGCCTGAATTGGATTGGTTACTCTGGAGGAACAGAGTGGCTTCCAGAAATAATACACAGGTAGTCCTCGCTTAGCACCTGAGTCGTACAGCAACTATTCACACTTACAATGGTGAGGAACCAATCCTCCCATTTAAAACCTTCTGCAAAGGAAAGCAAAGCAGAAGTTACATCTTAAACACAGTCACATTTTCACTTAGTGACAGCCTTGCTCAACGGCTGATCCAATCATGGTCCTTCAATGAGGACTTTCTGTATCCTGCTCAAATGAAGGGTGTGTTGGGTCCTTTCTTCATATTATTAGAAATCCAAATCTTAATTCAAGAGTGGATTCGTGGATTTAATCAAGAATAGTTTGGGATTACCACATTACTCAAACTAAAATCATTTTAAAGACTCACGAATGAAGGTGAATATACGTGTCCCAGGATAATGTCGCATTTTAAAGATTATTTGATTTTTATTTACTAGTCTGGGATATTTTTGTCCCCCGATTCCAAAGTTCTTGGAGATACATAATATGTATTGTAGAAACAAATTTTAATTCTTAATTGAATTGAGATGACGGTTGGGTACCCTTCAAACCCATCACAATTAAATAATCAGTCTGGTGTTTGAGGCACAACCAGTGATTTTCAGAATGGTTTTAGCAGAACTCGTTGATCTTTTCCCCCCAGAATTAAATTTTTCATAAGTAATCGATTATCCTTCGCTTTATTCTGTGTGTCTGTGGCTCCACGATGGAAATGGGTGGTTTAGGAGGAGCAACGCAGCTGATGAGGTCAGGCCCCCAGGGAGGGGTTTAGGCCTTGCAAAAGGAAAGAACAACATGGCTTCTTGGCTTTCACACCTCCCACCTCACCGGATGGCTATTTTTGTTTAATTTTATTTTTCATTCTCTTTGGGTGCAAGAGAGGTTAGGAAGATGGGCACACGGAGCTGCAGCAGAGAGAAAGGCTTTGGTGTGGTGAAGAAGGCCGGGGAGCCGAGCTGCGTCTTGAGCTGATGGGCGTGGGTGTGATGTCCTTGGTGGGGATGACGCAGTTCCTCCTTTGGCCCGTTGAGTTGAAGGACTGACTCAAGAGAAGCTGCAGCTTTTCATCTCTCTGGGGAAGGAAGCCGAGAGTGACGGAGAACAAGACCGGCTTCCCAGGAATCCTGAAGTGAAGATGGGAACCATCTCTTGGATGACAGGTTTGAGACCTCCTCCTTCTTCCTCCTCCTCACTCCCATCTAAATCAAATTATTCTTCTTTCCTGTGCCCAAGATCACTCGACACTCGCATCCTTCTCTTCTTCTAGATGCTTCTCAAAAATTCAGCACTTCCTCTCCCTTCAGAGTTCTTGCTTGGATCAATCTCCTAGGTAGAAGTCACAAAATGTCACATGGGGAAGTATGGTTAGATGCAGCTCTTCTGCAAGCAAGCAAAGTTACCTTGATGATAACCTTCTGTAGCTTTCTCTTATGATGATGGCGTTGATGATGCGATCCATTCAGTCGTCTCCGACTTTTGGCGATTTTATGGGTCAGCTCTCTCCACGTCTTTCAATCTTGTTTCTTTGAGTTGTTCTATGCTGTGATGGTGTCCAACTATAGTGGGTTTTTTTTGGTGGCCTGGTTTCCTTTTACTACTAACCGCCTCCTGTTAGATGAAGCTGAATTCTGTCTATAAAGGAGAATATTTGTAGCTCAGGATTGAAGTGAGGGGTCCTTGGTGCTCGCTGAGCTTGGTTGTTTTCTTGCAGACATTTCATGACCCAACTAGGGAACATCATCAGTGGTGGAGGGGAGTGAAATTTGAGGAAATGTCGAGCACTGATGATGTTACCTAATTTGAATAATGAAATGTCTGCAAGAATACAACCAAGCTCAGAGAGCACCAAGGACCCTGCAAGAAAGCCGTCATCTTATCTCTTGCAGTGAATAGTATTGTGTGTAGGAGACCTCCTATTTCCACCTTCTGCTCCTACAGAATACAGAAAAACGGAATTGGAAGGGACCTTGGAGGTCTTCTAGTCCACCCCCTGCTCCAAGTAGGAGACCCTAAACCTTTTCAGTCAAATTCAGACAAATTACAAATTACTGGGGGAAATGGATCATCTTTTCTTTTAATTGCATAAGGGATCAAAGGTCTCTCAAAGTGATTACTTTAATTTACATGAATTTAATATATGGGTTATCAAGGTATTTTTATCCTAGTTCTGAAATCGGGGAGTTTCTTTTAAAAAGTCTCCCATTTCTATGAAATGTAAAACCAATCTTCTTTTCCCTCAGAATCTTTGAGGCTTTTAGTCCCGTTTTCAAGGTCTCTCTGTATAATGTCTTCCCCTTCAGTCTTCCATTTTGAATTTCCCCCCCCCCCCGCTTCTTTCTTTTATGCTCTGGGGAGCCCCGTTACGGAAACAGAAACTACCAGTTTTCCACAGAGAACTGAAGAGATTTTTTTGGTATTCTGTTTAAGCCACTTTTGTTTCTTTTCTCTTTCAGTTCTTTTGTGGATGAACCTGGGAGCAGGTAAGACCGATGCTTGTGCAGACTTTCTCTGCAGCTACACAATGCTAGATTGGGATGGTTGTTGCCTGTGAAGGAGAGAGAGGTCGAAATGCAGGAGGAGGAAGAATGGCAGAAAGTGGAGGGGGAGTTAAAAAGGCTATCGGCCTAGAATCCCTACGTAGCCGCAAGCAAACTAAGTCCAACCTCCCTTGAGTGCTGTTGTCCCTTATCTAACTCTAACCGAGTGCTGGCTTTTCGTTGAGAAGATTCTCATGCATGGGCTTTTAGCAATAAATCAATTTAATTGGATCTTTGGGTGTAGACCTCTTTGTAATGCCTGATACAAAATATTGCAATACCCAAAGCCAAAATATAAATGCACAAGGGGAACCTTGTCCCCTTTTGCATTTGTGATCATTTTTTGGGGGGTTTGGTGTGGGTACAATCCCATCTCCAGAGAGCCATTTGGTCCAGTGGTTAAGCTACTAGGTTAGAAAGTGGGAGATGTGGTGAGTTCTAGCTGCACCTTAAGCACGAAAGCTGGCTGGGTGACTTTGGGCCAATCACCAGGAGACGGAGAGTTCTAGTCCCACCTTCCATACAAAAGCCATCTGGGTTATTTTGGACCTATTTCTTTCTCTCTCTCTCATTCCAACCCACCTCACAAAGTGGTAGTTGCAGGGAAAATAGGAGGTGGAAGGTGGGTATGTTTGCCTTCTTGAATTATTTGTAAAAACAATACATGAGATATAAATAAATTAGATGCAGACAGACAGACAGACAGACAGAGATAGATAGATAGATAGATAGATAGATAGATAGATAGAGACATACATACATACATACATACTCGTGGTGAAATGTAAAATTTGTTACTACCGATTCTGTGGGCGTGGCTTGGTGGGTGGGTGGGGTAATGTGACTGGGTGGGCGTGGCCAACTTTTAAAAAAAAAACTTTTAAAAGCATTTTTTCTACAACCTCTTCGGCCGAAGAGGAGAGGAGGAGGAAGAAAGTAGGAGAGGAGAGGAGGGAGGGAAGGGAAAGGAAGAAGAAGGAGAAGAAGGTCTGTTGTGAAATGAGGGAAAAGAAAAGGTAGAAGAGTAGCCCCGAATGCAATTAACGTGTCTTATTTGTATGCTCTCTTTAAGAAAATACGTATATGTATGATTAATTGTGTATAAGAAAAAGTACATTTACATTATTTGTATAAGAAATATTTTTTTTAAAAAAAAATCAAATAAATAAATGAATAAATATGAGCCAGTTGCCAAGCCTCCGAATTTTGATCCCTTGACCGTGGGGAAGCTACAACGGTCGCAAATATGAAAAATGGTCGAAGATCACTTTTTCCAGTGCTGTTGTACCTTTGAACGGTCAATAAACGAATGAACTTTCTGTATTCAGCTATTTTGAATTAAAAAGTCTGTGCAGAGAAATTGAAAGAGGTCAGTGGAAAATTGATTCCCGGAGAGGGTGAAAAAAGGAGGCCTAAATGATTTCTATCTCCTTCGCAGATTCACGGACAGATTTGTCTCCGGCAACTTCAAGACTGTCCTTGTTTCCTCCACACAGCATTTTTGTCCAAGGAGAATGGATGACCTTGAAATGTTCAGTTCCAGACATATATCGGCCACACGTTTTCTTTTTCCGTTGTAAAAATGAGTCCGGTTCTCCCATCCTGGAAAAAAATAATCAGAGAAATACTTGGAATATTAGCACCGCACATCTGAATGAAACCCGGAAGCTTATTTGCAGCTGTTGGTCAAAATCCCACACTGGAACAGGGACAAAATGGTCCTATTCTCCACAAAGTGATTCCAGAGAGTTCTTGGTTGTCGGTAAGAGAGTTCCTTATTGCTAGAATTCATTGTTTAAGGACTGAAAATACACCGTGAACTAACATCACTAATATATCACTAACCAATCCCAACAGAAACAGAGTAAAAAGAATAACAGAATAACAGAGACGGAAGGGACCTTGGAGGTCTTCTAGTCCAACTCCCTGCTCAGGCAGGAAACCCTCTACCATTTCAGATGGTAGAGGTGGTGACTCAGGGGTGAAATCCTGCAGGTTCCAACAGTTTCTGGAGAATCGGTAGTGGAAATTTTGAGTAGTTTGGAGAACCGGCAAATACCTCTTTTGGCTGGCCCCATAATGGGGTGGGAATGGAGATTTTGCAATATCCTTCCCCTGCCACGCCGACCAAGCCACGCCCACAGAAACGGTTTGGAAAAAATTTGAATTTCACCCCCGAAGTGACTGCATCTAATAATTACCTTTTTATGTTTACATATTTAGCATATTCTCTAATGTTGCTCACAGACATAGAGTCTCAATTTAATATTCAAATATTACATATATAATGTATTTCTTTAAAAAAAACAACAAAGATTAGACTGCAAGCATTCCGATAAAGCAGGCAAAGTTTCCGCAATACAAGGATTAGTCCAACTGCAGTCCGACAAGGCAGGCAGAAGTCCAGTAATGCAGAGATCATGGATTATTTCTAGTTTTTGCTCGTCACAAACTGAACCGGCCACCACACCCACATTTATACCCTGTGGGGTATGGTCCAGTGGCTCAGCTAATCTCTGGCACGCCTTCCCCTCTGCTGCGCACAATTCTCCCTGCGCCTCTGCCGAGGGTCCAGCCAGCACTTATCTCTTTTGTCGCTGTCCACCTGTGGCTGCGGGGACATGCTTGGCTCTGGGCCTATCTTTGGCCTTCGGTGTCCTCCGGAGGCATTGCCAGAGAGGAGGGTCCTGGAGAGGAAGGCCTTGCCAATTCCTCTCCCTCACTCTCAGAGTCTGCATCTGTCGATAGCCCAGGCTCAGGCAACGGAGCCACAACAAACTGCTTGCAGAGCTATACTGGTCTACCCATTTATTTTTGCAGGCACTGGTCTACTCATGTATTTTTGCAGGCACTGGTCTACCCATTTATTTTTGCAGGCACTGATTTAGTCATGTATTTTTGCAGGCACCAGTCTACCACCAAACTGCCTTTTACCACTGATCAACTGTAGGGCGGCCCTTTGAAGCCCCACCGCAAGATAGCCCATCAGCTGGGACTCAGGAGGCAGCAATGGATTGGGGGTGGGGCCAAATAAAAAGTAAGAATAACATGGGGAGGGGTCGGGGGGTCGGCAAAACCGGTTCGGTGACATCATATCGTCACCGCTACCGGCTCGGCAGAACTGGGCGGAACCAGGAGGAACCCACCACTGTCTTCAGGCGGTGTCTTGAGGAGATTCGGCGCTTACTTTCATTTCCCCAAGTATTCCCCCTTGGTTCCCCCCTCTTCACACTTCATGGCAGTCTGCCACCGCAAAGTGCTGAAGCATAAGGATAAGATGGCAGCCGACACAGACAAAGCAGTCGAGATTACTTTTCCCCAATGTATTAAAGTATCAGTTCTGAAGAAGGCAAAACCATGGTTTGTCTTTATCTTCTATTAGGGGTTTTTCACTGAAACAAGGATGGAACTGAAAGACTTCAACAGTTGAGATCCGCACAAACCAATCAATCAAGATCCATTGCACCACATAGGGGAATAATTAGATTGCCCCTATAGATTAAAATACCAATTATGAAGAAGATTTTTAAAAAGTATCTTATGAAAAGAAGAAATTATAATGGAAATCTTCCCAGCAGGCTCAAGTCTATATTGAGAGAGAACTGAGATTCTGTTAAAATATTTAAATTTCGTAGCTGGAGCAGAGAAGATTTGTGCAGTCAGCCAGAACACACCGTTATGGCTGATTGATTGGAGAGGGATGGTGGCTGTGTGAGGCAATCTGCGCTGTGATTGGTTCCTGGGGTGTGGAGGGGGAGGTTCCCTTTTTTCCGGCCTTCTTCTTCTGTGAGCTCTGTGTGCTCAGTGATTTACCTCACGATGCTCCTGTTGAACCTGACAGTTTTTTGTTTTTTGTTTGCTGTATATATTCAAGGGGTCCTCAACTTTCGATCCCAATAGAGCCCAAAATTTACGTCGCTACTTATTTATTTATTTATTTATTTATTTGTTTATTTATTTATTTATTTATTTATTTATTTATTTGAATAGATTCAGGGAGTCCTTAACGTTTGACCACAATAGAGCCCAAAATTTCCATTGCTAAGTGAGACTTTTGTTAAGGGAATTTAGCCCTGTTTTATGACATGTCTTGCCGCATTTGTTAAGTGAATGGCTTCAGTTGTTCATTTAGTGGCAGGGTTGTTAAGTGAATCTGGCTTCCCCGTCGACTTTGCTCGTCAGAAGGTCTCAAAAGGGGATCACGTGACCCCCCACGACACTGTGACCGTCATAATTATGAGTCAGTTGCCAAGCGCCCAAATGTTGATCGTATGACCATGGGAGTGCGGCAACGGTCATAAGTGTGGAAAACGGTCATAAGTCACTATTTTCAGTGGCGTTGTAATTTCAAACAGTCACTAAACAACCTGATGTAAGACAAGTACTATCCATAGTTATAAAATGTATTTATTGATATAAAAATACAAGTTTGTGTCAGTGTCTCTGACTCCATTTGGACACCAGCTACGCAATTCCCTGACAGACTCCTAGAATCAGATAATGCCCAGGATTTTCCCCTGTTTGATGGGTTTTCTCTTCTGCCTTTAACTGAAATTGAGCTGCAGCATCATTTCTTCAAGGTGACGCCCATGTCTAGGCCTAATAAGGACCAAGAGAGAGACATTTTGCTGCAATCAGGGGTGATTTTTCTGCCTCCTTTTGGGTGGAAACACAATGTCACTATACAATATCCCCTTTTCTTCCCGTTGTGTAAGACGGCTCGTCCTTGTTGGTCCAGGAAGAGATGGGGTGAAGGAGCCCTGGATGCAGCTGTAGGTGACCTCTGAGTCCTGGGAAAAATTAGGGGAATGAGAAGACATTGTTCAATCTGCCTGCAGCTGAGGAACCCATTGAGAACATGGGATTTCACCATCATTTTGCATCTCTTTTAGAAATAATTTAGCTTAGCAGGTTTCCTATGGCCTAGAAAGATGGCCAGCCCATCAAGGAAAAGAAGGGTTGATTTTCAGCATCTGATCTGACCCAGTCTAGTTTCCTATCTCACATTCCTGAAGGTTTTGAGATGCTCCTGAGAAACCCACAGGGACAATCCCCTAAAACTTTGCCCCCAACACTTGATTAGAGGAATCTTTCATGGCTTCTCAGATACTTGGCTTTTGAAATATTCCTTTCTGTTTGTGTGGCCTTCAAGGCCATTCGATTTCTTGGCCAACACATGATTTATGAAACTGATGGCCATAAAGAGAATTATTCTGCTTCCCCACTTTTAAAGAAAGATCTGGTACTTCCAAAATTCCTAAGTTCTTTGGTTGAAACCACCAAGTATGTCAAGAAAATTAGAGCAGATATTCAGAGAGTTCCAGACAAATTGTCTTATGGAAGGTAAGTCCTGTTTAAATGCAAGAGTTAAAGTTCAGAAGCTCTAACTACTATTCACATCATTCCTGATTCTTCCCAACAGTTGGGTGACTCCAGAGGACACCATCAATAGTGGGGATAAAACTTGGTTTCATTCTCCAATGTAAACAGACATTTAAACATAAACCTCCCTGCAGACACTGATTAAAGTCACCCATGAATCCCACCAGCTACCTTGACAGGTGAGGAAGGAGAAGCCGTTCCTGCTTGAGGCTCCATCACTGCAAGATCATTTCTTTCCTCTTCCTTTTCCATGAGCTGAAATTGCTCCTGGGATGCTGATGCTTCCAAGGGAGAAATAACAATATAAAAAGAAAGATAAAACAGCTTCTTTCCACCATTCTCACATATTCTTTGCCCGTCTCTCTCAGGCCTGGCTCTCCTTTCCTGCCTCCCCAGAGAATCTCTCAGTCAACATCTCCAACCACATCAGGAGCCACCTAGGACTCCAGGTGAGGGGACCCTTGAACCCAAACAGCTTCACTTACTGCTCTTCTTCTTCCAGCAATAAAAGGCAAGTGGAACCAATAGGATCATAAGAGGAATCGCCGCCCAGGAATATCTCCATATAGGATCTGAATCTTGGGTACCAACTGGTTTGAGCAACAAACAAGAAAGATGATTTAGTGTTTCTTGATAGGACGTTTTTACTCTCCCTGTTCCATCTATTCTAATAGGTTTAAATTCTATTAAATCTACAAATGAAACAGACCCAATGTCAGAGTTCCAAGTAACACCTGACACCCCCCTTTTTTTAATCCACCTCAGTTCTGGCTTTTTCATGGACGTCTCTGTGGAGCTCCTTAACAATCCCACAAAAGCCATTTTTCTTTCTCCAGGACTTTCTTTGTTCTTCCTAGTTTAGCTTCTCATGGTGGTCTCAAGATTTAACCACATCCAAATCTCCTCCTACCTCTCTCAACTGTGATGTTTGTCCCCTGACTCAAAGGAGACGTGACCCATCGGTTGCTTCTCTTCTCTTCATAACTGCAAGCAAATTCCCCATTGTGGTTGAACGAGGCATGAAGGATTCTCAGAGAGGCCATTTGAAGAGGATTTGTGGGTTCACTGGAGGGTTCCAGAAGGCCTTCTTCCCTGGAGGTGATCTCCACCCCATCCTTGTAGAAATGGAACTTCTTCTCTGCGTTGCTTCCTTCCGTTGAGCAGAGGAAGAGCAAGGGGTCCCCTTCCTTCACCCTCTGGGACAACGGAGCCACTTTCAGCAGTGGGGAAGGAAGGAAATCTGCACAAAATGTTCACAAGGGAGATATGAATCTCTACTTTGAAGCAGAGGAGTTTCCTCAAATCAACCAGAGCCTCCTTGAATCTAAGGTACCATTTCTAGGAGGTAAAGCAGTGATATTTGAGATAATAGAGGTTAAAATGGAAAATAAGGAGGAAAAATGAATTTTACTGTACTTTAGTGTGAAAATAACACACAAGAGAGTCTAGACCAAGAAATCATGACCTCTATCTTCCCATCAACTGAATCTTCCAACTGAAGAAACGCAAATTTCTGTAATATGCAGTACAGTACACAAAATGTATAAGTAGGTAGTTATGAAGCAAAGAAGAGTAGAAAAGGATTCGTTGTTTCTGTAACTGTTCTCACAATGTTGTCATCACCATAATATAGCAATGGGGAGATATTTTTCCCATGGAAAGTACTTCCTGCTAACCATTTTCTTACAGGAGGTGTTATTTATTGAGAGATGGGTTTACTGGATTCATTTTTGAGAGATATATCATGCATTTTCATAGCTTGAGCATTGTGTTACCCTCTGGTATGAATATTTTGGAGTAATAAATATTCATCTTACCAACCACTGAGAAGACCAGCTGGTTACTTTCCGGAGAATAAGACCATCCCCCAGATGTTTCTATGATCTTGCATTTACATATTATCTTTATTTGGCGAGAGCTCAGATTTTCAGTCCTGACATTGAAGATATTGTTAAGGAGATGTCGATCTTCAATTGATAAGTAGGATTGATCCATACAGTAGAAAAAGAACTCAATTCTATGAGATCCCTTGGGACTTCCTGACTTGATTCCCTTGGGCAGGGAGCAATTCAAGGGAATCTCTTCTCCTTTCATAATAAAGTTGTTTGGGAGAGACGAGGACAGCCTGGGGGCTGGTAGAGATGAATCTGTCTGTGAACCTGAGGAAAGAAAGAGAAGCCATTGAGTCCGTCCTTCTGATCTCCCCCTGGAACCAAATCTCTACACCAAAAAATCCACCCTGATTCCCAGAAAGGCTCTTATCCATAATCTTTTGTGAGGATCCTTGACCCATTGCTTCCTCTTGCCAGGACAGAAATGGGACAAGAAGGGACCAACGCTGTAAATGAAAAGTTCTTCTCCCCTTGATGGCTTACATGAAGGTCCATCCAAGTGTGGGAAGCCCCCCCTCCCCTTCTAGAGAATGAAATACCCTGTTTTCCCCAAAATAAGACCCAACCGGAAAATAAGCCCTAATGCGTCTTTTGGAGCAAAAAATTAATATAAGACCCGTCTTCTTTTCGGGAAAACACGGTATATTCGGGGGATATTAAAAGAGGTATAATATTATATTTCCCCAAAGGAGAAATGGAGAAAACATTTACTTAAAGGCAGAAAGCAGCCCCAGTCCTCCTGCATAGTAAAACAGCCTCCAGCAGATGCCTGAAAACTTTAGAGATGGAGATTTTGTGCCCATTAAGAAATCCAGGCCAATCTATTCATAAACAAAACATCTTCAACTCCAGAGTGATGGGATTAAGAAGGACAGGACATGACCTTTAGGACATAATAGGATTAACCCACCACCATTAGAATAGCAAAAGACACAGAGCTCACTCCATTGCACAACTCCCTAGGTGCATTTCAGAAATCACACAACCCCAAGCAACATCTCAGAAATGTGCAAAAATCCTTGCACTCATCAAGCTACTTTGTCAGCTGTTCCAGAACCACATGCTGGATGTGCTCATCAATAAAGAGAATCCTTCTTTCCAATCAGCTTCCATTTTATTTCCAGCATTCTCCCAGATTGGAACTGAGCCAGATGGATTTTTCTTCCTACACAAGATTTCATCCTTCCCTGATTTTTTAGGACCATCTTCTTTCTGCTCTCCTTGCTTTGCAGACCTTTCTTCATTTTACATTGGGAGAAGAAGAAGTTGAGGTGGACATTCTTTAGAAGGGTCCATCTTAGACTCACCAGGGACATGAACTGAAGGATTTTCAGGGCTATCTGGTAAAAACAGCTATTCATTCTAGTTGGAATGAGCTAGAAAAGCAGAGCGATTGCACCCACAGAGATGGACTTTTCTCCTTCTGAATCACTCTTCGGGCTTTCGCTTTCATTTGACCTTCTCCCTCCTTCAGAGGCTGCAACAATCAGAAGACAAGCACACTCTGCATGAAGGTCTCTTACCTGCTCCCAGGAGGATCCATGAAAGGACTGAAAGAGAGAAGGAGGGAAGGTGGAGTCAAGAGAAGGAAAGATGTTCCCAGGCTGGGCAAAAGTTTCATCCCCACCATCTTCTTCTTCTTCCCTGAATGGGTGCAGCAGGTGAGATGCTACCCTGAAGGAGGAGGAGGAAGGGGTCTTTTCCCACCCATGTTCTGGCTATTGAGGGAGGTGGGTCATAAGCGTCCCCAAACCTTATTATGGCTGGAATTACGAGCAGATATGGAGATCTTCAGGGACCCAGACACATTTTTTCTCCAAAGTTCAGCTGTTCTGATGTCCTCAGTGCTCAGTCATTTGAGAGGAGCAGGAAGGAGAAAAGGGAGCCTCCTTATACTCAACGCCCTTCACTGAAACCCACAGAATGATCAATTTCTTTGTTCATCCATTGCCCCAACTCCCTATCTATCTAATTGACCGTGAAGCTGCACTTTTGGGTCGCCTTCTGGGTGTTTCTAACGGGAGGAATTGAGACTGCTCTGCATCCCCCCACAAATCCCCTTTAGTTGAGATGGCTCTGAATCATGAGATCTCCCAGATGTTTCATGACCCAAACTAGGTACCATCATAAACAAAAGCACTCAAGATTTTACCTATTTTGGGTCATGAAACATCTGCAAGGAAAAAACCAAGCTCAGACCATCCAATCCGAACTGAAGAAACTTCTTGGATGAGAAGCAAAACATCTTCAAAGGAAAAAAAAAACCCCAAGAAAGTCCATTTGCCTCCTGAAAAAGCCCCTTTGGGACAACCATGACCTGGATGATGGAGAATCTCTACAAACCAAGCTCAGAGAGCACCAAGGACCCCTCATTTCAATCCTGAGCGACAAATATTCTCCTTTATAGACAGAATTCAGCTTCATCTAACAGGAGGAAAAAGGAAACCAGACCACCAAAAAAACCACAATGGCTTGGACACCATCACAGCATAGAACAACTCAAAGAAACAGAGCAAGATCAAAAGACGTGGAGAGAGATGGCCCATAAAATCGCCAAAAGTCGGACATGACTGAATGGTTCACATCATCAACACCATCATCGTAACAGAAAACTACAGAAGGTTTTCATCAAAGTAGCTTTGGTTGCTTGCAGAAGAGCTGCATCTAACCATACTTCCCCATGTGACATTTTGTGACTTCTACCTAGGAGGAGATTGATCCAAGCAAGAACTCTGAAGGGAGAAGGAAGTGCTGAATTTTTGAGAAGCATCTAGAAGAAGAGAAGGATGCGAGTGTCGAGTGATCTTGGGCACAGGAAAGAAGGAAAGAAGTAGAATTAGATTTAGATAGGAGTGAGAAGGAGGAAGAAGGAGGCCCCAAACCTGTCATCCAAGGGATGGTCCCCATCTTCACTTCAGGATTCCTGGGAAGCCGGTCTTGGCCTCCGTCACTCTCGTCTTCCTTCCCCAGAGAGACGAAGAGCTGCAGCTACTCTTTAGTCAGTCCTTCAACTCAACGGGCCAAAGGAGGAACTGCGTCATCCCCACCGAGGACATCACACCCACGCCCATCAGTTCAAGACGCAGCTCGGCTCCCCGGCCTTCTTCACCACACCAAAGCCTTTCTCTCTGCTGCAGCTCAGTGTGCCCATCTTCCTAACCTCTCTTGTACCCAAAGAGAATGAAAAATAAAATTAAACAAAAAATAGCCATCCGGTGAGGTGGGAGGTGTGAAAGCCAAGAAGCCATGTTGTTCTTTCCTTTTGCAAGGCCCAAACCCCTCCCTGGGGGCCTGACCTCATCAGCTGCGTTGCTCCTCCTAAACCACCTATTTCCATCGTGGAGCCACAGACGCATAGAATAAAGCGAAGGATAATCGATTACTTATGAAAAATTTAATTCTGGGGGGAAAAGATCAACGAGTTCTGCTAAAACCGTTCTGAAAATCACTGGGTGTGCCTCAAACACCAGACTGATTCTCCTAATTGTGATGAGTTTGAAGGGTACCCAACCCTCATCTCAATTCAATTAAGAGTTAAAATTTGTTTCTACGATGTATATTATGTATCTCCAAGAACTTGGGGGATAAAAATATCCCGGACTAGTAAATCAAAAAGCAAATAATCTTTAAAATGCAACATTATCCTGGGACACGTATATTCGCTTCATTCGTGAGTTTTTAAAATGATTTAGTTTGAGTAATGTGGTAATCCCAAACCATTCTGGATTAAATCCACGAATCCACTCTGGAATTAAGGTTTGGATTTATAATAATATGAAGAAAGGACCCAACGAACCCTTCATTTGAGCAGGATACAGGTAGTCCAAATTGAAGGACTATGATTGGATCAGCCGTTGAGCAAGACTGTCACTAAGTGAAAATGTGACTGTGTTTAAGATGTAACTTCTGCTTTCCTTTGCTTTGTGGAATGTTTTAAATGGGAGGATTGGTTCCTCACCATCGTAAGTGTGAATAGTTGCTGTATGACTCAGGTGCTAAGCGAGGACTACCTGTGTATTCTTTCTGGAAGCCACTCTGTTCCTCCAGAGTAACCAATCCAATTCAGGCAAGTTGTTCTCCTAACTGATAGTTCAAGTGTAGTTTGCATTGTGGCCCCCTCTTTCTTCCAACTAGGTGACCTTGAGGCGGTGTCTCGAGGAGATTCGGCGCTTACTTTCATTTCCCCAAGCATTCCCCTCTTCGTTCCCCCCTCCCCACACTTCATGGCAGTCTGCCACCGCAAAATAGTGAAGCATAAGGATAAGATGGCAGCCGACACAGACAAAGCAGTCGAGATTACTTTTCCCCAGTGCATTAAAGTATCAGTTCTGAAGAAGACAAAACCATGGTTTGCCTTTATCTTCTATTAGGTGTTTTTGGCTGAAGCAAGGATGGAACTGAAAGACTTCAACAGTCGAGATCCGCACAAACCAATCAATCAAGATCCCTTGAATGATATAGCAGAAAGATTAGATTGCCCCTATAGATTAAAATACCAATTATGAAGAAGATTAAATTAAAGTATGTTATGAAGAGAAGACATTATAATTGAAATCTTCCCAGCAGGCTCAAGTCTATATTGAGAGAGAACTGAGATTCTGTTAAAATATTTAAATTTCGTAGCTGGAGCAGTGAAGGTTTGTGCAGTGAGCCAGAACACACCGTTATGGCTGATTGATTGCAGAGGATGGTGGCTGCGTGAGGCAAACTGCGCTGTGATTGGTTCCTGGGGTATGGAAGGAGAGGTTCTCTTTTTTCCCGCCTTTTTCTTCTGTGAGCTCTGTGTGCTCAGTGATTTACCTCACGATGCTCCTGATGAACCTGACTGTTTTTTGTTTTCTTTTTGCTGTATATATTCAAGGAGTCCTCAGCTTTCAACCACAATAGAGCCCAAAATTTCCACTGCTAAGTGAGACATTTGTTAAGGGAATTTTGCCCCGTTTTACGACCTTTCTTGTCACATTTGTTAAGTGAATGGCTTCAGTTGTCCATTTAGTGGCAGGGTTATTAAGTGAATCTGGCTTCCCTGTCGACTTTGCTCGTGAGAAGGTCGCAAAAGGGGATCACCTGACCCCACGACACTGCGACCGTCATAAATATGAGTCAGTTGCCCAGCACCCGAATTTTGATCATATGACCATGGGAGTGCCGCAACAGTCATAAGTGTGGAAAAAAGTCATAAATCACACTTTTCAGTGGTGTTGTAATTTCAAACAGTCACTAAACAACCCAATGTAAGACAAGTACTACCTGTAGTTATAAGATGTATTTATTGATATAAAAATACAAGTTTTTGTCAGCGTTTCTGACTCCATTTGGACACTGGCTGCGCAATTCCCTGAGAGGCTCCTAGAATAAGATAATGCCCAGGATTTTCCCCTATTTGATCGGTTTTCTTTTCTGTCATAAATAGAAGCTCAGCTGCACTTCATCATCTCTTCAAGGGTGATGCCCATGTCTAGGCCTAATAAGGACCAAGAGAGAGACATTTTGCTGCAATCAGGGGTGATTTTTCTGCCTCCTTTTGGGTGGAAACACAACGTCACTATACAATATCCCCTCTTCTTCCCGTTGTGTAAGACGGCTCGTCCTTGTTGGTCCAGGAAGAGATGGGGTGAAGGAGCCCTGGATGCAGCTGTAGGTGACCTCCGAGTCCTGGGAAAAATTAGGGGAATGAGAAGACATTGTTCAATCTGCCTGCAGCTGAGGAACCCATTGAGAACATGGGATTTCACCATCATTTTGCATCTCTTTTAGAAATAATTTAGCTTAGCAGGTTTCCTATGGCCTAGAAAGATGGCCAACCCATCAAGGAAAAGAAGGATTGATTTTTGACATCAGATCTGACCTAGTCTAGTTTCCTATCTCAAATTCCTGAAGGTTTTGAGATGCTCCTGAGAAACCCACAGGGAGAATCCCCTAAAACTTTGCCCCCAACACTTGATTAGAGGAATCTTTCATGGCTTCTCAGATACTTGGCTTTTGAAATATTCCTTTCTGTTTGTGTGGACTTCAAGGCCATTCGATTTCTTGGCCAACACATGATTTATGAAACTGACAGCCATAAATAGAATTATTCTGCTTCCCCACTTTTAAAGAAAGATCTGGTACTTCCAAAATTCCAAAATTCTTTGGTTGAAACCACCAAGTATGTCAAGAAAATTAGAGCAGATGTTCAGAGAGTTCAAGACAAATGTTCTTATGGAAGGTAAATCCTGTTTAAATGCCAGAGGTAAAGTTCAGAAGCTCTAACTACTATCCACATCATTCCTGTTTCTTCCCAACAGTTGGGTGACTCCAGAGGACACCATCAATAGTGGGGATAAAACTTGGTTTCACTCTCCAATGTAAATAGACATTTAAACATAAACCTCCCTGCAGACACTGATTAAAGTCACCCATGAATCCCACCATCTACCTTGACAGGTGAGGAAGGAGAAGCTGTTCCTGCTTGAGGCTCCATCACTGCAAGATCATTTCTTTCCTCTTTCTTTTCCATGAGCTGAAATTGTTCCTGGGATGCTGATGCTTCCAAGGGAGAAATAACAATAAAAAAAGAAAGATAAAACGGTTTATTTCCACCACGCTCACATATTCTTTGCCCTTCTCTCCCAGGCCTGGCTCTCCTTTCCTGCCTCCCCAGAGAATCTCTCAGTCAACATCTCCAACCACATCTGAGCCATCTACGACTCCAGGTGAGGGGACCCTTGAACCCAAACATCTCCACTTACTGCTCTTCTTCTTCCAGCAATAAAAGGCAAGAGGAACCAATAGGATCATAAGAGGAATCGCCGCCCAGGAATATCTCCATATAGGATCTGAATCTTGGGTACCAACTGGTTTGAGCAACAAACAAGAAAGATGATTTAGTGTTTCTTAACAGAACATTTTTACTCTCCCTGTTCTATCTATTCTAATAGGTTTAAATTCTATTAAATCTACAAATGAAACAGACCCAATGTCAGAGTTCCAAGTAACACCTGACACCCCCTTTTTTTAATCCACCTAAGTTCTGGCTTTTTCATGGACGTCTCTGTGGAGCTACTTAACAATCCCACAAAAGCCATTTTTCTTTCTCCAGGACTTTCTTTGTTCTTCCTAGTTTAGCTTCTCATGGTGGTCTCAAGATTTAACCACATCCAAATCTCCTCCTACCTCTCTCAACTGTGATGTTTGTCCCCTGACTCAAAGGAGACGTGACCCATCGGTTGCTTCTCTTCTCTTCATAACTGCAAGCAAATTCCCCACTGTGGTTGAACGAGGCACGAGGGATTCTCAGAGAGGCCCTTTGAAGAGGATTTGTGGGTTCACTGGAGGGTTCCAGAAGGCCTTCTTCACTGGAGGTGATCTCCACCCCATCCTTGTAGAAATGGAACTTCTTCTCTGGGTTACCTCTTTCCGTTGAGCAGAGGAAGAGCAAGGGGTCCCCTTCCTTCACCCTCTGGGACAACGGAGCCACTTTCAGCAGTGGGGAAGGAAGGAAATCTGCACAAAATGTTCACAAGGGAGATATGAATCTCTACTTTGAAGCAGAGGAGTTTCCTCAAATCAACCAGAGTCTCCTTGAATCTAAGGTACCATTTCTAGGAGGCAAAGCAGTGATATTTGAGATAATAGAGGTTAAAATGGAAAATAAGGAGGAAAAATGAATTTTACTGTACTTTAGTGTGAAAATAACACACAAGAGAGTCTAGACCAAGGAATCATGACCTCTATCTTCCCATCAACTGAATCTTCCAATTGAAGAAAAGCAAATTTCTGTAATATGCAGTACAGTACACAAAATGTATAAGTAGGTAGATATGAAGCATACAAGAGTAGAAAAGGATTCGTTGTTTCTGTAATTGCTCACACAATGTTGTCATAACCATAAGGATCCATTGGGGAGATATTTTTCCTAGGAAAGAACTTCCTGCTAACCTTTTTCTTACAGGAGGTGTTATTTATTTAGTGATGGGTTTGCTTCTTTCGTGTTTTGTTTACTGGATTTATTTTTGAAAGGTCTATTGTGCATTTTCATAGCTTGAGCATTGTGATAGCCTTTGCTATGAATATTTTGGGGTAATAAACATTCATCTTACCAACCACTGAGAAATCCAGCTGGTTACTTTCGGGAGAATAAGGCCGTCTCCCAAATGTTTCCCTAATCTTGCATTTACATATTATCTTTCTTTGGTCAGAGCTCAGATGTTCAGTCCTGAGGTTGAAGGTATTTTCAAGAAGAACTTCATCTTCAATTGATGAGTAGGATTGATCTTTACATTGGAAAAGGAACTTTATTCTATGAGATCCCTCGGGACTCCCTGACTTGATTCCCTTGGAGAGAGAGCAATTCAAGGGAATCTCTTCTCCTTTCATAATAAAGTTGTTTGGGAGAGACGAGGACAGCCTGGGGGCTGGTAGAGGTGAATCTGTCTGTGAACCTGAGGAAAGAAAGAGAAGGCATTGAGTCCGTCCTTCTGATCTCCCCCTGGAACCAAATCTCTACACCAAAAAATCCACCCTGATTCCCAGAAAGGCTCCCATCCATAATCTTTTGTGAGGGTCCTTGACCCATTGCTTCCTCTTGCCAGGACAGAAGTGGGACAAAAAGGGACCAACGCTGCAAATTAAAAGTTCTTCTCCCCTTGATGGCTTACATGAAGGTCCATCCAAGTGTGGGAAGCCCCCCCTCCCCTTCTAGAGAATGAAATACCCTGTTTCCCCCAAAATAAGACCCAACCGGAAAATAAGACCTAGCATGATTTTTCAGGATGCACGTAATATAAGCCCTATCCCCAAAATAAGCCCCAGTTAGATTGGTGCATTTAGTACCGTATTTCCCCAAAAATAAGACCTAAACAGAAAATAAGCCCTAATGCGTCTTTTGGAGCAAAAAATTAATATAAGACCCGTCTTCTTTTCGGGGAAACACGGTATATTCAGGGGATATTAAAAGAGGTATAATATTATATTTCCCCAAAGGAGAAATGGAGAAAACATTTTCTTAAAGGCAGAAAGCAGCCCCAGTCCTCCTGCATAGTAAAACAGCCTCCAGCGGATGCCTGAAGTCTTTAGAGATGGAGATTTTGTGCCCATTAAGAAATCCAGGCCAATCTATTCATAAACAAAACATCTTCAACTCCAGAGTGATGAGATTAAGAAGGACAGGACATGACCTTTAGGACATAATAGGATTAACCCACCACCATTAGAATAGCAAAAGACACAGAGCTCACTCCATTGCACAACTCCCTAGGGGCATTTCAGACATCGCACAACCCCCAGCAACATCTCAGAAATGTACAAAAATCCTTGAACTCATCAAGCTATTTTGTCAGCTGTTCCAGAACCACATGCTGGCTCTGCTCATCAATAAAGAGAATCCTCCTTTCCAATCAGCTTCCATTTTATTTCCAGCACTTTTCTCCCGGATTGGAACTGAACCAGATGGATTTTTCTTCCTACACAAGATTTCATTCCTCCCTGATCTTTTAGGACCATCTTCCTTTCTGCTCTCCTTGCTTTGCAGACCCTTCTTCATTTTACATTGGGAGAAGAATAAGTTGAGGTGGACATTCTTTAGAAGGGTCCATCTGAGGCTCACCAGGGACATGAACTGAAGGATTTTCAGGGCTATCTGGTAAAAACAGCTATTCATTCTAGTTGAAATGAGCTAGAAAAGCAGAGCGACTGCACCCACAGAGATGGACTTTTCTCCTTCTGAATCAATCTTCGGGCTTTAGGTTTCATTGGACCTTCTCCCTCCTTCAGAGGCCACAAAAATCAGAAGACAAGCTCACTCTGCATGAAGGTCTCTTACCTGCTCCCAGGAGGATCCATGAAAGGACTGAAAGAGAGAAGGAGAGAAGGTGGAGTCAAGAGAAGGAAAGATGTTCCCAGGCTGGGCAAAAGTTTCATCTCCACCATCTTCTTCTTCTTCTTCCCTGAATGGGTGCAGCAGGTGAGATGCTACCCTGAAGGAGGAGGAGGAAGGGGTCTTTTCCCACCCATGTTCTGGCTTTTGAGGGAGGTGGGTCATAAGAGTCCCCAAACTTATTATGGCTGGAATTACGAGCAGATATGGAGACCTTCAGGGACCCAGACACATTTTTTCTCCAAAGTTCAGCTGTTCTGATGTCCTCCGTGCTCAGTCATTTGAGAGGAGCAGGAAGGAGAAAAGGGAGCCTCCTTATACTCAACGCCCTTCACTGCAACCCACAGAATGACCCCTTTCTTTGTTCATCCATTGCCCCAACTTCCTATCTATCTAATTGACTGAGAAGCTGCACTTTTGGGTCGCCTTCTGGGTGTTTCTGACGGGAGGAATTGAGACTGCTCTGCATCCCCCCCCAAATCCCCTTTAGTTGAGATGGCTCTGAATCATGAGATCTCCCAGATGTTTCATGACCCAAACTAGGTACCATCATAAACAAAAGCACTCAAGATTTTACCTATTTTGGGTCATGAAACATCTGCAAGGAAAAAACCAAGCTCAGACCATCCAGTCCGAACTGAAGAAACTTCTTGGATGAGAAGCAAAACATCTTCAAAGGAAAAAAAAAACCCCAAGAAAGTCCATTTGCCTCCTGAAAAAGCCCCTTTGGGACAACCATGACCTGGATGATGGAGAATCTCTACAAACCAAGCTCAGAGAGCATCAAGGACCCCTCATTTCAATCCTGAGCGACAAATATTCTCCTTTATAGACAGAATTCAGCTTCATCTAACAGGAGGAAAAAGGAAACCAGACTACCAAAAAAACCACAATGGCTTGGACACCATCACAGCATAGAACAACTCAAAGAAACAGAGCAAGATCAAAAGACGTGGAGAGAGATGGCCCATAAAATCGCCAAAAGTCGGACATGACTGAATGGTTCACATCATCAACACCATCATCGTAACAGAAAACTACAGAAGGTTTTCATCAAAGTAGCTTTGGTTGCTTGCAGAAGAGCTGCATCTAACCATACTTCCCCATGTGACATTTTGTGACTTCTACCTAGGAGGAGATTGATCCAAGCAAGAACTCTGAAGGGAGAAGGAAGTGCTGAATTTTTGAGAAGCATCTAGAAGAAGAGAAGGATGCGAGTGTTGAGTGATCTTGGGCACAGGAAAGAAGGAAAGAAGTAGAATTAGATTTAGATAGGAGTGAGAAGGAGGAAGAAGGAGGCCCCAAACCTGTCATCCAAGGGATGGTCCCCATCTTCACTTCAGGATTCCTGGGAAGCCGGTCTTGGCCTCCGTCACTCTCGTCTTCCTTCCCCAGAGAGACGAAGAGCTGCAGCTACTCTTTAGTCAGTCCTTCAGCTCAACGGGCCAAAGGAGGAACTGCGTCATCCCCACCGAGGACATCACACCCACGCCCATCAGCTCAAGACGCAGCTCGGCTCCCCGGCCTTCTTCACCACACCAAAGCCTTTCTCTCTGCTGCAGCTCAGTGTGCCCATCTTCCTAACCTCTCTTGTACCCAAAGAGAATGAAAAATAAAATTAAACAAAAAATAGCCATCCGGTGAGGTGGGAGGTGTGAAAGCCAAGAAGCCATGTTGTTCTTTCCTTTTGCAAGGCCCAAACCCCTCCCTGGGGGCCTGACCTCATCAGCTGCGTTGCTCCTCCTAAACCACCTATTTCCATCGTGGAGCCACAGACGCATAGAATAAAGCGAAGGATAATCGATTACTTATGAAAAATTTAATTCTGGGGGGAAAAGATCAACGAGTTCTGCTAAAACCGTTCTGAAAATCACTGGGTGTGCCTCAAACACCAGACTGATTCTCCTAATTGTGATGAGTTTGAAGGGTACCCAACCCTCATCTCAATTCAATTAAGAGTTAAAATTTGTTTCTACGATATATATTATGTATCTCCAAGAACTTGGGGGATAAAAATATCCCGGACTAGTAAATCAAAAAGCAAATAATCTTTAAAATGCAACATTATCCTGGGACACGTATATTCGCTTCATTCGTGAGTTTTTAAAATGATTTAGTTTGAGTAATGTGGTAATCCCAAACCATTCTCGATTAAATCCACGAATCCACTCTGGAATTAAGGTTTGGATTTATAATAATATGAAGAAAGGACCCAACACACCCTTCATTTGAGCAGGATACAGGTAGTCCAAATTGAAGGACTATGATTGGATCAGCCGTTGAGCAAGACTGTCACTAAGTGAAAATGTGACTGTGTTTAAGATGTAACTTCTGCTTTCCTTTGCTTTGTGGAATGTTTTAAATGGGAGGATTGGTTCCTCACCATCGTAAGTGTGAATAGTTGCTGTATGACTCAGGTGCTAAGCGAGGACTACCTGTTACAAGGAATGGTGGATCAGGCCCAATAAAGAGACTTGAGTCATCAGGTAAAATATATCTCCTTTTATTTGTAGGTTCATCACGTCATCTCTGGAATACATCAGGAACAACTGGAACATGGAGTAGTGTGCCCACCTTTTATACCTGTGGGCGGGGATTCAGGTAAGGAGGGGTCTATGGGAGGAGCTGACCAGGTGGGAGTCTGGGTTAACCCCTGCACTACTGCGCTATAGCTAATCCCTGGCACGGGCAGAGCATTTATGCCTGACAAATCCCCCTCTAAATGCCTGACCCGTGTCTGTAGGCCTGACTGACTGGTTGGTACTTTGGGGTGGATCTTGAGCTTAGAAACTAAGTGTGAGTGTTGCTTGCCCTGTAGTGGTTTTGTGAGTATGTCTGCGGTCTGTTCTTCTGTGTCGCAGTGTATGGCCTTTATGAAACCAATTCGGGAGAGCTGTCTAACGTGTTTGTACTTTATGTCAATGTGCCTTGACCTTTGCCCCACAGCGTCGGACATGGATATCTCTATGGCGGCTTTGTTATCTTCGTGGATATTTATTGGGTAAGTTGGTTCTCTCCACACGCTGGCGAGTAGGTCGTCGAACCAGATGAGATTGTTGGCGGCTTTGGAAAGGCATATATATTCAGCTTCAGTAGTCGAGGTTGCCACCAAGATTTGTTTGCCTGTGTACCAATGCACCGGACAGTTATTTAAGTAGAATATGTACCCAGATGTGCTTTTGCGGCCTTTGGCGTCTCCGGCCCAGTCAGCATCAGCGTAGCATGAGAGGATGGGTTCTTCGGATTTCTCAGGCTCTAGGGTCAAGCATGCATTGGCACTCTGTTTCAGGTATCTCAACACCCTTTTTACTGCATCCCAGTGGTATGTGGTGGGTTTGCTCACGTGCCTGGATAATAAATTGACGGATAGGGCAATGTCCGGTCTTGTCCAGTTAGCGATATAAAGGAGGGAGCCTATGATAGACCTGTATAGCGTGTTATCTCCAAATTCGGGTGATTCATCATGCATGTTTTTTAGGAAGTCCGCCTGCATGGGTGAATCACATCCTTTGGCGTCTGCCATGTTGCACTTATGGAGTAACTCTTCTATTTTCTCTTTCTGAGACAGTTGGAAACCTTTTGGCGTCTGGTTGACTTGTACCCCCAGGTATCGGTTTATCCTCCCAAGGTACTTTAGGGTGAAATGCTCGCTCAGCCTGCTGGCGAAGGTGTTGCGGTTGGCTTCGTGTTTGCTGATGTATAGAATGTCATCCACGTAAACTAGGATGTATTCTGGTGAGTCCCCCTCTTTCCTGGTGAAGAAACAGTTGTCAGCTATGGTCGCCGTGAATCCCATAGACTTCAGGGCCTCTACCAGGCATTCGTACCATCGTTTGCCTGATTGTTTTAGTCCATACAGGCTCTTGTGAAGTAACCAGGTGTCCCCTCTGTTGGTTTCTTTGCTGTGGGGGGCTCTGATGTATATCTCTTTGTCTAGATTGGCGTGCAGGTAGGCGGTCTGCACGTCGAACTGGTGCACCTCCAGCCCTAGTAAGGATGCAATGACCAAGGCACTTTTGACGCTCTCTGTCCTTACGGTGGGCGAATAGGTGTCTGTGTAGTCCTCCGGAAACCTTTGAGCAAACCCCTGGGCAACTAATCTTGCCTTGTATAGGCTTTGGCCCCCCTCTAAGTTTTTGACCTTGAATATCCACCGGGTGCCTATTGTGTTCTTGCCCTCTGGGACTTTGGTGGGGGTGTATACCTCCAGCTTCCTCAGGCTGTCCAGTTCTTTGGCCATGGCTAACTCCCATTTTGCCCTCTCCCCCTGGGGTAGTCTCAGTACCTCTTCGTAGGAGTTTGGCGTAATGTGGTTTGTGTGCACGTGCATCACGTAATCATTCAACCTCTTTGGCAGCTGGTTTCTGGTTGACCTGACAGGCCTGGTCGCTGCCTGCTCAGTGTCATGCAGATATCTGGCCTCTCTTTGTGTCAGTGATTCGACACTTATCTTGGGATGATTCTCTTTCCATCCCTCAACCTTGATGCCTTGGAGGTCGGGCTTGGGCCTGCTCCCTTGTTGTCTATTTGCTGTCTCGTTTTTGGTTTGGGTTTGCTCGATGGGACTATCCTCCCGCTCGGTGGGTACCTCGTTTAGGTGCAACCTGGACCAGTTGGCTTGCTCATGGAATGCCGCTGTTCTGGAGACCACAAACCTATTATTATTGTCCACAAATCTGAAGCCTTTGGTTCCTGGCTCGTATCCCATAAACCTGAGCCTTCTGGACACCTTATCCCCTTTCCTGCGTAACTGCTTGGGTATGTGGACGTCAGCCGTTACGCCGAACACATGTAGGTGTGCTATCTGTGGCTTCTTGTTATACATGACCTCGTAGGGTGTTTTATTTATCACACTGGACCATGTTCTATTTAATGTATAGTTAGAGTAGACCAGGGCTTCAGACCAGAAGTGTTGGCCAATGCCCGCGTCCTCTAGGGCGCACCTGACCATCGTTTGTAGCGTGGAGTTCCGTCGTTCTGCGACCCCGTTCTGAAAGGCGGAAAACGGGGACGACGTAAAGTGAATCACGCCTTTGGACCTGAGCCAATGTGAGAAGTCCTTAGATAAAAACTCAGACCCTCTGTCGGTCATGATCTGTTTGATCTGTTTGTTGTTTTGGGTTTCTACCCTTTTATAAAACTCTTTGAATTTTTGGAAGGCTTCATCCTTTTTTCTTAAGGTGTAGACGAAGCCATATCGACTATGGTCATCCACTATGGTGAGGAAGTACCTTTTTTTGTAATTTATGGATGGCCTTAGGGGCCCTACCAGGTCCATGTGTACTAAGTCGAATATTTGTTTGGCGGCGCGTAACGACTTCTTGGGTCTGGGTTTTACTTTTAGTTTTGAACACTTGCACACCGAGCACTCAAGGTAGTTTTCACAGTTTTTTATTATGGCACCCTCGGTACAATTTGCCATTTTTTGTATCACGGGAAAACTGGCGTGTCCAAGCTTGCGATGCAGCAGATGGGCACAGTCGTCATGCATTGGTTTGCCTATAGAGGGTCTCTTTTGTGTGTGTTTGTTGTGCTGTGTTTCTGGTGTCGTGTTATCGTCGTTATCTACCTCTCCCCCACCTATCTGTTCACCTTCAGACTTGCTTTGGTCAGTGTCTTCTGTGTTCTCTGAACTGGTGTTTATGCTGTGGGCGTAATCCTCATAGAAATTTATGTAGGGTAACCCTTGGTTAATGGTTACTCTCCCTATGTCCTTCCTGTTCTTGCTAACCTTCACATTCCCTTTTGTGAATATCATCTCAACCCCTGATTCCCTGCTGAGCTTTACTGCAGCCAGGATGTTGTGGGGTATTTCCGGGACTAGTAGTACCCCCTCTATTTTCCCTATGCCTGGTAACGTAATTGTCCCCTTGCCTGTTACTCTGACCTGGTTTTGATCAGCAACTTTGATAGAAAAATCCTCTCTCTTGAATGATGAGAGTAATTTCTGATTGTATGTGGTGTGGTTGGAAGCCCCCGAGTCTAGGAGCCAAGAGCTGGTGTCCGTGCCTTGGTGTGTGGTGTGTGTGTGCTCCCCTATCCCATATAGGGACCCTGTCCTGCTGTCGCGTGAGCTGTCCCTGTTTCCCTTCCTATCCCTGGGGATGGGTGAGTCTCTACGCCTATACCTTTCATCGGATGTGTGTCTTTCTGTTTGCCTGTACTTATGTTCTGGCCTGCCTCTTTCCCTATAGCTCTTGGGGCAGTCCCTTTTGATGTGTCCCTTTGACCCGCAGATGTAGCACTCGGGTGTGTTGTGTTGCTTCTCTTGGAAGGCTACCCTCTTCTCACTCTTGTGTTCTCTGGGAGGGCCGGGGCGGCTCCTCCTCAGATTGTCTTCTGCGATAAGCCTGTTGGATAGCCTCTCCACAGACAGCATCCCTAGGCTTACGGTGTCTAATTGTGTCAGGAAGTTATTCCATGAGTGGTCTAAAGAGTTGATTATCACACTCTTCATTATTTGGTCGGAAATAACTTCTCCCCTAAGGTGTAGCTCTGCCCTGGTACCGCTTAAGGACACTAGGTGCTCACTCATGGGGGTCCCTGGCCTAAGTCTGGCGGAAAAGAAGTCCTTGGAAATTTGTGTGGTGGTGGACACACTCTCACTATAAAACAATCCAAACATTTTCCCTATAATTTCGGACACCGTGAGGTTATGGCCAATACAGTGGTAAATTGTGGGGGAAATACTGGCAATCAAAAGGTAGAATGCCTTATGGTGCATGCAGTCCAGCTCTAAAGTCCATGGTTTCTCTGGGGGGTCATTAATAAAATGTGACATGTTTTCTTTCAGAAACACCACCTGGAGCTGCTGTGACCACTCTAGGATATTGCCCCCATCCATCCTCAACTTGGGAAAGTCAACAGGTAAGTTCCCAGCACTAGTAGTAAAATTACTTACTGCTGGCTGCTGTCCATGGTTCCTTATGTCTCTATAGCAGCAGTAGGGCATGGGAACGCTTGCCGGTAGTTTAAAAGTCCCGCTTTGTAATTTTTTTCTTTTTTCTTCCTCTAGGCGGAAGAGCGCATGCGCGAAGTCCATTTCAGCTCCGCCGTCGCCGAGGAAGGACCTGTTCGTCGCGGCTCCGCTGTAGAGGCCTCTGCCGGTCGGGTAGGCCTCGGCCTCGGCCTTGGGGGTCCAGGTGTGTTCCGGAAGGTGTCGTTCGGCAGCTGCAGCTCCGGAATGAAGATCTCGGCGGCGCTGAGGATCCGGCGACGGTTGTAAGTAGCTGCCCCAATCCATGCGGTCCGGGGTGCGCGGCCTGGGCGATCGGGGGCGCGGTGTCCCTGGGGTGCGAAGGTGGGCTGGTGAATCGTCGCGGGCGTCGGTGGCTCTCGGGTGGGTGCTCCGCTGTCCCTCTCCTCGCCTTTCCTTCCGTTTTGGCCTCTCCGGCCTCTCCTTGGTGATTTTGAGGCCTGGGCCGAAGGCGGCGGCGAGGGTCTTCATGGCCCTATCCACTTGCCGCTCGCTGGGGGTGTACCAGGGGTCGGAGTCGGATTCGGTTCCCTCTCCCTGGTCACTTTCATCGTTGTTTATGGTCCGGCATTTTTCGCGCGCCGGCCATTTTGAATTCTGTATGTTGATTGGTTGGGGGTCGGCCATCTTGTCCGACCACGTGGACAAAGATGGCCGCCGTTTCAAATTTGGAGCGGGGCTTCGGGGCTCGGTGGCCGTTGGGGGTGCCCTTTTGGGCGATCCACTCACCGAGTCCAGCTCCTCAAGTTCGGAGTCCGAGCCCTCTTCGCTCCTTGCCACCTCGCGGTCGATTATGAAGCTCCGCAGGTCGGCAAGGAGGTTCTTGTCGCCGGCTCGTTCTTTCAGCAGCTGTAGGACGTCGAGTCGCAGCTTCTCTTCCTCTTGATCATGGTGGTGGGCCCTTTTTCCTTTTCCGATCTCCCCCCTTTCTTCTGTCGCGGTGGTTTTGGGGGTAGTCGAGGCTCCTGCCTTTCCTGGCGAATCCGATGGGTTGCTTTCCCGTTGCTTCGGAGGTGTCGCCATTCTGCAGGTAGGTATGGGTCCTTGTTGTGTGGCTTGGGATCTTTGGGCCTTACCAACCATCCTCTGCTACCATTTTGTTACAAGGAATGGTGGATCAGGCCCAATAAAGAGACTTGAGTCATCAGGTAAAATATATCTCCTTTTATTTGTAGGTTCATCACGTCATCTCTGGAATACATCAGGAACAACTGGAACATGGAGTAGTGTGCCCACCTTTTATACCTGTGGGCGGGGATTCAGGTAAGGAGGGGTCTATGGGAGGAGCTGACCAGGTGGGAGTCTGGGTTAACCCCTGCACTACTGCGCTATAGCTAATCCCTGGCACGGGCAGAGCATTTATGCCTGACACTACCTGTGTATTCTTTCTGGAAGCCACTCTGTTCCTCCAGAGTAACCAATCCAATTCAGGCAAGTTGTTCTCCTAACTGATAGTTCAAGTGTAGTTTGCATTGTGGCCCCCTCTTTCTTCCAACTAGGTGACCTTGAGGCGGTGTCTCGAGGAGATTCGGCGCTTACTTTCATTTCCCCAAGCATTCCCCTCTTCGTTCCCCCCTCCCCACACTTCATAGCAGTCTGCGACCGCAAAATAGTGAAGCATAAGGATAAGATGGCAGCCGACACAGACAAAGCAGTCGAGATTACTTTTCCCCAGTGCATTAAAGTATCAGTTCTGAAGAAGACAAAACCATGGTTTGCCTTTATCTTCTATTAGGTGTTTTTGGCTGAAGCAAGGATGGAACTGAAAGACTTCAACAGTCGAGATCCGCACAAACCAATCAATCAAGATCCCTTGAATGATATAGCAGAAAGATTAGATTGCCCCTATAGATTAAAATACCAATTATGAAGAAGATTAAATTAAAGTATGTTATGAAGAGAAGACATTATAATTGAAATCTTCCCAGCAGGCTCAAGTCTATATTGAGAGAGAACTGAGATTCTGTTAAAATATTTAAATTTCGTAGCTGGAGCAGTGAAGGTTTGTGCAGTGAGCCAGAACACACCGTTATGGCTGATTGATTGCAGAGGATGGTGGCTGCGTGAGGCAATCTGTGCTGTGATTTGTTCCTGGGGTATGGAAGGAGAGGTTCTCTTTTTTCCCGCCTTTTTCTTCTGTGAGCTCTGTGTGCTCAGTGATTTACCTCACGATGCTCCTGATGAACCTGACTGTTTTTTGTTTTCTTTTTGCTGTATATATTCAAGGAGTCCTCAGCTTTCAACCACAATAGAGCCCAAAATTTCCACTGCTAAGTGAGACATTTGTTAAGGGAATTTTGCCCCGTTTTACGACCTTTCTTGTCACATTTGTTAAGTGAATGGCTTCAGTTGTCCATTTAGTGGCAGGGTTATTAAGTGAATCTGGCTTCCCTGTCGACTTTGCTCGTGAGAAGGTCGCAAAAGGGGATTACATGACCCCGCAATACTGCGACCGTCATAAATATGAGTCAGTTGCCCAGCACCCGAATTTTGATCATATGACCATGGGAGTGCCGCAACAGTCATAAGTGTGGAAAAAAGTCATAAATCACACTTTTCAGTGGTGTTGTAATTTCAAACAGTCACTAAACAACCCAATGTAAGACAAGTACTACCTGTAGTTATAAAATGTATTTATTGATATAAAAATACAAGTTTTTGTCAGCGTTTCTGACTCCATTTGGACACTGGCTGCGCAATTCCCTGAGAGGCTCCTAGAATAAGATAATGCCCAGGATTTTCCCCTATTTGATCGGTTTTCTTTTCTGTCATAAATAGAAGCTCAGCTGCACTTCATCATCTCTTCAAGGGTGATGCCCATGTCTAGGCCTAATAAGGACCAAGAGAGAGACATTTTGCTGCAATCAGGGGTGATTTTTCTGCCTCCTTTTGGGTGGAAACACAACGTCACTATACAATATCCCCTCTTCTTCCCGTTGTGTAAGACGGCTCGTCCTTGTTGGTCCAGGAAGAGATGGGGTGAAGGAGCCCTGGATGCAGCTGTAGGTGACCTCCGAGTCCTGGGAAAAATTAGGGGAATGAGAAGACATTGTTCAATCTGCCTGCAGCTGAGGAACCCATTGAGAACATGGGATTTCACCATCATTTTGCATCTCTTTTAGAAATAATTTAGCTTAGCAGGTTTCCTATGGCCTAGAAAGATGGCCAGCCCATCAAGGAAAAGAAGGATTGATTTTTGACATCAGATCTGACCTAGTCTAGTTTCCTATCTCAAATTCCTGAAGGTTTTGAGATGCTCCTGAGAAACCCACAGGGAGAATCGCCTAAAACTTTGCCCTCAACACTTGATTAGAGGAATCTTTCATGGCTTCTCAGATACTTTTGAAATATTCCTTTCTGTTTGTGTGGACTTCAAGGCCATTCGATTTCTTGGCCAACACATGATTTATGAAACTGACAGCCATAAACAGAATTATTCTGCTTCCCCACTTTTAAAGAAAGATCTGGTACTTCCAAAATTCCAAAATTCTTTGGTTGAAACCACCAAGTATGTCAAGAAAATTAGAGCAGATGTTCAGAGAGTTCAAGACAAATGTTCTTATGGAAGGTAAATCCTGTTTAAATGCAAGAGTTAAAGTTCAGAAGCTCTAACTACTATCCACATCATTCCTGTTTCTTCCCAACAGTTGGGTGACTCCAGAGGACACCATCAATAGTGGGGATAAAACTTGGTTTCACTCTCCAATGTAAACAGACATTTAAACATGAACCTCCCTGCAGACACTGATTAAAGTCACCCATGAATCCCACCATCTACCTTGACAGGTGAGGAAGGAGAAGCTGTTCCTGCTTGAGGCTCCATCACTGCAAGATCATTTCTTTCCTCTTTCTTTTCCATGAGCTGAAATTGTCCTGGGATGCTGGTGCTTCCAAGGGAGAAATAACAATAAAAAAAGAAAGATAAAACGGTTTATTTCCACCATGCTCACATATTCTTTGCCCTTCTCTCCCAGGCCTGGCTCTCCTTTCCTGCCTCCCCAGAGAATCTCTCAGTCAACATCTCCAACCACCTCAGGAGCCACCTAGGACTCCAGGTGAGGGGACCCTTGAACCCAAACAGCTTCACTTACTGCTCTTCTTCTTCCAGCAATAAATGGCAAGAGGAACCAATAGGATCATAAGAGGAATTGCCGCCCAGGAATATCTCCGTATAGGATCTGAATCTTGGGTACCAACTGGTTTGAGCAACAAACAAGAAAGATGATTTAGTGTTTCTTGATAGAATGTTTTTACTCTCCCTGTTCTACCTATTCTAATAGGTTTAAATTCTATTAAATCTACAAATGAAACAGACCCAATGTCAGAGTTCCAAGGAACACCTGACACCCCCCTTTTTTTAATCCACCTCAGTTCTGGCTTTTTCAGGGACGTCTCTGTGGAGCTTCTTAACAATCCCACAAAAGCCATTTTTCTTTCTCCAGGAATTTCTTTGTTCTTCCTAGTTTAGCCTCTCATGGTGGTCTCAAGATTTAACCACATCCAAATCTCCTCCTACCTCTCTCAACTGTGATGTTTGTCCCCTGACTCAAAGGAGACCTGACCCATCGGTTGCTTCTCTTCTCTTCATAACTGCAAGCAAATTCCCCACTGTGGCTGAACGAGGCATGAGGGATTCTCAGAGAGGTCCTTTGAAGAGGATTTGTGGGTTCCCTGGAAGGTTCCAGAAGGCCTTCTTCACTGGAGGTGATCTCCACCCCATCCTTGTAGAAATGGAACTTCTTCAATGGGTTGTCTCCATCCGTTGAGCAGAGGAAGAGCAAGGGGTCACCTTCCTTCACCCTCTGGGACAACGGATCCACCTTCAGCACTGGGGAAGGGAGGCCATCTGTACAAAATGTTCACAAGGGAGATATATTAATGTCTACTTTGAAGGAGACGAGTTTCCTCAAATCATCCAGAGCACCTCCTTGAATCTAAGTTACCTGTTGTGGCTCCGTTACCTGAGCCTGTGTCATCGGCAGGAGAGGACTCCGAGAGTGAAGGGGAGGAGTTGGCAAGGCCTCCCTCTCCAGGACCCTCCTCTCTGGCAATGCCTTCAGTGTCCGCCGAAGGGCAAGAGATAGGGCCGGGGCCAAGCACGTCCATGCAGCCACAGATGGACAGTGATGAGGTTAATGAGTCTTGGCTGGATCCACCCCGGCGTTGCAGAGTTAAGCGCGCGCAACAGAAGAAAAGGTGTGCCTGAGATTAGGCTGAGTCACTGGACCACACCCCACAGGATATAAAAGGGAGCGTGCTGGCCAGTCAAACCTTGTGACGAACAAAGCTGAAAGCTTCCGTGCCATTCTGCATTGCCGGACTTTTGTTATAAACTTTGCTGGATTATCTCTGGACTTGATTGACTCGGTAATTATTGAGCTGTTTCTTTTGATGTACCAGAAGTGGGGAGAAGTTATCTCTCCTCTTCGTAAATAATAAACTCTTGGCAGGCAGGCAGCCACTAGGTTGTTGCCAAGTTCCGTTATCATAAGGAAAACGATTTTGCGGGCTGGTTTGGTCTTTAACTCTTGAACGTCTGTTGGTGTGTGTGCGTGTGGTTGGGGACAGAACATTACCATTTCTATGAGGCAAAGCAGTGATATTTGAGATAATGGAGGTTAAAATGGAAAATAAGGAAGGAAAATGAATTTTGCTGTAGCTTTAGTGTGAAAATAACACACAAGAGAGTCTAGATCAAGGAATCATGACCTCTACCTTCCCATCAACTGAATCCTCCAACTGAAGAAAAGAAAATTTCTGTAATATGCAGTACACAAAATGTATAAGTAGGTAGATATGAAGCATACAAGAGTAGAAAAGGATTCACTATTTCTCTAACTGTTCTCACAATGTTGTCATCACCATAATATACCATTGGGGAGATATTTTTCCAATGGAAAGAACTTCCTGCTAACCATTTTCTTACAGGAGGTGTTATTTATTTAGCGATGGGTTTACGGGATTCATTTTTGAAAGATCTACATTTGATACATTTTCATAGCTTGAGCATTGTGATAGCCTTTGCTATGATTATTTTGGGGTAATAAATATTCATCTTACCAACCACTGAGAAGACAACCTGGTTACTTTCCGGAGAATAAGGCCACCACCCAGATGTTTCTCCAATCTTGCATTTACATATTATTTTTATTTGGTCAGATCTCAGATTTTCAGTCCTGACATTGAAGGTATTGTTAAGGAGATGTTGATCTTCAATTGATAAATAGGATTGATCCTTACAGTAGAAAAGGAACTTTATTCTATGAGATCCCTTGGGACTCCCTGATTCAACTCCCTTGGGGAGGGAGCAATTCAAGGGAATCTCTTCTCCTTTAATAATAAAGTTGTTTGGGAGAGACGAGGACAACCTGGGGGCTGGTAGAGATGAATCTGTCTGTGAACCTGAGGAAAGAAAGAGAAGCCATTGAGTCCGTCCTTCTGATCTTCTCCTGGAACTAAATCTCTACACCAAAAAATCCACCCCGATTCCCAGAAAGGCTCCCATCCATAATATTTTGTGAAGATCCTTGACCCAATGCTTCCTCTTGCCAGGACAGAAGTGGGACAAAAAGGAGCCAACATTGCAAATGAAAAGTTCTTCTCCCCTTGATGGCTTGCATGAAGGTCCATCCAAGTGTGGGAATCCTCCCCTCCCCTTCTAGAGAATGAAATATTTTGGGGGATATTAAAAGAGGTAGAATATTATATTTCCCCAGAAGAGAAATGGAGAAAACATTTTCTTAAAGGCAGAAAGCAGCCCCAGTCCTCCTGCATAGTAAAACAGCCTCCAGAACATGCCTGAAGTCTTTAGAGATGGAGATTTTGTGCCCATTAAGAAATCCAGGCCGATCTATTCATAAACAAAACATCTTCAACTCCAGAGTGATGGGATTAAGAAGGACAGGACATGACCTTTAGGACATAATAGGATTAACCAGTGGTGAAATCCAATTTTTTATACTACCGATTCTGTGGGCGTGGCTTGGTGGGCATGGTGTGGCTTGAAGGGTGTGGCAGGGGAAGGATACTGCAAAATCTCCATTCCCACCCCACTCTAGGGCCAGCCAGAGGTGGTATTTGCCGATTCTCCAAACTGCTCAAAATTTCCACTATTGGTTCTCCAGAACCTGCTGGATTTCACCCCTGCACTAACCCCAGTGGAAAAGAAGAGCAGAGCAACTGCACCCACAGAGATGGACTTTTCTCCTTCTGAATCACTCTTCGGGCTTTCGCTTTCATTTGACCTTCTCCCTCTTTCAGAGGCCGCAACAATCAGAAGAGAAGCCCACTCTGCATGAAGGTCTCTTACCTGCTCCCAGGAGGATCCATGAAAGGACTGAAAGAGAGAAGGAGGGAAGGTGGAATCAAGAGAAGGAGAGATGATCCCAGGCTGGGCAAAACTTTCATCTTCCACTGAATCTTCTTCCCTGAATGGATGCAGCAGGTGAGATGCTGCCCTGAAGGAGGAGGAGGAAGGGGTCTTTTCCCACCCATGTTCTGGCTATTGAGGGAGGTGGGTCATAAGAGTCCCCAAACCTTATTATGGCTGGAATTACGAGCAGATATGGAGACCTTCAAGGGCCAAAGAGGGTTTTCTCTCAAAGTTCAGCTGTTCTGATGTCCTCAGTCATTTGAGAGGAGCAGGAAGGAGAAAAGGGAGCCATTTCTTTGTTCATCCATTCCCCCAACTTCCTATCTATCTAATTGACCATGAAGCTGCACTTTTGGGTCACCTTCTGAGTGCTTCTGAAAGGAGGAAGGGTGAGACTGTTTTGCATCCCCCTCTAGAAAGATCTAGAATAAGAAAAGAACATGGGAGTAAAGCAAGGAGAAGAGTCAGATTGAGATGGGAAGTAGAAAAGGAAGGAGGTCTCAAACCTGTCATCCGAGTGATGGTCTCCATCTTCTCTTCAGGATTCGTGGGAAGCCGATCTTGGGTTCCGTCACTCTCGTCTTCCTTCCCCAGAGAGACGAAGAGCTGCAGCTTCTCTTGAGTCAGTCCTTCAACTCAACAGCCAAGGGAGGAACTGCGTCATCCCCTGTGAGGACATCACACCCACGCCCCCCAGCCCAGGACAGAGCTTGGCTCCCCAGCCTTCTTCACCACACCAAAGCCTTTCTCTCTGAAGCAGAGAACTGCCCGCATCCTCCTGGCCTCTCTTGTGCCCCAAGAGAATTTGAAATAAAAATTGTTCTGCAAGGCCTAAACGCCATCTCTGTGTTTCTGGCTTGGTCAGCCCCACTTCTTGTCCTAAGCCACGCATAGTGGATGCGTAGACAGATAGAATAAAACAAACGATGAAAGAATTAATTATGAAAAAATTAGATTTGCAAAAAGCAATATGCTCTGCAAACATTTTTTTTGAAACTGTTTGTGTCTAAAACAGCAGAATTACTATCTTCTTTGTGATGGATTTGAAGCACAGTAAAACTGTCATCTCATTTCAGTAAAGATTTAAAATTTCTCCTAGGATGTATATTATATATCTCCAAGAACTTTGGAATTGAGGCACAAAATAACCTAGACTAGTAAATCAAAAGAATAATAGTTTCTAAAAATGATTTTACCCGGAGTAGAGTGAATGTGGGGATCCAGAAATCGTTCTTGATAAAACCTTTGAATCTGCTCTTGAATTACATTCTGGATTTTACAATGATTCGAAGAAGGGATCCCCACCCACCATTCATCTGCAGAGACCTCCACTCTCCATCATGGACTCATCCAGAACCAGACCAGAAAGTGAATTCGGAAATTCAGAAATGGAGGGTTTCCCCACGGTGCATGCCCACACCCATAATTCAAAGCGCCCCGCCCCCATGCATATGCGCACGACCCCACCGTGTGACCCCTGCTTTTGGCACGCGATGGCACGGTGGGCCCAGTAGTCCCATTTTTCGCCCACCCCAGGCTCCAGAGGCTTTCTTGGAGGCTGGGGAGGGTGAAAACGGCCTTCCCCACCCTCCTAGAGGCTCTCAAGAGGCTGGAAATGGCCCATTTCTTGACTTCCAGTGGGACGGGAAGACCCGAAAATCAGCTGAGCTACGGCAACGCTTGCGTGCCCACAGATATGGCTCCACATGCCACCTGTGGCACGCGTGCCATAGGTTCGCCATCACGGATATAGGGGAATGATTAGATTGCCACTGTAAATTAAAGTATCAGTTATGAAGAAGATTTAAAAAAGGGTATGTTGTGAAGAGAAGAAATTGTAATGGAAATCTTCCCAGCAGGCTCAAGTCTATACTGAGATAGAGACTCTGTTAAGATAAATGAAATTTCCATGGGGTTGTGCAGAGAGCCAGAACACACATTTATAGTTGATTGATTGAAGACTGCTTGCTCCTGCGTGAGGCAATCTGTGCTGTGATTGGTTCCTGGGGTGTGGAGGGGGAGGCTCCCTTTTTTCCCGCCTTTTTCTTCTGTGAGTTCTGTGTGCTCTGTGATTTACCTCACAAAGCTCCTGTTGAGCCTGCCTATTTTTTATTTATTTTTTGCTGTATATATTTAGGGAGTCCTCAACATTCAACCACAATAGAGCCTGTTTTTAAGTGAGACATTTGTTAAGGGAATTTTGCCTCATTTTGCGACCTTTCTTGCTGCATTTTTTAACTGAATGGCTTCAACCACGGGTGGGTTCTATTCACCTTTATTTCCGGTTTAAAACGGGAGTGTGTGCGATCGCTTCACTCGTGAGTGCTTCTGCGCATGCGCAGATAACCAAATATGACATCAGGGCAGGTGGGCGGAGCCTCCCACCACTTTTACTACCGGTTCGCAAGAACCGGAGAGAACCGGGAGTAACCCACCACTGGCTTCAACTGTTAATTTAATGACAGGATTGTTAAGTGAATCTGTCTTACCCACTGACTTTGCTTGTCAGAAAGTCGCAAAAGGGGATCGCGTGACCCTGGGGCTCTGCAACCGTCATAAGTATGAGTCATTTGCCAAGCCTCTGAATTTTGGTCAGGTGACCATGGGAATGCTGCATTGGCCTTAAGTGTGGAAAATTGTCATGAGTCACTTTTTTCAGTGCTGTTGTGACAGCAGATGGTCACTAAACGACCTGTTGTAAGTCAAGTACTACCTGTAGTTGAAAAATATATTTATTTATATAAAACTGCAAGTTTGTGTCAGCGTCTCTGACTCCATTTGGAACACTGGCTGTGCAATTCCCTGACAGACTCCTAGAATAAGATTATGCCCAGGATTTTTCCCTATTTGATGGGTTTTCTCTTCTGCCGTAAACTGAAGCTCAGTTGCCCCTCATCATCTCTTCAAGGGTGATGTCCATGTTTAGGCCTAATAAGGGACTGGACCAAGAGAGGCACAATTTGCTGCAATCAGGGATGATTTTGCTGCTTCTTTTTGAGTTGAGACACATTAAGGTTACAGTACAATGTCTTCCCTGTTTTCTCTTGAGTAAGAAGATTCTTCCTGGTTCGTCCAGGAGAAGACGGAGTGAAGAAGTCCGGGATGTTGCAGTAGGTGGCCTCAGAGTCCTGGGGAAAGTGAGGGAAAGAGAAGACATTGTTCAATCTGCCGGCAGATGAGGAAGAAATTTAAAACATGGGATTTCTCCATCATTTTGCAGCATTTTTAGAAATACATAAGATGGATATATCTGCTAGGGCCTAGAAAGATGGCCAGCCCATCAAGGAAAAGAAGGATTGACCTTCGGCATCAGTCCTGACCCAGTCTAGCTTCTTATCTCAGATTGCTGATGGTGTTGAGATGCTCTTGCCAAACCCACAAGTACATTCCCCTAAAAATCCCACCCCCCATATTAGAAGAATCTTTAACGGCTTCTAAGATGCTTAGTCTTCTTAAATATTTCTTTCCGTTTGTATTTTTCTGTGGGCTTCAAGACCATTTAATTTTATGGCCAACGTATAATTTGTACTACAAGGTCCTACAATGCCTTTATTCTTTGCTTGCAATCAAACAAGTCAAGAAACTAAGACCAGATATTCACAGAGATCAAGAGAATTGAACATGGAAAGAGCTTGAAATTGTTAAAATCCAGCTATCTTCCAACATTACAACAGCATCGTTCAGGCACTCTACAGCCCATCTGTGTCCGTCTCGTCTCTACACAATGACGGTCGGATGACTCTAAGTCATTGGTGGGGATTGAAGGAACATAACTTCACTCTCCATTGTGAAGAGACCTTTCCTCTGGACAGGGTTTAAGTCCCTCATTAATCCCACCAGCTACCTTGACAGGGGAAGGTGTAGCTGCTCTTGCTGCTGGAGGCTCCATCATTCCAAGGTCACCTGCTTCCTCTTTCTTTTCTGCAAGCTGAGATTGTTCCTTGGGTGGAGATGCTTCCAAAGCAGCAATAAAAATAAAGAGAAACATGAAATGGTTTATTTCCATCTTCCTCGTGTATTGTTTGCCTGTCTCTCTCAAATCCAGGCCTGGTTCTTCCCTTCTCAGTCAACATCTCCAACCACATCAGGAGCCACCTAGGACTCCAGGTGAGGGAACCCTTGAACCCAAAGCCTTCACTTACTGCTCCTCTTCTTCCAGCAATAAAAGGCAAATGGAACCAGCAGGATTATAAGAGGAATCGTTATCCGGGAATATCTCCATATAGGATCTAAATCTTGGGTACCAAGTGGTTTGACTAAGAAACAAAAAGGATGATTTAGTATTTCTTGGCAGAGTATCTTATTTTGCTCTTTTCTTTAAGGTTTAAATTCTATTAAATCTACAATTGAAAAAGCCCCCCCCCCTTTTTTAATCAAACTCAGTTCTGCATTTTTCATGGACCTCTCTGTGGAGCTTCTTAACAATCCCACAAAAGCCATTTTTCTTTCTCCAGGACTTTCTTTCTCCTTCCTAGTTTAGCCTCTCATGATGGTCTCAAGATTTAACCACATCCCAATCTCCTCCTACCTGGCTCAACTGTGATGTTTGTCGCCTGACTCAAAGGAGACGTGACCCATCGGTTGCTTCTCTTCTCTTCATAACTGCAAGCAAATTCCCCACTGTGGCTGAACGAGGCATGAGGGATTCTCAGAGAGGCCCTTTGAAGAGGATTTGTGGGTTCCCTGGAAGGTTCCAGAAGGCCTTCTTCACTGGAGGTGATCTCCACCCCATCCTTGTAGAAATGGAACTTCTTCTCGGTGAGGCTTCCTTCAGCCGAGCAAAGGAGGAACAGGCAGTCCCCTTCCTTCTCTCTCTGGGACAAAGGATCCAATTTTAGCAGCGGGGGAGGAGGGATCCCTGCGGGAAAGATTCACAGGGATCAGGGGATCACCAAGGAACATCAGGAGTGATGAAACAATGAAGAGTTCTGGCTTCCTTCCTCTTTTAACCAGAAGCCAATTCATGAACCCAGTCGGTGTAAAGAGAATTTGGCTTATGAAAATGGCGTCAGGCTGTCCAATTTATGCTAAGTAGTCTGAGAAGTTTCTTTTCTGGATCAGAGGAGTAAATTTTGATTAGGGACAGGCTTGGAGTGAAAACAACAAGAAAAATGCTGCTGCTTTTCAGAAGGGATGAATGACTCTTGGATCAAGAAACTAAAAAATCCTTCCTTTTCTTGATGGACATCACATCCTTCGTCGGCTAGAAATACCCAGCTTTCTTTTAAACTGCTTTGTATATACTTTGCTATATACTACGGTACTTTGGTAAGGCCACACTGGGAATATTGAATCCAATTTTGGTCGCCACGGTACGAAAAAGGATGTTGAGGCTCTAGACAGAGTGCAGAGAGGAGCAACAAAGATGATTAGGTGGCTGGAGGCTAAAACATACAAAGAACGGTTGCTGGAATCGGGGAAGGAGACCTTCAAATTTGTAGGTTCCACCGTATCGCAAGATCTAAAATGGACACCTAAACATCAAAAGCGTCATCAAAAAAGCACAACAAAGAATGTTCTTTCTGTGCCAACTCAGGAAGCTCAAACTGCCCAAGGAGCTGCTGATCCAGTTCTACAGAGGAATGATGGAGTCTGTCATCTGCACCTCCATAACTGTCTGGTTTGGTTCTGCAAACCAACAAGACAGACACGGACTTCAGAGGATCATTAGAACCGCAGAAAAAAAACAATGGCTACCAACCTGCCTTCCATGGAGGACCTGTATACTGCACGAGTCAAAAAGAGGGCTGTGAAAATATTTACAGACCCCTTGCATCCTCCTGGACATAAACTGCTTCAACTCCTACCCTCAAAACGAGGCTATAGAGCACTGCGCACCAGAACAACTAGACACAAGGACAGTTTTTCCCCCAAACGCTATCACTCTGCTAAACAAATAATTCCCTCAACATTGTCAAACTATTCACTAAATCTGCATTACTATTACTATTAATCTTCTCATCGTTCCCACCACCCATCTCCTCCCACTTACGACTGCATGACTGTAACTTTGTTGCTTGTATCCTTAGGATTTATATTGGTATTTATTGTTTCCTGATTGCTTATTTGTACCCTATGACTATCATTAAGTGTTGTACCTTATGATTCTTGACGAATGTATCTTTTATGTACACTGAGAGCGTAGGCAACAAGACAAATTCCTTGTGTGTCCAACCACACTTGGCCAATAAAGAATTCTATTCTATTCTATTCTATTCTATTCTATTCTATTCTATTCTATTCTATTCTATTCTATTCTATTCTATTCTATTCTATTCTATTCTAATGATTCTTGATGAATGTATCTTGTCTTTTATGTACACTGAGAGCGTATGTACCAAAGACAAATTCCTCGTGTGTCCAATCACACTTGGCCAATAAAGAACTCTTCTATTCTATTCTATTCTATTCTATTCTATTCTATTCTATTCTATTCTATTCTATTCTATTCTATTCTATTCTATTCTAATGATTCTTGATGAATGTATCTTGTCTTTTATGTACACTGAGAGTGTATGTACCAAAGACAAATTCCTCGTGTGTCCAATCACACTTGGCCAATAAAGAACTCTTCTATTCTATTCTATTCTATTCTATTCTATTCTATTCTATTCTATTCTATTCTATTCTATTCTATTCTATTCTAATGATTCTTGATGAATGTATCTTGTCTTTTATGTACACTGAGAGCGTATGTACCAAAGACAAATTCCTCGTGTGTCCAATCACACTTGGCCAATAAAGAACTCTTCTATTCTATTCTATTCTATTCTATTCTATTCTATTCTATTCTATTCTATTCTATTCTATTCTATTCTATTCTATTCTATTCTATTCTATGCAACTGATGATCTGCCACACCTTTAGTATTTCAGAAATCCTGAAGTATCAGATACTTAGATGACAGCAACAGTTGTTCCTATAGTCAAAAGAAAAGGTTAGTTTAGGGTACATTCTTTAAACTTACATATATTCTATTTCCTATTTTAGCACTTTTTTCAATCTCTTTTTAATTGTTTATGCCATAACCGTGGTTTTTTTTTTAAAAAAAAAAACATTATATATGTAATATTTGAATATTAAATTGAGACTCCATGTCTGTGAGCAACATTAGAGAACATGCTAAATATGTAAACATAAAAAGGTAATTATTAGATGCAGTCACTTTGGGGGTGAAATTCAAATTTTTTCCATACCGTTTCTGTGGGCGTGGCTTGGTCGGCGTGGCAGGGGAAGGATATTGCAAAATCTCCATTCCCACCCCATTCTGGGGCCAGCCAAAGCAGGCATTTGCTGGTTCTCTGAATGATTTAAAATTTCCACTACCGGTTCTCCAGAACCTGTCAGAACCTGCTGAATTTCACCCCTGAGTCACTTGTCTGAAATGGTAGAGGGTTTCCTGCCTGAGCAGGGAGTTGGACTAGAAGACCTCCGAGGTCCCTTCCGTCTCTGTTATTCTGTTATTCTTTTTACTCTGTTTCTGTTGGGATTGGTTAGTGATATATTAGTAAGGTATTGGTGATGTTAGTTCACGGTGTATTTTCAGTCCTTAAACAATGAATTCTAGCAATAAGGAACTCTCTTACCAACAACCAAGAACTCTCTGGAATCACTTTGTGGAGAATAGGACCATTTTGTCCCTGTTCCAGTGTGGGATTTTGACCAGCAGCTGCAAATAAGCTTCCGGGTTTCATTCAGATGTGCGGTGCTGATATTCCAAGTATTTCTCTGATGAGCTTTTTCCAGGATGGGAGAACCGGACTCATTTTTACAACGGAAAAAGAAAATCTGTAGCCGATGTGTGTCTGGAACTGAACATTTCAAGGTCATCTCCTCTCCTTGGACAAAAATGCTGTGTGGAGGAAAGAAGGACAGTCTTGAAGTTGCCGGAGATGAACCTGTCCGTGAATCTGCGAAGGAGATAGAAATCATTTAGATCTCCCTTTTTTCACCCTCTCCGGGAATCAATTTTCCACTGACCTCTTTCAATTTCTCCGCACAGACTTTTTAATTCAAAATAGACTTCTTAGAAATGCAGGTAGTCCATTCTGTCAGCACTTCAAGCTGCATTTACTCTAGTGCTGACATAGGAAGAAGAAGCGGAGGCATCTGGAAAGGGACGTTTGACTTTTCACCTGGAGATAATATCCCCTAGGAGATGGGATGGGAGGGGGGAAATTCCTTTGAGCTGGAGCAGTAGATTAGAGGTAGAGTGGCTTGGAAGATGGCCAATGAGTGCAGGGGAGTGGGGAACGGAAAGGGAGGGTTTTGGGTCTGGAAGTCAGTGTTGGCTGCAATTGGAGTCGGATTCAGAATGTCGTGCTTAATAAATGGGAGTTTTACTTCAAAGACTTTGTTTGAAATGCAATTTATTTGAGACGACCTCGAAAGCTGACACATTCGTTTATTGACCGTTCAAAGGTACAACAGCACTGGAAAAAGTGATTTACGACCATTTTTCATATTTGCAACGGTTGTAGCTTCCCCACGGTCAAGGGATCAAAATTCAGAGGCTTGGCAACTGACTAACATTTATTTATTGAAAAAAAATTAATTTTTATTTCTTATACAAATAATGTAAATGTACATTTTCTTATACACAAGTAATCATACATATACGTATTTTCCTAAAGAGAGCATACAAATAAGACACGTTAATTGCATTCGGGGCTGCTCTTCTACCTTTTCTTTTCCCTCATTTCACACAGACCTTCTTCTCCTTCTTCTTCCTTTCCCTTCTCTCCCTCCTCTCCTCTCCTACTTTCTTCCTCCTCCTCTCCTTCCTCCTTCCTCCTTCCCCTTCCTTTCCCCCGCTCCTCCCCACTTTTCCCCCTTTCTCTCCTTCTCTTCTACTCCTCTCCTCTCCCCTGCCCTTTCTTTCCCTCCTTTCCCCTTTCTTCCATTCCTCTCCTCTTCATCCCCTCTGTTCCTCTCTCCTTTCTTTCTTCTTTATTGTGGAATATATTCCCTCTTTAGTATCCGAGCAACTCCAATATTCTAATAATATATACTTTTTTTCCAATTTCTTTTCATTTTTACCCAATCTGTCACTTTTATTATTATAATTGTACATTTGTACTTATACTCTTCTTTCTTTCCCCCCCTCCCCCTTTTCCATTTACTCTGGTGTCTTCTGGGTTTCTATTTCTTTTTTTGTTCTCTCCATCATTTACCTTCCTATGATCTCTCTCATTTATCTATCATTTTTTATTCATATTTTTTTTTCTAACCATTCATAAAATCTTCTCCATGTCTTGAAATTCACCGAAATTCTTTTATTTTTAAAGTTAATCTATTCATTTCCGCACAGTCTGAAATCTTTTTTGTTACTTCACTTTCTGATGGGATTTCTTCTGTCTTCCGATTTTGCGCAAATACAATTCTTGCAGCTTTTATTATATGTATAATTAAATACACATCTTCTTTACTATATCTCTCTGGCAGAATACCCAATAAAAAAAAAAAAAACCTCTGGTTTTAATTCTATAGGTTTGTGTAACATTTCCTCCAACCATGTCTGTATTCTAGACCAATAATTTCAACTGACTCCTACTTATGACCGTTGTATTCTACTGGGGTCATGTGAGGTTGTAGAAAAAATTTGCTTAAAAGTTTTTTTTAAAAAAGCCTCTGATGATCGTGCGACTCAGCTAGGATCGTCGGAGCCTTTTAAAAGCATTTTTTACAACCTCTTCGGCCAAAGAGGTTGTAGAAAAAATGCTTTTAAAAGTTTTTTTAAAAAAGTTGGCCACGCCCACCCAGTCACATTACCCCATCCACCCACCAAGCCACGCCCACAGAATCGGTAGTAACAAATTTTACATTTCACCACGAGTATGTATGTATGTATGTATGTCTCTATCTATCTATCTATCTATCTATCTATCTATCTATCTATCTATCTATCTATCTATCTCTGTATCTATCTATCTCTGTATCTATCGATCTAATTTATTTATATCTTATTTATTGTTTTTACAAATAATTCAAGAAGGCAAACATATCCACCTTCCACCTCCTATTTTCCCTGCAACAACAATCTTGTGAGGTAGGTTGGACTGAGAGAGAGAAAAAAAGAGACGGGTCCAAAATAACCCAGATGGCTTTTGTACCGAAGGTGGGACTAGAACTCACCGTCTCCTGGTGATTGGCCCAAAGTCACCCAGCCAGCTTTCGTGCTTAAGGCACAGCTAGAACTCACACGTCTCCCACTTTCTAACCTAGTAGCTTAACCGCTGGACCAAATGGCTCTCTGGAGATGGGATTGTACCCACACCAAACCAAAAAAAAAAAAAATGATCACAAATGCAGAAGGGGACAAGGTTCCCCTTGTGTATTTATATTTTGGCTTTGGGTATTGCAATATTTTGTATCAGGCATTACAAAGAGGTCTACACCCGAAGATCCAATTAAACTGATTTATTGCTAAAAGCCTATGCATAAGAATCTTCTCAACTAACAGCCAGCACTCGGTTAGAGTTAGATAAGGGACAACAGCACTCAAGGGAGTTTGGACTTAGTTTGCTTGTGGCTACATAGGGATTCTAGGCCGATAGCCTTTTTAACTCCCCCTCCACTTTCTGCCATTTTTCCTCCTCCTGCATTTCGACCTCTCTCTCCTTCACAGGCAGCAACCATCCCAATCTAGCATTGCATGGCTGAGGAGAAAGTCTGCACAAGCATCGGTCTTACCTGCTCCCAGGTTCATCCACAAAAGAACTGAAAGAGAAAAGAAACAAAAGTGGCTTAAACAAAATATAAAAAAATCTCTTCAGATCTCTGTGCAAAACTGGTAGTTTCTGTTTCCGTAATGGGGCTCCCCCGAGCATAAAAGAAAGAAGAAGGGGGGAAAATTCAAAATGGAAGACTGAAGGAGAAGTCATTATACAGAGAGACCTTGAAAACGGGACTAAAAGCCAGTAGATTTTGAGGGAAAAGAAGATTGGGTTTACATTTCATAGAAATGGGAGACTTTTTAAAAGAAACCCTCCAATTTCAGAACTGGGATAAAAATACCTTTTATTTTTTATTTATTTATTTTATTGAATTTGTATACCGCCCTACTCCCGAAGGACTCAGGGCGGTGAACAGCCATAGAATAAAACACATAAATACAAAATTTAAAATAGAATAAAACAAATTAAATAATTTGGCTGAACAAATTTAAAACCCCAATAATTTAAAACCTTTAAATAAAAATTTAAAACCTTGATAACCCATACATTAAATTCATGTAAATTAAAGTAATCACTTTGAGAGACAACCACCTTTGATCCCTTATGCAAATAAATAAAAAGATGGTCCATTTCCCCCAGTAATTTGTAAGTTGCCTGAATTTGACTGAAAAGGTTTAGGGTCTCCTACTTGGATCAGGGGGTGGAATAGAAGACCTCCAAGGTCCCTTCCAATTCTGTTTTTCTGTATTCTGTAGGAGCAGAAGGTGGAAATAGGAGGTCTCCTACACTCCTACTATTCACTGCAAGAGATAGGATGACGGCTTTCTTGCAGGGTCCTTGGTGCTCTCTGAGCTTGGTTGTTTTCTTGCAGACGTTTCATTATCCAAATTAGGTAACGTCATCAGTGCTCGACATTTCCTCAAACTCCCCTCCCCTCCACCACTGATGACGTTCCCTAGTTGGGTCATGAAATGTCTGCAAGAAAAGAACCAAGCTCAGCGAGCACCAAGGACCCCTCATTTCAATCCTGAGCTACAAATATTCTCCTTTATAGACAGCTTCAGCTTCATCTAACAGGAGGTGGTTATCGGTAAAAGGAAACCAGACCACCAAAAAAAACCCACAATAGTTGGACACCTTCAAAGCATAGAACAACTCAAAGAAACAGAGCAATATCAAAAGATGTGGAGAGACCTGGTCCATAAAATCGCCAAAAGTCGGAGACGACTGAATGGATCACCACAACAAAGCCATCATCATAAGAGAAAGCTACAGAAGGTTATCATCAAGGTAACTTTGCTTGCTTGCAGAAGAGCTGCATCTAACCATACTTTCCCATATGACATTTTGTGACTTCTACCCAGGAGGAGATTGATCCAAGCAAGAACTCTGAAGGGAGAAGGAAGCAGTGAATTTTTCAGAAGGATCTAGAAGAGAAGGATGCGAGTGTCGAGTTTAAGTTTAAGTTTATTAAATTTCTATACCGCCCTTCTCCCGAGGGACTCAGGGCGGTGTACAGCCATATTAAAACACATGAATTTATAAAATTTAAAACCAGATATATTAAGTTTGGCCATCAATTTAAAACACACATACACCCATTAAAAATTCATATTAGGACAGTCCGGCTTGCTGAAACAGAAGGGTCTTAAGGGCGCGGCGAAAAGTGTGCAGGTCAGGGCTAAGATGAAGCTCTAGGGGCAGTTCATTCCAGAGGGCAGGTGCCCCCACAGAGAAGGCTCTCCCCCTGGGTGTCGCCAGTCGGCATTGTTTGGCCGACGGCACCCTGAGGAGCCCCTCTCTGTGGGAGCGTATTGGCCGGTGGGAGGTTGTTGTTGGCAGAAGGCGGTCTTGTATATACCCCGGTCCTAAGCCATGGAGCGCTTTAAAGGTGCTAACCAACACCTTGAATCACACTCGGAAGACCAGCGGAAGTCAGTGCAGCTCACGCAGGAGAGGTGTTACATGGGTTACACACATAACCACCCGCGCGGCCGCATTCTGGACCAGCTGGAGCCTCCGAGTGCTCTTCAAGGGAGCCCCATGTAGAGAGCGTTGCAGTAGTCCAGACGTGACGTGACGAGGGCATGAGTGACTGTGCGCAAGGCATCCCGGTCCAGAAAGGGACGCAAGTGGTGTATCAGGCGAACCCGATGAAAAGCTCCCCTGGCCACGGCCGTCATATGATCTTCCAAAGACAGCCATGCATCCAGGAGGACACCCAATTTGCTAGCCCTCTCTGTGGGGGCCAAGGTTTCACCCCCAATTGTCAGCAATGGTGACAGCTGACTATACCGGGCCGCCGGAAGCCACAGCCACTGAGTCTTGGAGGGGTTGAGTTTGAGCCTGTTTCTCCCCATCCAGATCCGCACGGCCTCCAGGCAACGGGACAGATCACCGAGTGATCTTGGGCACAGGAAAGAAGGAGAATTAGATTTAGATGGGAGTGAGGAGGAGGAGGAAGGAGGAGGCCCCAAACCTGTCATCCAAGGGATGGTCCCCATCTTCACTTCAGGATTCCTGGGAAGCCGGTCTTGGCCTCCGTCACCCTCGTCTTCCTTCCCCAGAGAGACGAAGAGCTGCAGCTTCTCTTGAGTCAGTCCTTCAACTCAACGGCCAAAGCAGGAACTGCGTCATCCCCACCAAGGACATCACACCCACGCCCATCAGCTCAAGACGCAGCTCGGCTCCCCGGCCTTCTTCACCACACCAAAGCCTTTCTCTCTGCTGCAGCTCAGTGTGCCCATCTTCCTAACCTCTCTTGTACCCAAAGAGAATGAAACATAAAATTAAACAAAAAATAGCCATCCGGTGAGGTGGGAGGTGTGAAAGCCAAGAAGCCATGTTGTTCTTTCCTTTTGCAAGGCCCAAACCCCTCCCTGGGGGCCTGACCTCATCAGCTGCATTGCTCCTCCTAAACCACCCATTTCCATCGTGGAGCCACAGACACACAGAATAAAGCGAAGGATAATCGATTATTTATGAAAAATTTAATTCTGGGAGAAAAAAATCAACGAGTTCTGCTAAAACAGTTCTGAAAATCACTGGTTTGTTTCTACCATCTTATATTATGTATCTTGGAATCAGGGGACAAAAATATCCTGGACTAGTAAATAAAAAACAAATAATCTTTAAAATGCGACATTATCCTGGGACACGGATATTCGCCTTCATTCGTGAGTCTCTAAAATGATTTTAGTTTGAGTAATGTGGTGATCCCAAGACATTCTCGATTAAATCCACGAATCCACTCTTGAATTAAGGTTTGGATTTATAATAATATGAAGAAAGGACCCAACGAACCCTTCATCTGAGCAGGATACAGGTAGTCCAAATTGAAGGACTATGATTGGATCAGCCGTTGAGCAAGACTGTCACTAAGTGAAAAGGTGACTGTGTTTAAGATGTAACTTCTGCTTTGCTTTGCTTTGCTTTGTGGAAGGTTTTAAATGGGAGGATTGGTTCCTCACCGTCGTAAGTGTGAATAGTTGCTGTATGACTCAGGTGCTAAGCGAGGACTATCTGTGTATTCTTTCTGGAAGCCACTCTGTTCCTCCAGAGTAACCAATCCAATTTAGGCAAGTTGTTCTCCTAACGGATAATTCAAGCGTAGTTTGTGTTGTCGCCCAGTCTTTCTTCCAACAGGGTGACCTTCAGGAAGGGGTGGGTTCTAAATTTTTTTACTACTGGTTCTGTGGGCATGGCTTATTTTGTGGGCGTGGCTTGATGCTCATGTGACAATTATTTAGGTTTTAGCAGAGATACTGGTCTACTAGGCTTTTAACTGCTTGCAGAGCTATACCAATCTACTCATGTATTTTTGCAGGCACTGGTCTACCCATTTATTTTTGCAGGCACTGGTCTACCCATTTATTTTTTGCAGGCACTGGTCTACCCATTTATTTTTTGCAGGCACTGGTCTACCCATTTATTTTTTGCAGGCACTGATCTACTCATGTATTTTTTCAGACACTGGTCTACCCATTTATTTTTTGCAGGCACTGGTCTACCCATTTATTTTTGCAGGCACTGGTCTACTCATTTGTTTTCTTTTAACACTGATCAGCTGTGGGGCGGCCCTTTGAAGAGTTTAAACAGTTTTTTCCCCTCTAGCCATCAGCTGGGACTCAGGAGGCAGCAATAGATTGGGGGTGGGACCAAATAAAAGGTAAGAATAATGCGGGGGGCTAGGGTGGGTGGGGGGTGGGCAGAACTGGTTCAGTGACGTCATATCGTCACTGCTACTGGCTCAGCCGAACCGGGAGGAACCTGGGTGGGGTCCCTTCTTCGAATCATTGTAAAATCCAGAATGTAATTCAAGAGCAGATTCAGAGGTTTTATCAAGAACGGTTTCTGGATCCCTACATTCACTCTACTCTGGATAAAATCATTTTTAAAAACAATTATTCTTTTGATTTACTAGTTTAGGATATTTTGTGCCTCAATTCCAAAGTTCTTGGAGATATCTCCTAGGAACAAATTTTAACTCTTTACTGAAATGAGATGATAGTTTTAGTGTGCTTCAAATCCATCACAAAGAAGATAGTAATTCTGGTGTTTTAGACACAAACAACAATTTCAAAAAAAAAAAAAAATTTGCAGAACAAATTGCTTTTTGCAAATTTATTTTGTTCATAATTAATACTTTTATCATATGTTTTATTCTATCTGTCTGTGGATCCACGAGGCGTGGCTTAGGACAAGAAGTGGAGCTGATCAAACCGGAAAGACAGAGATGGCGTTTAGTCCTTGCAAAAGAGCAGAACAATTTTTATTTCAAATTCTCTTTGGGTGCAAGAGAGGCCAGGAGAATGGGGACAGAGAGTAGCTGCACAGAGGAAGGCTTTGGTGTGGTGAAGGGGGCCGGGGCGTTGAGATGGGCTGGTGGAATGACGCAGTTCCTGCCTTGGTCCTTGAGTTGGAGGACTGACTCAAGAGAAGCTGCAGGTTTGAATCACTCTGGAGAAAGAAGACGAGAGTGACGGAGAGGCCAAGACCAGCTGCCCAGAAATTCTGAAGTGAAGATGGAGACCATCCCTTGGATGATAGGTTTGGGACTTCCTACTTCTTCCTCCATCTAAGTCTGACTCTTAGCCTCACCGAAGAGCTGGTTGCTTTATTCCCAACTCCTTTTCTTCTTCTAGATCCTTCTCAGGAAAATCGAGCTTTCTTGGTGGGGAATAATATGAGCCACGGGGTATTTTCTTGCCTCTCCTCCCATCAATTGAATCCCCAGTTCTCTTGATTCACAACCATCTCAACTAAGGGGCATTGAGGGAGGGGATGAAGAGCAATCTCTCTTCGTCCCACCGAAAAAAACCCAGAAGAAGGCCCAAAACTGCAGCTTCATTTTCAATAGAAGAGAAAGGAAGTTGGGGAAATGAAAGTGGGTCATTCTGTGGGTCGCAGTGAAGGGTGTTGAGTATGAGGAGCCTCCCTTTTTCTCCCACCTGCTCTTCTCAAATGATTGAGAACTGAAGACATCAGAACAGCTGAACTTCAGAGAGAAAGTCCTCCTGGACCACATTTCTGTTCTTAATGGTAATTCCAACTATGGTAAGGATGGTCTGGGAACTCTTATCACCCACCCACCCCCCAATGGCCAGAACATGGGTGGGAGAAGGCACCTTCTTCCTCCTCCTTCATCTCGTCTGCTGAATCTATTCAGGGAAGAAGATTCGGGTGAGATGGTAGGGATGAAAGTCTTGCAGAGCCTGGAATCGTCTCTCCTTCTCTTAACTCCACCTTCCCTCCTTCTCTCTTTCAGTCTTTTCAAGGATCCTCCTGGGAGCAGGTAAGAGACTTTCATGCAAACTTTGCTTCTATTTCTGATAAGTAGACTGCCATTGTTGTCGTCAGGAGAAGTTGAAATGAAACCGAAAGCCCAATGAGAGATGCTGAAGGAGAAAAAAAAAATCCATCTCTGTGTACGTAGCTGATTGGCTGTTCTTTTCCACTTGGGTTGGTGGAAAGGGTGGATCCAGCCTCTTCAGGAGGCATCTGTAGATGGCCGTGATCCTGATGAATCTAAGTAGTTTCCTTGGAAAAATGTCCCCCTCAAGTTCTTCTCCCAAAATAACGTGGAGCATGATCTGCCAAGCCCAGAGAAGATACAGGAAGTTAATCCTGAAGCCCAAGACAACAAGGCCAGTCAGAGATGCTATTAAGTGGGCACTGATAAATTTGCGGTTTAGTGTTTTAGAGGGTTCAGAAGAGGATGAACATTTGATTGAAAGATGGACATTGCAGGATGTTTCTTGGAGGAGAAGCTCTAGAGCAGGAGTCAGCAACCTGCGGCTCTGGAGCCATGTGTGGCTCTTTGGGACCTCTGTTGTGGCTCCCTGTCAGGTGATTCCACCACTGGCTGGCCTCGCCCCTCGCCCTCCCCTCTCAGTCACTCCTCACCTGGTGTTGTTGCCCGTGTTCTGTCCCCAACCCCAGGCACACACACCAACAGATGTTCAGGAGTTAAAGACCAAACCAGCCGGCAAAATCCTTTTCCTTATGATAACGGAACATGGCAACAACCTAGTGGCTGCCTGCCAAGAGTTTATTATTTATAAAGAGGAGAGATAACTTCTCCCCACTTCTGATACGTCAAAGGAAAGCAGCTCAATAATTATGGAATTAAATCAAGTCCAGAGATACTCCAGCAAAGTCTTAAAGCAAAAGTCCGGCAATGCAGAATGGCGTGGAAGCTTTCAGCTTTGTTCGTCACAAGGTTTGACTGGCCACCACGCTCCCTTTTATATCCTGTGGGGTGTGGTCCAGTGACTCAGCCTAATCTCGGGCACGCCCTTTCTTCTGTTGCGCGCGCTTATCTCTGCGACGCTGGCGTGGATCCAGCCAAGACTCATTAACCACATCACTTTCCATCTGTGGCTGCGTGGACGTGCTTGGCCCCGGCCCTATCTCTTGCCCTTTGGCGGACACTGAAGGCATTGCCAGAGAGGAGGGTCCTGGAGAGAGAGGCCTTGCCAACTCCTCCCCTTCACTCTCGGAGTCCTCTCCTGATGATGACACAGGCTCAGGTAACGGAGCCACAACAGCCCATCAGAACACTTGGCCTGAGAAGGTAAGGGTGACGGTGGGGGATGGAGAAGCAGCCAGGGCAGAGACAGGGAGATACAGAGAGAGGGGGAGAGAGAGAGAGAGACAGAGAGAGATACAGAGAGGGAGGGAGGGAGGGAGGGAGGGGGGGGGAGAGAGAGATGTCAAAAGGATTTTGTGGTTCCCGGTGTTTTTTAACAACTGATTCTCTGCCCTAATGACCGGCTGGGTAGGCGTGACTGGGGGGGGGTGTCATGTGACTGGTGGAAGTGAGTGACATCAAGTTGGCCATGCCCACCCAGGTTTTGTGGCTCCCGGTGTTTTCTTTTCTGTGGGAAACGGGTCCAAATGGCTCTTGGAGTATTTAAGGTTGCAGACCTCTGCTCTAGAGATCACAGCTCTTGTAGGAAGTTCCACTCTGAGGAGAAAAGAATCTGACCTCCAAGGAGCTTGAAGAAGCCATTCGGGTGAGATGAGATAAATTGGAATGGCATAATTGGACATGACACAGAAGGAGGCCTGAGGAATCTGGATGTACTGAATGTTGCAATTGCAGAGAAAATGTATTTTATTTATTTATTTATTTATTTATTAGATTTCTATACCGCCCTACTCCCGAAGGACTCAGGGCGGTGCACAGCCAAACAATAAAAACACATACAATACAAAATTTAAAAGATAGAATAAAATCAAATTAAATAATTTTGGCCCCGACAAATTTAAAACCCCAAACTTTTAAAACCAATTTAAAATTGAATATATAAATACTAAAAAATATTTAAAATTTTAAAAATCTTTTATAAGAGAGGGGGAAAATTAGGCCAGGCCGGCCTGGTGAAATAGTAAGGTCTTTAAGGCGCGGCGGAAGGTGCGCAGATCCGGGATCCTCCGTATCTCTGGGGGGAGCTCGTTCCAGATAGTAGGTGCCCCCACAGAGAAGGCTCTCCCCCTGGGGGCCGCCAGTCGGCATTGTTTGGCTGACGGCACCCGGAGGAGCCCCTCTCTATGGGAGCGTACCGGCCGGTGGGAGGCTATTGGTGGTAGTAGGCGGTCCCGCAAGTACCCGGGTCCTAAGCCATGGAGCGCTTTAAAGGTGGTAACCAAAACCTTGAAGCGCACCCGGGAGCCAGTGCAGCTCGCGCAGGAGAGGTGTTACATGGGAACGCCATGTCGCTCCCATTACCACCCGCGCGGCCGCACTCTGCGCCAGTTGGAGCCTCCGGGTGCTCCTCAAGGGGAGCCCCATGTAGAGAGCGTTGCAATAGTCCAGGCGGGAGGTGACAAGGGCATGAGTGACCGTGCGTAAAGAGTCCCGATCCAGAAAGGGACGCAACTGGCGAATCAGGCGAACCTGATGAAAAATCCTCCCGGTCACGGCCGTCAAGTGCTCTTCTAAAGACAGCCGTGAGTCCAGGAGGACGCCCAAGTTGCGAGCCCTCTCCGTGGGGGCCAATGATTCGCCCCCAATAGTCAGTGATGGCGTCAACTGACTATATCGGGACGTCGGAAACCACAGCCACTCAGTCTTGGATGGGTTGAGCCTGAGCCTGTTCCTCCCCATCCAGATCCGTACGGCCTCCAGGCACCGGGACATCACTTCAAGGGCATCGTTGGGGTGATCCGGGGTGGAGATGTACAGCTGGGTGTCGTCAGCGTACTGATGGTACTCCACCCCGAAACCACGGATGATCTCGCCCAGCGGCTTCACATAAATGTTGAACAGGAGAGGCGAGAGGACCGACCCTTGCGGCACCCCACATATGAGGGGCCTCGGGGTCGACCTCTGTCCCCCTGTCAACACAGACTGCGACCGGTCAGAGAGAAAGGAGGAGAACCACCACAACACAGTGCCTCCCACCCCCAACTCTTCCAACCGGTGCAGCATGATACCATGGTCGATGGTATCAAAAGCCGCTGAGAGATCTAACAGGACCAGGACAGAGGAGCACCCCCTGTCCCGAGCCCTCCAGAGATCATCAACCAACGCGACCAATGCCGTTTCCGTGCTGTACCCGGGCCTGAAGCCCGACTGGAACGGATCCAGATACGTCGTTTCATCCAGGTGCTGGGGGAGCTGTTGCGCGACCACACTCTCAACAACCTTCGCAACAAAGCGAAGATTGGAGACCGGACGATAATTTACCAACATTGCCGGGTCCAGGGAAGGCTTCTTGAGGAGAGGCCTCACCACCGCCTCTTTCAAGGCGGCGGGAAAGTCACCCTCACTCAGCGAAGCGTTTATAATCCCCTGGAGCCAGCCTCGTGTCACTTCCCGGGAAGCCAGTACTAACCAGGAAGGACATGGGTCCAATAAACAAGTGGTCGCGTTCAGTCTACCCAGAGTCCTGTCCACGTCCTCAGGGGTCACAGGATCAAACTCATCCCAGATAACATTCTCAAGACCTGCCCCTGTCTCTCCCCCTGAGACTACCCAGTCGGAGTCCAAATCTTCCCGAATCTGAGTGATTTTGTATTGCTGAATTGAAGAATTCCCGGAGCAGATTAGGGATCATGGGATCCATTCTGGGAATAGGGTTGGATGTTCTCATGTAGAGATTTGGTTTCCAGGAGGAGATCAGAAGGAAGGACTCAATGGCTTCTCTTTCTTTCCTTTGGTTGACGGACAGATTCATCTTTACCGACCCCCAGGCTGTCCACAACTCTTCCGCACACCGCCATCATTAAAGGAGAAGAGATTCCCTTGAAATGCTCCCTCCCTGAGGGATCTCAGACAGAAATGTTCTTTTTCTACTGCAAGGATCAATCAGATTTTACAATCAAATATAAACACGTGCCTACAAGTACCTTGATTTTCAAGACTGCAGATCTGAAGTCAGACCCAGTAAAGATAATATGTCTATGCAAGTTCCAGGAAACATCTACAAGATGGCCCATCAGTAACCAGCTGGTGTTCTCACTCGTCGGTAAGAGAAATAATTTTTGCCTAGCAATAGTCACATCAAGGGCACTGTTAATGTTCATTCTAATACAACGCACAATAAACCTTTCAAAAATTAACCCATTGAAATAAATCTCAAACAATTAAAACCATAGATAAATAAATAATGCCTCCAGGAAAAACCCTATTAGAATAGAATAGAATAGAATAGAATAGAATAGAATAGAATAGAATAGAATAGAATAGAATAGAACAACAGAGTTATTTTAATCTCCATTATCCAAAATATTACTGCTTACCTTAGGTCCAAGGAGATATATATGTATATTCCAGTGGTGAAATCCAATTTTTTTTACTACTGGGTCTATGGGCGTGGCTTAGTGGGCGTAGCAAGGGAAGGATACTGCAAAATCTCCATTCCCATCCCACTCCGGGGGAAGGATATTGCAAAATCTCCATTCCCACCCCACTCTAGGGCCAGCCAGAGGTGGCATTTGCTGGTTCTCCGAACTACTCAAAATTTCCACTACCGGTTCTACGAACTACTCAAAATTTCCACTACTGGTTCTCCAGAACCTGTCAGAACCTGCTGGATTTCACCACTGGTATATTCCTTGTGAACCTTTCTTGAGAGGTCCCCCCTTCTCCACTGCTGAGGGTGGATCCGTTGTCCCAGAGGCTGAAGGAAGGTGACCCCTTGGTCTTCATCTGCTCAGCGGAAGGAGACAATCCAGAGAAGAAGTTCCATTTCTACAAGGATGGGGTAGAGATCACCTCCAGTGAAGAAGGTCTTCAAAAAGATTCCAGTGAACACACGGATAATCTTCAAAGGGCCTCTCTGAGAATCCCTCATGCCTCGTTCAACCACAGTGGGGAATTTGCTTGCAGTTATGAAGAAAAGAGAAGCAACCGATGGGTCACGTCTTCTTGGAGCAAGGGGGTGAACATCACAGGTGAGCCAGTTGGAAGAAGATTGGGTGTGATTAACATTGACACTGGTTCGCTGTCCGGGCATGCCCAGTGCGTGCCAAACGCACACTGAGTGAATGCACATGCGGAATACACGCCAAACACACGCTTTGCATGGGAAAAGGTTTAACAAGGTAAGCTGAACAGCGAGGGGGGGGGGAACAGTTGTGCTGCGCAATTTAGATTTGCTAGAAAGCAGGATTTCCTGCTTTCTAGTGGATCTAAATCGCGCCGCACAGCTGATTGACAGAAATACCAATTTGGCCGAATCGGTAGCTTTTTTTAACTAGCGGTTCGCCCGAACTGGTAGCTTTTTTTTTTTTACTACTGGTTCGCTTTTTTTTTACTAGCAGTTTGCCTGAACTGGTGCGAACCGGTAGCATCTCACCCCTGGTGTGAGGCCATAAGCAAATCCCACCACCACAGGTTAGACTAGGAAGGACAAAGGAAGTCCTGGAGAAAGGCAAATGGCTTTTGTGGGATTGTTAACTAGCCCCACACATAACTAGCTTCATTTATAGATTTAACAGGATCTAAACCTTGAAGGACAAGGCAGACTTCTGCCCAGAAATACTAAATCATCCTTTTTGTTTCTTAGTCAAACCAGTTGGTACCCAAGATTCAGATCCTATATGGAGACATTCCTGGATACCGATTCCTCTTATAATCCTGCTGGTTCCATTTGCCTTTTATTGCTGGAAGAAGAAGAGCAGTAAGTGAAGGGTTTGGGTTCGAGGATTCCCTTACCTGGAGTCAGAGGTGGCTCCTGATGTGGTTGGAGATGTTGACTGAGATCCGTTGGGGAAGCATGAAAGGCTTGGATTTGAGAGGGATGCTAAGATAATACATGGTGGAATGAAGCCGTTTCATCTTTTTAAAAATTATTCTTCTTTCTCCCTTGGCAGCATCTTCATCCCGGGAACAATTTCAGCTTCCCGAAATGAAAGAGGAAAGAAATGATCTTGCAGTGATGGAGCCTCAAGCAGCGACGGCAGCTACAACCTCACCTGTCAAGGTCGCAATAGCATTTAGACGTATATACTTATATATCCACAATGCTTTTACAGCCCCCTCTAAGCGACCCCAACAATCTGGCTCCTCATTTTACTGACCTCGGAAGGATGGAAGACTGAGTCAATCTTGAGCCGGTCAGGATCAAACTCCTGGCAATGGGCAGAGTCAGACTGCAGTACCGCATTCTAACCATTGCGCCATCACACTCAAGTTAGCTGGTGGGGTTCATGGGAGACTTTGTTTAGCGGGTGCAGAGAAAGTCTGTTTTCCCCCGAAGAGTGAATCATGTTCATGGAATCTTCTCTAGTGATGGTGTCCTCTGGAATCACCCAAATGTCATTGTGATGAAATAGATGGGCTTTAGATTGTCTAAACCATACTGGTGTAAGGTTAGTCCAGAGGTCTGCAACCTTAAACACTCAAAGAGCCATTTGGACCCGTATCCCACAGAAAAGAAAACACCGGGAGCCACAAAACCCTTCCCGTGCCTGACTATTTCTTGAGCGGCCACAAAACTAGCATATGTAGTTGAATTAAACCTTCTGTTTTCTTCTGAAACTGTTCTTTTCTTTGATTTATCCATGGTTGATTTATCCATGGTTGGCCTACTGAGGGTTGAAAAGCTCAATAAATCGGGTGACGCACATTGGCGGTTGTGACGCATATTTTGAGTGACAGGAAGCCGCAGCAGAGGGGTGAAAGAGCCACATGCGGCTCCAGAGCCGCAGGTTGCTGACCCCTGTGTTAGTAGATAGCTGAATTCTAACCCTTAAATTCAAGTAGAACTTCCATGAGTTCAGTTGCTTTGATCCCTTTGAATATATTCTCTAAGTGTCTTGACTTGCTTTTTTTTAAACCAAAGAATCTAGGAGTTTTTGAACTACTATATCTTTTTTTTAAAAAAATGGAGAAGTAGAATAATTCTCTTTACGGCTTTTGGTCTACCAAATCCTGTGTTGGATTTGAAGCCCATACAAACAGAAATATACATATTTCAAAAATCTAAGAAATCATTAAAAATTCCTCTGATCAAGTGTTGGAGGCAAAGTTTTAGGGGATTGTCCCTGTGGGTTTCTCAGGAGCATCTGAAAACCGTCGGTAATTTGAGATAGGAAACTAGATTGGGTCAGATCAGATGCCAAAAATCAGTCCTTCTTTTCCTTGATGGGCTGGCCATCTTTCTAGGCCATAGGAAATGTGTTAAGCTTATTTATTTCTAAAAAGCTGTAAAATGATGGAGAAATCCCATGTTCTCAATGGCTTCCTCATCTGCTGGCAGATTGAACAATGTCTTCTCATTCCCTCACTTTCCTCAGGATTCTGAGGTCACCAACAGCTGCATCCAGGGCTCCTTCACGCCATCTCTTCCTGGACCAACAAGGACGAGTCGTCTTACACAACAGAAAGAAGAGGGGATATTGTACAGTGACATTGTGTTTTCACCCAAAAGGAGGCAGAAAAATCATCCCTGATTGCAGGAAAATGTGTGTGTCTCGGTCCAGTCCATTATTAGGCCTAGACATGGGCGTCACCCTTGAAGAAATGCTGATGCAGCTCAATTTCAGTTAATGGCAGAAGAGAAAACCCGTCAAATAGGGGAAAATCGTGAGCATAATCTTATTCTATGAGTCTGTCAGGGAATTGCGCAACCGGTATCCAAATGGAGTCAGAGACGCTGACACAAACTTGTATTTTTATATCAATAAATACATTTTACAACTACGGGTAGTACTTGTCTTACATCAGGTTGTTTAGTGACCGTTTGAAATTACAACGCCACTGAAAAAAGTGACTTATGACCGTTTCCCACACTTATGACCATTGCGGCATTCCCATGGTCATACGATCACAATTCGGGCGCTTGGCAACTGACTCATAATTATGACGGTTGCAGTGTCCCGGGGTCACGTGATCCCCTTTTGGGACCTTTTGACAAGCAAAGTCGATGGGGAAGCCAGATTCACTTAATAACCCTGCCACTAAATGAACAACTGAAGCCATTCACTTAACAAATGTGGCAGGAAAGTTAGCAAAACGGGGCAATATTCCCTTAACAAAAGTCGCACTTAGCAACAGAAAATTTTGGGCTCAATTGTGGTCAAACTTTGAGGACTCCCTGAATACATACAGCAAAATAAATGAATGAATCAACGAATGAATGAATGAATGAATGAATGAATGAATGAATGAATAAATAACTAAATAAATAAATAGTCAGGCTAAACAGGAGCATCGTGAGGTAAATTCCAGAGCTCACAGAAGAAAAAGGCTGGAAAAAAGGGAACACCCCAGGAACCAATCACATTACAGATTGCCTCACGCTGGAGCCATCCCTCTCCGATCAATCAACTATAAATGTGTGTTTTGGCTCTCTGCAGAAACCTTCATGGCTCCAGCTGCGAAATTTTAATATTTTAACAGAATCTCAGTTCTATCTCAGTATAGACTTGACCCTGCTGGGAAGATATCAATTATAATGTCTTCTCTTCATAAGATACTTTTTAGTTTTTTTCTTCATTTGGAAACCCGCCCTTATTGACAAACGAGTCCCTAACACAAAGAATGACACCAGACCCACACTCACCAGAGCCACACAGGATGTAACCACCACACATCCATGCAGAAAGCAGACTCAAACCCACACTGAGGATGAGGCACGACCGCGGACCAGAAGCCAAACCACAGCTGCATCATTAGTCCCTTTAAACCCCTCCAATCCATACATGAAGCAGACTGACACCCACCATGAAGAGGTAGCACTGCCACGAACACGAAGCCAAACAACAGCAACACAGCTTACCAGCTCAAATCCCCCTGCTACTCAGACTAACCTGAGCACAACCAAGCCCCCACCTAAACAGAACACACACCCATCCAATCAGAGCACAGCCAACCCCCCATCCAATCAGAGCACAGCCAAACCCCCAACTAATCAGAACACACCTCCACCCAATCAGAAAACAGCCAAGCTCCCACCCAATCAGTTCACACCCCCACTGGCAGTTAAAAGGAAGAAACAGCTGCGATCACACACATTGATCCTAGAAGCACGAAGCTGAAGACACCAGCCTGAAGATGACGAATGAGACTTCGTCGAAACGTTGCCAAGAAACCTCCAGTTTTACGTGGGAGAAAACCTGAATAACCAAAGGCCTACATACAAACACCCGCGAAAACCTCAGAAAACATATGTGTGTGTGTGTGTGTGTGTGTGTGTGTGTGGTGTGTGTGTGTGTGTGTGTGTGTGTGTACAGTTAATATTTCAGGTTTCTTCCCGTGTAATTGTGAACATATCCCTAAAAGGGTAGAAGCGACATTTCGACAGAATCTCATCTGCCATCATCAGGCTTATGTGGCAGATGATGGCAGATGAGATTCTGTCGAAACGTCGCTTCTACCCTTTTAGGGATATGTTCACAATTACACGGGAAGAAACCCGAAATATTAACTGTACACACATATATACCCATGAAAACTTACATAGACAAATATATATATAATAGCCCAGACCTTCATCCAATTGAAAAATCTATGGAGTTCGGCTCAAGAAACTGGTTAGTTAGAAGTGACTTAGCAATAAAACCCAGTTAATAGAAGCCATCATTCAATCTTGGTTTCACAACAGCTGCAGAACTTCACTTTTGGGTTCACTCCATGGGAAGACGTTGTAAAGCCATAATTCATGCTAAAGGTTACCCAACTAAGCATTAACTGACATGGTGGTCATTTTTGTATATCTCGTTTTTCCTACGTGTTTCCCTTTTCTTCTTTATACTGTAACTGCTATTCTAATAGCAGATCCTTCATCAAAGGTATCGCATTACATTCTTGATTAAATTATCTTTCCATTGATATATTATTTTATGGCACTACACCCCCCCCAAAAATGGTGTTATTAGCTAGTTTTAGAAAATACACTTTTCCCAAAACGTTTCCACAATTTTGGCCACTCGTGTACTTGCCTAAATACTTCTCGGCTCACTATTAGAGATATTTGCTTTTCTTTTAATTTGAAGATTTGAATACTGAAAAACATCCGTTCAGGGTAGATAGAGGTAATGATTGTTCAGCCCAGTCTCTCCTGCATGAAAAGGGGAAGGGAGTTTTTTGGAAGTATTTTCATTCCAACCTAAAGTAAAAATCATTCTCTCTCTCTCTTTTTTTTTAATTTGATTTATATGCCGCCCTTCTCCGGAGACTCAGGGCGGCTTACAATGCGCTAAGCAATAGCCTTCATCCTTCTGTATATTTATACAAAATATACAAATTATATACAAATTATACAAATATACAAAGTCAGCTTATTGCCCCCACAACAATTTACCTACCTTAGAAAGGATGGAAGGCTGAGTCAACCTTGAGCCTGGCGAGATTCGAACCTGCAGTAATTGCAGGCAGCTGGTCTTAATAACAGGGTGCTTTTCTTGTTTTCCATTTTAAATTCCATTAAAAAAAAACCCTGTCATTACATTGCCTCATTAAGATGGTTTCCTAGTTTCCAAGAAATAAGATGGATGATTGCAGGAAATTTATCTGCTTCAAAGGAGACAATAATTTACAGTATCTTCTTTGTGAACCTGTCTTGCAGATGTCCCACCTTCCCCAGTGCTGAAGGTGGCTCCGTTGTCCCAGAGGGTGAAGGAAGGTGTCCCCTTGGTCTTCCTCTGCTCAACGGAAGGAGACAACCCAGAGAAGAAGTTCCATTTCTACAAGGATGGGGTGGAGATCACCTCCAGCGAAGAAAGTCCTCTGAAAAATTCTAGTGAACCTTCAGATCCTCTTCAAAATGGCTCCCTGCATGCCACCTTCAACCACAGTGGGGAGTTTGCTTGCAGTTATGAGGAAAATATAAATGGACGCTGGATCCCGTCTTCTTGGAGCCAGGGGGTGAAGGTCCCAGGTGAGACAGTTGGGGGAAGGATGGATGGAATGAATTCTTGGATGTGAGACCATCAGGAAATCCTACCACCAGAAGCCAGACTTGGAGAAAGGCAAATGGCTTCTCTGGGGTTCTTCAATAAACCCCACAGAGACGTCCATGAAAAATCCAGTACTGAGCTTGATTTAAAAAAGGGGGGGAGGGAGGGGTCTGTTTCATTTATAGATTTAATAGAATTTAGACCTTCAAGAACAGGCAGGGTAAAAATGCTCCGCCAAGAAATACTTGTGTAGTAATGCAGTAATGTGTACCGTACTGCATATTACAGAAATTTGCTTTTCTTCAATTGGACGATTCAGTTGATGGGAAGATAAGAGGCCATGATTTCTTGGTCTAGTCTCTCTTGTGTGTTATTTTCACACTAAAGCTACAGTCAAATTTATTCCCCCTCCTTATTTTCCATTTCAACCTTCATTATCTCAGATATCACTGTTTTGCCTCATAGAAATGGTACCTTCGATTCAAGGAGGTGCTCTGGATGATTTGAGGAAACTCCTCTGCTTCAAAGGAGACACTAATATATCTCCCTTGTAAACATTTTGTGCAGATGGCCTCCCTTCCCCAAGCCTGAAAGTGGATCCGTTGTCCCGGAGAGTGAAGGAAGGGGACCCCTTGCTCTTCCTCTGCTCAACGGAAGGAGACAACCCAGAGAAGAAGTTCCATTTCTACAAGGATGGGGTGGAGATCACCTCCAGTGAAGAAGGCCTTCTGGAACCCTCCAGTGAACCCACAAATCCTCTTCAAAGGGCCTCTCTGAGAATCCCTCATGCCTCGTTCAGCCACAGTAGGGAATTTGCTTGCAGTTATGAAGAGAAGAGAAGCGACCGATGGGTCACCTCTCCTTTGAGTCAGGGCACAAACATCACAGTTGAGAGAGGTAGGAGGAGATTTGGATTTGGTTAAACCATGAAAGGCTAAACTAGGAAGGGTAAAGAAAGTCCTGGAGAAAGGCAAATGGCTTTTGTGGGATTGTTAACTAGCTCCACAGAGATGTCCATGAAAAATCCAGAACTTAGCTTGATAAAAAAAAAAAAGGATCTGTTTCATTTGTAGATTGAATAGAATCTAAACCATCAAGAACAGGCAGAGTAAAAATGTTCTGTCCAGAAATACTAAATCATCTTTCTTGTTTGTCACTCAAACCAGTTTGCACCCAAAGTTCAGATCCTATATGGAGATATTCCTGGATGGCGATTCTTTTTCTAATCCTGCTGGTTCCATTTGCCTTTTATTGCTGGAAGAAGAAGAAGAGCAGTAAGTGAAGGCTTTGGGTTCAAGGATTCCCTTTCCTGGAGGCCTAGAGGGCTCCTGATGTGGTTGGAGATGTTGACTGAGAGATTCGTTGGGGAGGGAGCAAAGGGGAGACAGAACTGGATTTGAGAGGGATGGGCAGACAATATTTGAGGATGGTGGAATGATTCACCCTTCTTTTTACTTTTATTCCTGTCTTGGAAGCATCTCCATCCCACGAGCAGTTTCGGCTTGTGGAAAAGAAAGAGGAAGGAGATGTTCTTGGAATGATGGAACCTCCAGCAACAACAGCAGCTACATCTTCACCTGTCAAGGTAGCTGGTGGGATTCATGGGTGTCTTTGATCAGTGTCTACATGGCAGTTCTGTTTACCCAGTGAAACTAGGGTCATGGAATCCCATCTAATGACGTTTGATGTCCTCTGGAGTCATCCAACTGTAGTTGTATAGAGACAAGTGTGATGCAGTTGGGCTTCAGAGTGCCTGAAATGTATAGGTGTAATGTTAGTCGACAGCTGAACTCTAACCCTTCAATTCAAGCAGAATTTAGTTTCCGAAGATCCACTTGTCTTGATCTCTGTGAACATCTTTGTTTCTTTGCTTATTTGGTTCCAACCAAAGAATTTAGGCAGTGAAGCACCCCTAGATATTTCTTTCAAAAATGGGGATGGGTAATTCTCTTTTTTGCCTTCAATTTAACAAACCATGTGTTGCCCAAGATATTTCTATTGGCCTTAAAGCTCACCCAGACCCAGTGGTGGGATTCAGCCAGTTTGCACCATTTCGGGAGAACCGTTTGTTAACTTTCTGAGCAGTTTGGTGAATTGGTTGTTGGAAGAAATCATTAGGTCAGAGAACCGGTTGTTAAATTATTTGAATCCCACCACTGTCCAAACCTACAAAATGAAAGATATATTTGAGTATCTTAGTAGCTAATAAACATTCCTCTAATCAAGTGTTGGAGGCAAAGTTTTAGCGAAGGTTCCTGGGAGTTTCTTCTTAGGAGCATCTCAACACCCTCAGGGATCTGAGACAGGAAATTTGGTTGGATCAGGTCTGATGTTGAAGGTCAATCTGTCTTCTTTTCCTCGATCATCTGGCAATCTTTCTAGGCTGCAGCAGACCAGTCAAACGTACTGATTTCTAAAAATGTTGCAAAACGATGGAGCCATCCCTTGTTCTCAAGAGGTTCCTGAGTTGAAGGCAGATTGAATGTTTGGACAATGTCTTCTCCATTCCCTCACTTTCCCCAGGACTCTGAGGTCACCTACAGCTGCATCCAGGGCTCCTTCACACCGTCTTCTCCTGGACCAACAAGGAAGAACCATCTTACGCAACGGGAAGAAGAGGGAATATTGTACAGTGACATTGTGTTTCAACCCAAAAGGAGGCAGCAAAGTCATCCATGATTGCGGCAAATTGTGTCTCTCTTGCTCCAGTTCCTTATTAGGCCTAAACCTGGACGTCACCCTTGAAGAGATGATGAGGTGCAGCTGAGTTTCAGTTTACGGCGGAAGAGAAAACACATCAAAGAAGGCAAAATTCTGGACATAAATTATTCTATGCATCTCCCTTCTATCTTGGTGTAGATTTGAGCCTGCTGGGAATATTTCCATTACAACATCTTTTCTTCATAATGTACATTTTGGTGTTGTCTTCTTCTGAATTGGTATTGTAATATATAGAGGAAATCTAATCTTTCTATATGGTCCAATGGATCTTGATTGATTGGTTTGTCTGGATTTTGACTGTTGAAGTTTTTCAGTTCCATCTTTGATCATGTTTCACCTTGAAAATCGCTAATAGAGGGCAAAGAAAGAGACCTTGGTTTGAAGAGAGAGAGAGAGAGAGAGAGAGAGAGAGAGAGAGAGAGAGAGAGAGAGAGAGAGAGAGAGAGAGAGAGAGAGAGAGAGAGAGAGAGAGAGAGGCAAACCTGATGCATCAAATAAGGGCAGTGAGAAGTGGACTGTAATATACTGGAGAAAGATCGTTGTTTAGGGTGGGAGTTTGGATGTAGTTTGGTTTTTTTATAAAGTTTTTAAAATATATTTCCCATTTTAAAAAATACAAACATTTCATCTCTTCTAAAGCAGTGTGTCATCTGGGCACAAATATTTCTGTGCAACATCCTTCCACAAATTGTAAACATTGAACAATTATACCTTGCGTAACTCTTCATTTCCTTCATGACGTATCTTCTAATAAAAATACAAATACAATAATAACATTAAACATGGTTATTCTCATCATACGTCTGTTATCAATTGCCATTTTATTCTTATCTCTATCTTAATGTGTTTTCTAATCTTATTGTCTTCTTCCTTTATTTCCAATTTCCTTTTTTAATTCTCTAACCATTGGTAAAATGCTTCCCATATCATACAATAATCAGTTTGTTCTTTCTCCTTAATTGCTAGTGTTAGTCTATTCACTTCTGCACATTCTAATATTTTCCTAATCACCTTCTCTTCAGTAGGAATCTCTTCACTTTTCCAATATTGTGCAAATACAATTCTAGCTGCTGTTAATAGATGAATAATTAAATATATATTTTCTTTGTTATAAGTTTCAGGCAAGATCCCCAACAAAAATACTTCTGGTTTAAACTCAATACATTGTTTTATCATCTTTTCCAACCATATCTTTGTTTTTGTCCAATACTTCTTTGCTTCTCCAATGAGGCCTAATCCTTTATTCCACATTGAAACATCTGTAGAATCTGACATCTTATAGGAGATCCTTCATCCTTTTGAGGTTTCTCATCTGACCATCTCAGGGTGAAGAGAAGATCTAGGATTCTTTCCTAGTTGGGCTGTTTCTGTCCATATTTGTTTGATTATGGGCAAAATATGGGACAAGGTCCTTTTGGATGTTTTCCTTTGAATACGAGCTGGGTCTCCTAGCTAACAATCCCATCTCATATTCACACTTTCTGAGAGGGATTGTGTTGTGGCTCCGTTACCGGAGCCTGTGTCATGGGCAGGAGAGGACTCCGAGAGTGAAGGAGAGGAGTTGGCAAGGCCTCCCTCTCCAGGACCCTCCTCTCTGACAATGCCTTTGGTGTCCGCCGAAGGGCAAGAGATAGGGCCGGGGCCAAGCACATCCACGCAGCCACAGGTGGACAGTGATGAGGGAAATGAGTCTTGGCTGGATCCCCGGCAGCGTCACAGAGATAAGCGCGCGCAACAGAAGAAAAGGTGTGCCAGAGATTAAGCTGAGTCACTGGACCACACCCCACAGGGTATAAAAGGGGGTGAGGTGGCCATTCAGACTCTGTGACGGACAAAACTAACTACTCTCAAGTCACATTGCATCTTTGGAAACAACATTATCGGCCTTGGATTTATTTTACGAACTGGACAATTCTTGATTGTGTGTATTTTGTTTTATGAGTAAAGTTCTTGGCAAGCAGCTACTGGGTTGCTGCCAAGCTTCTTATCGGAAGAACTGGTTGTCTGCCAGTTTATTTAACCCCCGGCTGTCTGTTGGTGTGCATGTGTGAGACGGGGACAGAACTGGATTGTTAGGTCTACAAACCCTATTTTTTTTCCTTTGGATTTTGTTTTGTTTTGTTTTGTTTTGATGGTTCAATGTCGCATAAGTTGAATACTCAGTAAACATAGAGTGAAGCTGAAGAAGTGAAGGCTTCACTCAGGTCCACCGTTCAGGCGGGAAATTAGTTTAAACTGATTGGTTGAGCCTTCTGGCAGTTTCCTATAAAAGGGCTAGCTGCCAGACAGATTTTGCTGGGTTTCTTTGTGACAATAAAGAGCTGAAGTCACACATTGGTCTCTGCCTCTTCACTCCACCCACTACTTAACAGCATGGAGGTCCCTCTTCTGCCTTGGGCTCTTCAGGGAAGTTTAATGCCTGACAAAAAAGCAAAATAAAAGCCAACATAGAGATGCACTGTGGAAAATCCTCCGTTTCTAAGTTTGTGAGTTCACTTTGGGTTGTTGATGAGTCCGCGATGGAAGAGGAGTTGAAGGGAAGGAAAAGATGCGGTTCATGAAGACCATTTGATGAACAGAAACGCAATATAAAGACTTTGCCACAGAAAATGGCTGAGGTGAGAAGGCAGAGGCAGCTCAGACAGAGATTTATTGCTCGGCAAAAAGAGATTTTTCTACGACAATATCTCCAAGCCCAGCTGATTTCCCCAAAGTTCTGATCATTGTGAGAAAGGCAACACACGCACGTCAATAGGCTTCACTCATAGTCATATAAATAGAAGAGGAGTTCAAAAAAATCAGAGACATCTACTGATGAGGTCAGGCCCCCAGGGAGGGGTTTAGGCCTTGCAAAAGTAAAGAACAACATGGCTTCTTGGCTTTCACACCTCCCACCTCACCGGATGGCTATTTTTGTTTAATTTTATTTTTCATTCTCTCTGGGTACAAGAGAGGTTAGGGAGATGGGCACACTGAGCTGCAGCAGAGAGAAAGGCTTTGGTGTGGTGAAGAAGGCCGGGGAGCCGAGCTGCGTCTTGAACTGATGGGCGTGGGTGTGATGTCCTCGGTGGAGATGACGCAGTTCCTCCTTTGGCCCGTTGAGTTGAAGGACTGACTCAAGAGAAGCTGCAGCTCTTCGTCTCTCTGGGGAAGGAAGACGAGAGTGACGGACGCCAAGACCGGCTTCCCAGGAATCCTGAAGTGAAGATGGGGACCATCCCTTGGATGACAGGTTTGGGGCCTCCTTCTTCCTCCTCCTCACCCCCATCTAAATCTAATTCTTCTTCTTTCCTGTGCCCACGATCACTTGAAACTCACATCCTTCTTCTAGATGCTTCTCAAAAATTCACCACTTCCGTCTCCCTTTGGAGTTCTTGCTTGGATCAATCTCCTCCTAGGTAGAAGTCACAAAATGTCACACAGGAAAGTATGGTTAGATGCAGCTCTTCTGCAAGCAAGCAAAGTTACCTTGATGATAACCTTCTGTAGCTTTCTGTTACGATGATGGCATTGTTGAGGTGATCCATTCAGTCGTGTCCGACTTTTCGTGATTTTATGTGCCAGCTCTCTCCACGTCTTTCGATCTTGCTCTGTTTCTTTGAGTTGTTCTATGCTGTGATGGTGTCCGAGCCATTGTGGTTTTTTTGGTGGCCTGGTTTCCTTTAGATGAAGCTGAATTCTGTCTACAAAGGAGAATATTTGTAGCTCAGGATTGAAATGAGGGGTCCTTGGTGCTCGCTGAGCTTGGTCGTTTCCTTGCAGACATTTCATGACCCAACTAGGGAACATCATCAGTGGTGGAGGGGAGTGGGGTTTGAGGAAACCTCTAGCACTGATTATCCAAATTATTACCTAATTTGGATAACGAAAACAACCAAGCTCAGAGAGCACCAAGGACCCCTCAAGAAAGCCATCATCCTATCTCTTGCAGTGAATAGTATTGTCCACCCACTGCTCGAAGTAGGAGACCCTAAACCTTTTCGGACAAATTTAGACAAATAACAAATTACTGGGGGAAATGGACTTTCTTTTTATGTAATTGCATAAGGAATCAAAGGTGGTTGTCTCTCAAAGCGATTACTTCAATTTACATGAATTTAATGTATGAAGATATTTTTATCGCAGGGTTTCTTTTAAAAAGTCTCCCATTTCTATGAAATGTAAAACCAATTTTTTTTTCCCCCTCAAAATCTACTGGCTTTTACTCCTGTTTTCAAGATCTCGCTGTATAATATCTTCCCCTTCAGTCTTCCATTTTGAAATTTTTTCCACCCTGCTTCTTTCTTTCATGCTCTGGGGAGCCCCGTTACGGAAACAGAAACTACCAGTTTTGCACAGAGCTCTGAAGAGATTTTTTTGTATTCTGTTTAAGCCACTTTTGTTTCTTTTCTCTTTCAGTTCTTTTGTGGATGAACCTGGGAGCAGGTAAGATGGATGCTTGTGCAGACTTTCTCCGCAGCTACGCAATGCTAGATAGGGATGGTTGTTGCCTGTGAAGGAGAGAGAGGTCGAAATGCAGGAGGAGGAAAAATGGCAGAAAGTGGAGGGGGAGTTAAAAGGGCTATCGGCCTAGAATCCCTACGTAGCCGCAAGCAAACTAAGTCCAACCTCCCTTGAGTGCTGTTGACCCTTATCTAACTCTTACCGAGTGCTGGCTTTTCGTTGAGAAGATTCTTATGCATGGGCTTTTAGCAATAAATCAGTTTAATTGGATCTTTGAGTAATGTCCGACACAAAATATTGCAATACCCAAAGCCAAAATATAAATCCATAAGGGGAACCTTATCCCCTTTCATTGAGTAATGAAACACCTGCAAGAAAACAGCCAAGCTCAGAGAGCACCAAGGACCCCTCAAATCTTCTATTACATGATATTTCCCCCCAAAATACTGGTCTTTGGGTACGTGTTTCCCTCAAATCTGAAAAACAGCTACAGGTAGTCCTCGATTTACAATCACAATAGAGGCTAAAAATTCTGTGGCTAAGTGAGACACTTGTTCTGTGAGTTTTGCCTGATTTGACGACCTTTCTTGCCACCGTTGTTAAGTGAATCACTGCAGTTGTTAAGATGATAACGCAGAGGTTAAGTGAATCTGGCTTCCCCATTGACTTCGTTTGTTGGAAGGACGCAAATGGGGATTACAGGAGACTGCAACCAGAGGTGGGATTCTGCTGGTTTTGTCCGGTTCGGGCGAACCGGTAGTGGTGATTATGGGACGCTCTACCCACCTGCCCGGATTTAATGTCTGAGCACTGCTCATGCGCAGAGGTGGTACGTGTGAGCAAAGCTCACATTTGCAAACCAGCAGGGGAGGTAAGTGAATCCCACCTCTGACTGCAACCGTCATAAATAGGAGTCAGTTGCCAAGAGTCTGAATTTTGATCAATTGACCGTGGGGAAACTACAACGGTTGCAAATATGAAAAATGGTCATAAATCATTTTTTTTCAGTGCTGTTGCAACTTCGAATGATCACAGAACGAACGGTTGCAAGTCAAGGATTGTATTTCTAAGAAGACGTCAACTAGTTTGAATTAAAATGTGGAAAATTGATTCCCGGAGAGGGTGAAAAAAGGAGACCTAAATGATTTCTATCTCCTTCGCAGATTCACGGACAGATTCGTCTCCGGCAACTTCAAGACTGTCCTTGTTTCCTCCACACAGCATTTTTGTCCAAGGAGAATGGATGACCTTGAAATGTTCAGTTCCAGACATATATCGGTCACAGGTTTTCATTTTCCATTGTAAAAATGAGTCCGGTTCTTCCATCCTGGAAAAAACTCATCAGATAAATACTTGGAATATCAGCACCGCACATCTGAATGAAACCCGGAAGCTTATTTGCAGCTGTTGGTCAAAATCCCTCACTGGAACAGGAGCAAAACGGTCCTATTCTCCACAAAGTAATTCCAGAGAGTTCTTGGTTGTCGGTAAGAGAGTTCCTTATTGCTAGAATTCTCAGTTTTTAAAGACTGAAAATACACTGTGAACTAACATCACTAATACATCACTAATACATCACTAACCAATCCCAACAGAAACAGAGTAAAAAGAATAACAGAATAACAGAGATGGAAGGGACCTTAGAGGTCTTCTACTCCAACTCCCTCTTACACCATTTCAAACAAGTGACTGCATAGTCTCTTCTTAAAAATCTCCAGAGATGGAGCACCCACAACTTCTGGAGGCAGGCAGTTCCACTGGTGAATTGTTCTGACTATCAGAAAATTTGTCAGTTCTAGATTGCTTCTCTCCTCGATTAGTTTCCATCGGTTTCTTCTTCTTCTTCTTCTTCTTCTTCTTCTTCTTCTTCTTCTTCTTCTTCTTCTTCTTCTTCTTCTTCTTCTTCTTCTTCTTCTTCTTCTTCTTCTTCTTCTTCTTCTTCTTCTTCTTCTTCTTCTTTTATTAGTCATATTTCTATGCCGCCCACTCTCCGAGGACTCTGGGCGGCTTACAACAATCGACAGTATACTAAATAGCAGATTGCCCCCAACAATCTGGGTCCTCATTTTACCCACCTCGGAAGGATGGAAGGCTGAGTCAACCTTGAGCCGGTGAGATTTGATCCGCCGATCTGCTGAACTAGCAGTCAGCTGAAGGAGCTGCAGTACTGCACTCTAACCATGGTGCCACCTCAGCTTCTTGTCCTGCCTTCAGATGCTTTGGAGAATAGATTGACCCACTGGTGAAATTTATTTTTTTTTACTACTGGTTCTGTGGGCGTGGCTTGGTGGGCATGGTGTGGCTTGGTGAAGGATACGGGGAAGGATACGGCAAAATCCCCATTCCCTCCCCCCTCCTGGGGGAAGGATATTGCAAAATCTCCATTCCCACCCCACTCTAGGACCAGCCAGAGGTGGTATTTGCCGGTTCTCTGAACTACTCAAAATTTCTGCTACCGGTTCTCCAGAACCTGTCAGAACCTGCTGGATTTCACCCCTGGGTTGACCCCTTCTTCTTGGTGGCGGTCCCTCAAATATTGGAAGGCTCGGCTATCACGTCACCCCAATCCTTCTCTTCCGTAAACTAGACATACCCAATTCCTGCAACCCTTCTTCATATGTTTTAGTCTCCAGTACCCCAGTCATCTTTGTTGCTCTTCTCTGCACTCTTCCCAGAATCTCAACCTCTTTTTTGTACTGTGGTGACCAAAATTGGATGCAATATTCCCAATGTGTTCTTACCAAAACAGTATATAACAATGTATATATAAAGCTGGGTATTGTGGTATTTCTAGCAGACAAAGAATCTGATATCCATCAAGAATCCAATGATCCAGGACTCGTTCATCCCTTCTAAAAAACAGCTGCATTTTTGTTTTTATTTTGACTCCAAGCCTAACCCTACCCAAATTTTCTCCTCTGATCCAAAAAAAGAAACTTCTCAGACTACTTAGCATAAATTGGACAGCCTGACGCCATTTTCATAAACCAAATTCTCTTTACACAGACTGGGTTTATGAATTGGCTTCTGGTTAAAAGAGGAAGGATGCAGGAACTCTTCATTGTTTCATCACTCATGATGTTCCTTGGTGATCCCCTGATCCCTGTGAATCTTTCCTGCAGGGATCCCTCCTCCCCCACTGCTAAAATTGGATCCTTTGTCCCAGAAAGAGAAGGGAGGAGACTGCCTGTTCCTCCTTTGCTTGGCTGAAGGAAGCGTCACCGAGAAGAAGTTCCATTTCTACAAGGATGGCACGGAGATCACCTCTAGCCAGGAGTGTCTTCCGAAGAGTCCCAGCGAACCTGCATATCTTCTTCAAAGTGGCTCTCTGAGAATCCTACGTGCCTCATTCAACCACAGTATGGAATTTGCTTGCAATTATGAAGAAAAGAGAAACAACCGATGGATTATGTCTTCTTGGAGCCAGGGCCTGAACGTCCCAGGTGAGCCGGTTGGGGGAAGGTTGGATGTGTTTAATTCTTGGATGTGAGACCACCAGTAAATCCCACTATCAAGGTTAGATTAGGTAGGACAAAGTATGATCTTGGAAAAAGGGCAGCGAGATTCCATGGGATTCGATTTCTAGGTAAACTCCACTGAGAAGTTCAAGAAAAATCCAGACGTGAACTTGACACAAGATAGTGCCGTGATGGCATGAGCTGGCATGCCCACTGGTGGCACATGTAGCCATATCAGTGGGCATGCCAGCTCAGCTCTGGCACGTATGTGCACGCCGGCCAGCTGATTTTTGGGCCTTCTGGGCCCACCAGAAGTAGGGAAACAGGGTGTTTCCTGCCTCCAGAGGGCCTGGGAGGGTGGGGAAGGCCCGTTTTTCTTTCTAACCTGGCTCCAGATCCTCTCTCTGCATCTGGGGTGGGCGATAACAGCCTTCCCGGTCCCCTCAGAGGCCCTCTGGAGGTCTGAAACGGCCCATTTCCCAACTCTTGGTGGGACAGGAAGTGACTTTTTTTGCTGTTCCCAGCCTCCAGAGACTCCTAGAGAGGCTCTGGAGGCTGGGTACAGCAAAACACATCACTTCCTGTCCCACCAGAAGTCAGGAAATGGGCCATTTCAGGCCTCCAGAGGGCCTCTAAGGGGGTGGGGAAGGCTGTTTTTGCCCTCCCCAGATGCAGAGAGAGGATCTGGAGCCAGATGAGAAAGAAAAACGGGCCTACCGGGTCATCGCGTGCCAGGAGCGGGGGGGAGGGGGTTGTGTGTGCATACGCAGGGCGGGGCGCATAGAATTATGGGTGTGGGCATGCATGCGCGCGCACCTCCCCCACCCACCCCCCTCCTGGCATGCGATGGCAAAATGGTTAGCCATCACTGAGATAGTGTCTATTTCAACTGCCGATTTAATAGGATCTAAATCTTCCTTTTCCCTATTTATTTATATATATTTTCTTTACATACAATAACTGCTTGTTGAACAGCATACTGTCTGAGTCAGTTGCTTACATAGTAATACTTTTTAAAATCCTAATTTCTACCTCTCTTAAAACAGATCCCAAGTTTGAAAATATTCTGTGTCTTCCTTTTCTTTTATCTTCAGTGTTAATCCGTCCATTTCTGCACAGTCTAGTATTTTTTTAAAATTATGTCTTCTTTTGTTGGTGTTTTCTTCTTATTCCAGTTTTGTGCAAATACAGGTTTTGCTGCTGTCAAGACATGTAATATCAAATATACATTCCATTTATCATATTTTTTGGGGTATTATGCCTACCAGAAATAGTTCTGGCTTACATATAAATATGCTGTCTTAACATTCTTTCTAACCGTTTAGAAACCGCATTTTCGTCCAATTTTTTTTTTGCTTTTGGGCACGTCCACCACATGTGATAGTAGGTGCCTGATATTTGATTCCATTCCCAACATTTGATGGATACGTTTTTAAACATTTTTGATAATCTCGCCGGTGGTAAATGCCACCTATGAAACATTTTATACAAAATTTCTTTATACGTAGTTGCCATCGTCAATTTGTAGCTTCTTTCCCAATTTTTTTGCTAATTAACTAATTCTATGTTATATTCAAAAAAAATTGCCGAAACTAAACCTTGGCCAAAATTCTAAAGGATCTAAATCTTGAAGAACAGAGCAGGCTACGATGTTCTGCCAAGAAATACTAACTCATCCTTTTTCTTCATTTGTTGAGCTAGCTTGGACCAAAGATTCTGATCTTGTGGGGCGTTATTCCTGGATAGCGATTCTTTTGATAATCCTGCCGGTTCCATTGGCCTTTTATTACTGGAAGAAGAAGAAGAACAGTAAGTGAAATAATCCAGGCATCAGGGACTAAGACTACAGGCAGTTCTCGACTTACGACCACAATGGAGGCTAGAATTTCAGTTGCTAAGCGAGACAGTTGGTTAAGTGAGTTCTGCCCCATTTGATGACCTTCTTTGCCACAGTTGTTAAGTGAATCACTGTAGTTGTTAAGTTAGTCATCCGGTCGTTAAGTGAATCCGGCTCCCCCCACTGACTTTGTTTGTCAGAAGTCCACAAAAGCGGATCACCTGACCTCGGGACGCTGCAACCGTCATAAATGTGAGTCAGTTGCCAAGCGTCCGAATTTTGACTACGGGGATGCTGCAATGGTGATAAGTGTGAAAAATGGTCATAAGTCGCTTTTTTCAGTGCGGTTGTAACTTCAACGTCACTAAACGAATGGTTGTTAAATCAAGAACCACCTGTATTTTGCTGGGACAAATGCGTGTCTAACATTCCTTCCTCCACTCACTCACGCCCCCCCCAATTAATATGACTTTATAAAATAGATTGATGTCAATCAGAATAGAGCTGGAAGGGATCTTGGAGATCTTCTAGTCAAGCCCCCTGCTTCACCAGGAGACCTTATTCCAGACAAATGGCTGTCCAGTCTCTTCTTAAAAACCTCCAGTGTTGGAGCGTCCACAACTTCTGGTGGCAAGCTGTTCCACTGGTTAATTGTCCTCACTGTCAGGAAGTTTCTCCTTAATTCCAGGTTGCTTCTCTCCTTGATTAGTTTCCATACGTTGTTTCTCGTCCTGCCCTCTGATGCTTTGGAAAATATGTAGCCATCTTATCTGGAGTCAGAGGTGGCTTCTTGTGGTTGGAGACCTCGACTGAGAGATCTTTTGGGGTGCTGGGTTTGCGATGATGGGGCAGGAAATATGGGATGAAGCCTCACCCCTTCCTCTTCCTCTTCCTTTTTTACTTTCCCTTTCTATTGCTGTCTTGCTAATTGCCATCCTGGGAAGGGCTGGAAGCCAAGGAACACAAAGAAGAAGAAAAGGACCAGGGAATGAGGTGCCGTCAAGCAGCCAAAGCACCAGTCAAGGTACCACTTATGAAATTCATAAATGCTTTAATTCAGTCCACGCTGGGAAGACCTGGAAAGTTCAACCAGGTTCATGGAATTTCTTCGAGTGGCTGATGGTATCGTCTGCAGTCACTGAACTGTTGCTTCAGGAGTGAAATGCTACCGGTTCGGACCGGTTCTCCTGAACTGGTAGAAAAAAATGCTACCAGTTTAGACGAACCGGTATTTCCAACAATCAGCTGTGCGACGATCAGCTGTGGCGTGCGATTTAGATTCGCGAGAAAGCAGGAAATCCTGCTTTCTATTGAGTCTAAATCGCACGGCACAGTTGTTCCCCCCCTCGCGGTTCAGCTTACCTTTGCAGACTCAGAAAAGGCTTTTTAATCCTTTTTCAGTGCTGCGTAGTATCATCTGCAGTGCACAAGCGTGTGAAGCACGCATTTGACGCGCGCCGCACATGCACACGCAAAGCAAACTGCTAGTGAAGCGAATCGGTAGCAGACTTCCGAGTATTTCACCCCTGCGTTGCTTGGGCAAAAATAAGAATGATGGGAACAATCCTTCTAATGCCTCAATCAAGGCCATACCATGTTAGTAGACACTATAACAGTGATGGCTAACCTTTTTGCCATTGCGTGCCAGGAAGGGGAGGGCGGGGGTTCGCGCACGTGCCCACATGCATAATTTTATGTGCCCCGTGCATGCGCGCGCGACCTCCCCTGCTCCCCGCACTCTTGGCACGTGATGGCCCGGTAGGCCAGTTTCTCTCTCTCACCTGGCTCCAGAGACTTTCTAGGAGTCTGGGGAGGGCAAAAACAGCCTTCCCCATCCCCCAGAGGTCCTCCAGAGGTCAAGAACGGTCCATTTGCCAACTTCTGGTGGGACTGGAAGGCCCGTTTTTTGCTGTCCCCAGCCTCCAGGGCCTCTCTAGGAATCTGGGGAGGGCAAAAACAGCCTTCCTCACCACCACTCCCGGAGGTCGTCCAGATGCCAGTAATGGCCCATTTGCCAACTTCTGGTGGGACCGGAAGTTGGCAAACAGGCCATTTTCAGCCTCCGGAGGACCTCTGGGTGGGTGGGGAAGGCTATTTTCACCCTCTCCAGACTCCTAGAGACACTGTTGTGACTCTGACCCCTGAGCCTGTCTTATCAGAGGGAGAAGACTTCGAAAGTGAAGGAGAGGAGTTGGCAAGGCCTCCCTCTCCAGGACCCTCCTCTCTGGCAATGTCTCAGGTGTCCTCCAAAGGCCAAGAGATAGGCTAGGAGCCAGGCACTTCAGAGCAGCTGCAGTCAGACAGCGACGGAGATGAGTCTTGGCTGGATCCCCGACAGCGTTGGAAAGATAAGTGCGCGCAGCAGAGAAAGAGACATGCCAGAGATTAAGCTGAGTCAGTGGACCACACCCCACAGGGGATAAAAGGGGGTGTGGTGGCCATTCAGGCCTTGTGGCGGACAAAACTGAAAAGCTAGCAAGTCATACTGCATTTCTGGAACTTTGTTATATGCCCTCCTTGGATTTATTATGGACTGGACTTGACAATTCTTTGGCTTTGTGGACTTATTTTGATCCCTTTGTGGGTAAAGTCTTTGGCAGGCAGCTACTGGGTTGCTGCCAATTCTGTTATCTCAAAGGAATTCTTGACTGCTGGTTTTATTAACTCTTGGCTGACTGTTTGTGTGCGTGTGTGAGACGGGGACAGAACAGAGGCTCTGGAGTCAGGTGAGAGTTAAAAACGGGCCTCCCCCCCGGCCCCCGGAGGCAGGAAACAGCCTGTTTCCCTACTTTTGGTGGACCCAGAAGGCCCGAAAATTAGCTGGCGAGCTGAGCTCACATGCCCACTGATATGGCTACATGTGCCACCTGTGTCACAGGTTCGCCATTACGGCACTATAATGTTAACACTGATCTTCAAATTTAGCTAGAGTCTGTTATTGAAGACTTTTCTGCATTTTTAAAAAAATGAGCCATAGTGGTGCCGTGGTTAGAATGCAGTATTGCAGGCTGACTCTGCCCACTGCCAGGAGTTCGATCCTGACCGGCTCAAGGTTGACTTAGCCTTCCGTCCTTCCGAGGTCGGTAAAATGAAGACCCAGATTGTTGGGGGCAATACGCTGACTCTGTAAACAGCTCAGAGAGTGCTGTTAAACACTGTGAAGCGGTATATAAATCTAAGGGCTATTACTAGCTTAGCTCCTGGGGTATTCGTAGAAAAGGTTTTGAACTGTATGAGCTGGTCTTCTAGGTTTCTTGATTTCCTTGGCTTCAGTCAAGAGATTTACAAAATTTAGTATCTCTGAATCTTTATTTAAATAAGCCTTGAGGCTGTACCAGAAAAAGTCAAATTCATTTCTTTTTAAGGATGCTTTAAAATTATGGGAAAATACTTTGCTCTCAACGAGTTCCCGGGACAGGACAACATTAAATAGAGGAGAATATTTGTAGCTCAGGGTCTCTCTGAGCTTGGCTCTTTTCTTGCAGATGTTTCATTACCCAAGTAGGTAACATCATCAGTGCTAGAAGGGAATGGGGTTTGTGAAAAGGAGGAGGAGGAGGAGGAGGAGGAGGAGGAGGAGGAGGAGGAGGAGGAGGAGGAGAACTGTGGGTGTTCTGTCCCCCTTCCTCACACAGGCAAACGTAATACCAAGCACGCCTGCCAATATTTTATTAGGTAAACAGATTAGAATTCTTGGCAGACCAAGGTTTTGGCAGCAAACTGCTGAATGCCTGCCAAGACCGTTTTCACTCCCATAAAGCAGAAGAGGACTTATCTTCAGTCCGTTCCAGGAGCAACAAATTATCCACGAGACAAGAGTTCAGTCGATGTTCAGTCCAAAATATATCCAAGCCGAATTTCAGAGATCACGATGTGACTTTCAGGGTTTAACTTTGTCCGTCACAAAGCCTGAAGAGCAATCCCACCCACTTTTATTCCTGGTGGGGCGCGGCTCCATGACTCAGCTCAATCTCTGGCCCTCCCATGCCTCTTCTGTTCCTGCGCACACTTCTCCCTCCGACGCTGCTTGGGATCAAGCCAGGATTCATCATCCTCGCTCCCTATCAATTGGTGCTCCGATATGCCTTCCTCCTGGCACATCCCAGGCTGTTCCTCCTGGCCTTCGGATGGAACCTGAAGCATTGCCAGAAAGGAGGGTCCTGGAGAGGGAGGCCTTGTCAGTTCCTCCCCATCACCTTCGGAGTCCTCTTCCTCTGTTAGGACAGGCTCGGGAATCGGGGTCACAACAGTGGGGTACTTGGTGCTCTCTGAGCTTGGTGGTTTTCTTGCAGACATTTCATGACCCAACTAGGTAATATCATCAATGCTAGAAGGGAGTGGGCTTTGCATTTCTAGCACTGATGATGTTGCCTAGTTGGGTCATGAAACGCCTGCAAGAAAACCGCCAAGCTCAGAGAGCACCAAGGACCCCCACAGGCACATTTAATCTGTGAGTGACACCCTCTGTTTTTCTTTCTTTTCCCCAGGAATCAGAGGTCATCTACAGCGTCTGTCAGATCTCCTCCAGTCTATCTTCACCTGGGCCAGTGATGGAGGACCATCTCCCACCAGAGGAAGAAAGGACGGTGTTGTACAGCGACCTTCTCTTTCCGCAAACAGCAAGGAAACATACAGCACGTTGATTGCATCAAAAGGCAACGATACAGGACTTCGATAGGCAACTTTTCTTCTGTCATCATTTTTGCAAAAGGCATTTAGGACTTGGCCAGTTTTTAGAGAAATGCAATTGTTCCAAAGTACAAATATACATTTAATCCAGCCAAGCGCAACTAAGATTAATTTGCTCCATCCTCATTAAAATGATCCTATAAAAGAGATTGGTGTAAGAAAAAATAAAATAAAATAAGAGTATCGATTTCAGTTTAGTGGTTAAGGTGTCAAGCTAGAAACTGGGAGCCTGTGAGTTTGAGTCCTACATTAAGTGCAAAACCAAGCGGGTGACCTTGGGCCAGCCACTCTCTCTCAGCCCCTGGAAGAAAGCAATGGAAAACCCAAAATTCATGTCAAGAAAACTGCAGGAATATGCCTAGGTAGTTGCTAGGAATCAAAGAGGAGGAGGAGGAGGAGGAGGAGGAGGAGGAGGAGGAGGAGGAGGAGGAGGAGGAGGAGGAGGAGGAGGAGGAGGAGGGGAAGGAGGGGAAGGAGGGAAAGGAGAGGGAGAGGGAGAGGGAGGAGGAGGAGGAGAAGTAGTAGTAGTAGTAGTAGTAGTAGTAGTAGTAGTAGTAGTAGTCAATATCTGAATTAAGCCTGGTTGGCTCTGGTTGTATTCGTTGGGAAGACCAAGGATATTGGTTAGATTGAGAACCGCTACTCACTTCTGTGAAGCCACCAAAGAAATATCACCAAGGTGTCCTACCAGAAGTCAAGTTTGAGAACCAAAAGAAGCTATTACGTTCCCATTCAGTCTTACTTGCGGTAAGCTTTTATCAGCAGGATGTGGTTGCGGTTAAGTAGGATTTCCAATGACTTGTTGGTTGGCTGGCATAGGATGTTTCAGCACGATTAGCTCAATTCAAGCTACTTACCGTGTTTCCCCGAAAATAAGACCCCTGTCTTATATTTTTTCGAAATAAGCGTTTGGCCTTATTTTCGGGGAGGTCTTATTATTTTGGGGCACATGGAGCAAGATGGGGTTCCCCTTGCCATCTTACCTGATTTCCAGCTCTGCGTTTAAATATTTTCGGGGAGGGCTTATTTTCGGGAGGAAGCTTATTTTAGCGCATGCGCTCAAAAGCCCGATTGGGCTTATTATCAGGGGATGTCTTATTTTCGGGTAGCTTGATGCCATTTGGATGCATTTATCTCCAGAGTTTAGACAGCCGATGCAGCTCTTTTTTTTGCAGATTTTTGCCAGACCTTACGGGCATCAAATTCAAATTTTATTGTGTTGTCTTCACAAAAAGTGCCAGCTGTTTTATTTCGATCAGAGACAGAGAGGAATGTTGTTGAAGCTGCAGGAGAGATTCTCCAAATCCACTCTTCTCTGGATTATTTTCTCCTTCTTCTTCTTCTTTTCCCTTGAAATTCTAGCAATTAGGCAAAAATTATGGAATGGATGGTCAAGCCAACTTCCTTGATTAGAGAAATTACAAGATCGACGTTTATTAAAAAATGCATTTATGACCACGGTTTCGAGGATTAGAAAAAAAAAACAGATCGTAGAAAAAGTGACCTTTTTTGTACTCATTGAGTAAAAACTTTGTGTATTTGTACTTGTATTTGCTGCAAAGGAAATTGAAAGCTTATTTCTATTTCTGTCTTTACTTTTGTTTTTTCTCCGTGTTCTTTTTATTCTGTTATTCTGTGTTAGTTTTTGTTCTCTTGAAAAAAATCATTTTCTTTCTCTCTCTCTCCCTCCCTCCCTCCCTTCCTTCCTTCTTTCCCTCCCTCCCTCCCTATTTCTTTCTTTTCCTTCCTTCCTTCCTTCCTTCCTTTCTCTTTCCCTTCCTTTCCCAACATCCTGTTTACATCTATGAGAAAGAGGTGACTCTGCTGTTCTCCATTCCTATAAAGCAGGGATGGGCTTCAAAAATTTTAACAAGAGGTTCTCTGCCCAATTGCATGGTGGGCACGGCCTAGTCAGCCTCCTGCACCACAGCCGGTGTGTGTGTGGGGGGGTGTTTATGTCCTTCCTGGACACTGGAGGCTTTCTTTGAGCCTCCGGGAGGGCGAAAATGGCCTCCCCAGGCTCCGGAGGCCCTCTGGAGGCCAGAAATGGCCCCGTTTCCAGCCTTCCCGAACTTCCAGTAGGCCCGTTTTTTGCCCTCCCCGAGCCTCCGCGCGTGCCCTGCACTTACCTGCATCCAAAATGGGCCGCGTGGGGACTCCTGGGAGGGGCGAGATGAGCAGGGCCAGCCAGGAGTGGGATTTGGGGGTTCTCCGAACTGCACAGAATCTTAGAGGTTCTCCCGAACTCCTGTGAACCCCCAGCAGCCCACCCTTCCTATAAAGACAGAAGCAGTGGATCAAGGGACATGGCCTTCAAGACTGCATGGATAAATATACTTCTCCATTTGTTTTTGGAGGCACCAGTCTACCCATTTCTTTTTCGAGTGCACTGGTCTACCACCACACTGCCTTTTAACACTGATCAGCTGTAGGGCGGCCCTTTGAAGCCCCGCGGCAAGAGTTTAAACAGTTTTTTTCCTTCTAGCCGATCAGCTGGGACTCAGGACGCAGTGAATAGATTGGGGGCGGGGCCAAATAAAAGGTAAGAATAACACGGGGGGGAGGGCCCAGCTCCCGAACAAAGAGAAGCAGTTCGGTGATGTCATATCGTCACCGCTACTGGCTCAGCCGAACCGGGCTGAACCGGGAGGAACCCACCACTGAACTCTTCTCTTCTCCTGGGTTTTTACAACTGCTTCTAATTATGTTGGTTCCTCTACTGAGAATGGACTACGTTGAGATGTTCTTTCAATTTCACTCTTCAAAACCGAAGAGCAAAATTGAATGGCCACGCCCTACAAGTGCCAGAAATCTTTTTGATAGCCCTCAAAATCACATAACTGTCCTGCAGAACAAATACTCAAAAAAAATATTCTTCTTTTGGAAGGCAAAGCATTTTGGGGTACAGTATGTCCACGAGTCTTCCTGAGATAAAAAAAAAAAAATCTGAATTGTGCAAGTACGGGCTTCAAAACTATAACAGAAAGGAGATTTATTTCCAAGAAATAAATTATAGGGATAGAAAAAAAAACAACAGGTAGTTAGAGAACTGCATCTACTAAAAGTCAAGCTTGAGAACCAAAAGAAGCAACAAGTTCTCACTCATTCTTGGTCAGGGTTGATTTTACTGACAGGATGTGATTGTGGTTATTAAATACGATGGTTAAATAAGGTTGATTGTCAAGGTTGGCCAGTGGTCTGAATACAAGCTGAGAGGAAAAACAGAATTCTGTAGCTTCTCTGATGTGTCTGAAGGCAAAGGAAATATTTGCTCACACTTGTGAGGGGAAAAAATAGTCATATAGGTCCATTCTCCGCGGTGTAAACAAGTTGTGGTTGAATGCAACTTTTACAAACTGTTTTTTGTAAATAATATGGGATCCCTCAGCATGATTAACCCAATTCAGTTGCAATTTGGATCCAGTGAGCTGCAGGCCTTAAGACAATTTTTGCAGACACTCCCAGGAGACAGGGGGACAGAATATTCTAGTTTTATTGTGTTGCCATCACAAGAAGTGCCGGCTGTTTTATGTCTCTCAAGGAACATGAAGGAATCTTATTGAAGCTCCATGAAGAAATCTTTAATTCTGCTCTCCTCTGGATTATTTTATTGCATTCTTTTTTTTTCTGTTGAAATTCTAGCAACTAGACAAAAGTCATGGAATTGGCTTTTTTTTTTAAATAATTGCAGCAAGATTATTCTCAAAGAACAGATGCTTTATAGAAATCTGAAAGTTGAAGTTCACACATCTTACAGTTGGAAAACACTGGTATATAGAGTTTAATTGTGCCTGCTTGATGGTAGATACCATCTTTACTTTTTGATCCCCTGAATAGAAAATAACCAGAAGGAAGTAGGTCAGAAAGATAATCAGGAATGAATAACAGTTATTTCCCTCAGATGAGCTTTCAGATGCTTCTAAATGTGATAGTTCCTCTACTGAGAACAGACTAAGTTGAGATGTTCCTTCAGCTTTGGCTCCTCAGTTCTTCTACGAAAGCCAGAAATCTCTTTGATGGGTCCTCACAATTCCATATCATCATCTTCTTTTAATGACGCCATAATCCCTTGCGGGGTAGAGAATGGAGCTCAGTGTTTACTGGCCGGATGCCTTTCCTGTCACCAATGCTGAGTTATATTCAGCAGATATATATACTCATTGTGCCCAGAGAGAGAAATATCTGCCTCTACCGAGGATCAAACTCAGCCTCCTGATTGTGGGGCGAGAACTCCACCTCTAGGCCACCACACCACTCTCCTCAAAATTCTATACATGTGAAACAAAAACTCAAAACAAAATTATTCTTTTTTGGGAGGAAAAAGCAATTTTGGGGTACAATAGGTGACGAGTCTTCCTCAACACTTTGTGAATTGAATCTAGGAAGAAAGAAAGGAGGCAATGACCTTGGATTACAGGGAAAGAGAACATAAATCCTTAAATTAAGTGTTTCTCAACCTCAGCAAGTTTAAATTGTGTGGATTTCCACTCCCAGAATTCATAGCTGGCTGGGGAATTCTGGGAGTAGAAATCAACACGGCGTGAAGTAGCCAAGGTTGAGAAACACTGCTGAATTTCATAATTATGGTTGGCACAGCCTCAAGCCTTGAATGATGCCATTTAACTAACAAGACCTCCTATGATTTATTTCACAGCTACATCTTTCAAACAACAATTAATAATTTTTTTAAAAAACTCCCTTTTGCTTTTCTGCGGTTGAACCATAGGGCTAATTTTGCCAAACTCTGATTTGAGTTGGAAGGTAGTTGAAAATCAATCAAGTGAAACCTTACCAAGAAACCACCAGATCTACTCTTACTTTGGGAAACACTTTCACGATTCGTCATTTGAATGTCTGGAAGGGCCTGAGGTAAAAATCAAATAATAAAAACAAACGGCAAACTAAAACCCCATCCCCCCTCAAAAAAACACTTTTCACAGACAGCTTCATTATTACGAAGCAAAGCTAGTGAAAAAGAAACTATGGTTAGCTCAGGTTTCCTTCTGAAAAAGCCGTAGAAATGAGCTTTAAGGCTGATATTACGCTAATTTTCCACTTCCCCTGTTCTGTCACGCTCTTCGGGCTTCGAGAAAACAGCCGGGTTCCAGTTTTCACACAACAAAGCTTTAGATGTGGTCTCCCTTTATGTGTGCAGCGATTTACAAAAACAAAGAGAGCGTTCGACCACAACTTGCTTACCTCCTTGAAGAATGGAACCAAATGACTGGTTATTTCCCTCCACAAGAATAAGAAATGTTTCCTTTGACTTCAGAGACCTCGTAGAGACTTCAAGGTTTTGTTTTATTTCTTGTAATTCACATCCGGATCCCTGATTTTCTTCTTGCAGAACCTCAAAGAGAACCCACCTGCCTCGTAAGCTTTGAGACCGAACACGAGAAGGTTAATTTTCTCTCTTTGGAGAAAAGAACATTCATGGAAGACATCAGGGATTGGGTTAGACCCAGCAATGGTGGAAACCTTGTAGATCTCAATCCAACGACGCGGATTTTTCAGCGTTTCATGGACTGTTGGAAGAAATGTCCATCTGGGTTCAATTCCAAGTGGGGAGAAAGACACTGGAAACATGGAGACTGCTTGAAAAGATGGTTTAATGGTGGACAGGACCACAGGGTTTTGAGGTGCTGGGCAAAAAGGCACATGGGTGTGTGTGTGAGAGAGAGAGATTTATACCCTCTGTTGGGCTTTGAATTTGAGCTTGTATTCTGAATGGTTGTCAGACTCCCATGGGGCCATGCAGGGGCAACTTTGTAGGTTGTCTTTTGAGTCCCAGGCTTGGTTGAGCCTTGCTGGGTGATGTAATCTTCTCAGGTGCCACGTGATGAGTTCTGTTGCTAGATGGGTAGAGGGCTAATCCTATCTTTGTTGGATCTTGGGTGAGGGCTTTTGCCTATGAATAGACCTAGCTATCTCTTTATCTCTTAAGTGCTGGCATCTGCCGTGGGCTATTGAGGAGGGTGGGGGCTATTAAGACTGAGTTGGCTTCCTACCTAAAAAACATGTTTCTCCATTTCTCATCCAGGGAAATATAATATTCTGCCTTTTTAATATTTCCTAGAATATTTCATTATTCTAGGACCGTGATGGTGAACCTATGGCACGCGTGCCACAGGTGGCACACGGAGCCATAATCTGTGGGCACGCGAGCATTGCCCTAGTTCAGCTCCAGCTGAATTTTCTAGTCCAGCTGATTTTCGGGCCTTCTGGGCCCACCATAAGTCAGCAAACGTGCTATTTCCGGCCTCCGGAGGGCCCCCGGGGGGCTGGGAAGGCCCTTTTTGCCCTCCCCGGGCTCCAAGAAAGCCTCTGGAGTCTGGGAAGGGCGAAAAATTGGCCTACTGGGCCCACTGAAAGTTGGGAAATCAGCCATTTCTGGCCTCCAGAGGGCTGAGGAAGGCCGTTTTCACCCTCCCCAGGCTCCTAGAAAGCCTCTGGAGCCTGGGGAGGGTGAAGAATGGGCCTTCTGGTCCCACCAGAAGTCAGGAAATGGCTGTTTCCGGCCTCCAGAGGGTCTCCGGGGCAGGGTGGGGAAGGCCGTTTTTGCCCTCCCCAGGCTCCAACAAAGCCTCTGGAGCCTGGAAAGGGCAAAAAATGGGCCTACCAGGCCCACCATGCCATCACATGCTAAAAGCAGGGAGAGCGCAGAGGGGCAAGCGCGTGCATGCACAGGGGCGGGGCGCATTGAATTATGGGTGTGGGCACGCGTACGCATGTGACCCACCCACATTCCCCGTGCTTTTGGCAAAACCGCAAAACGGTTAGCCATCACTGTTCTATGAGATGGGTGGGTGCTAACATCCTACATGACCAAGCAGCAATGGGTGTACATCGAAGCTTAAGGCAATGTTTCACAACCGCTTTCCTGCTTTCCTGCTTTCTAGCAAAGTTAAACCCCGCGGCACATCTGATTGTCGGAAATATGGTTCCGGTAGCTTTTTTTAATCACTACCAGTTCGCCAGAACCAGAGCGAACTGGTAGCATTTCACCCCTGGTGCTGAGGTTGAGGAACACTCGTTCAAGGGTTTATGTTCTGTCCTCCCTATCTTTATGAAATTGCTAATCCAAGGTCATTCCCTTCCTTCCTTCTTTCTTCCTAGAGGTCAGCTAAACTGGCTGGGGAATTCTGGGAGTTGAAGTTCACAGAGCTTAACGTGACCAAGGAAGGTTGAGAAACACTGTGCTAGAGATATTAGGTGTCGTCTTCGTTACTCTTGTTAGTAAGGTGCGGGAAAATGATAACCAGTTTCATCAAAGGAAAAAGAAATATATTTTACCTGCTGAACAACTTTGTTTCGGAGAAGACCTCAAGCTTCCTGGTTTCTCTCCCATAAATACCAATTTAAGGGTTCCTCCTCACCAGTAAAAGTTTGCAACAGAGAGAAAACAAAACATTTATTCCTACCAGGTTCCTCAACATCCATTGACCGAGTGCCCACAACATCTTTACTTGCACTGTTGTTGATTTCCAACCCAGAGATCTGGTGTCCATCTTCTTCTGAAATGCCTTGTGAGCAGTTCCGGGGACAACGATGGTAGAAGATGAACCACAGGAAAATTTTTATTTTAATATCATGAACGGAAAACCCAAATGAAGAAACTTCTAAGTTTCAGGTATGGGCCAGCAGAAGCATTTTCAGCCTCCAAAAACCAGACAATCTGTGACTCAAAAGCTACGAAGTTATTTCAAAAGAGTAGTCTTAATGCAAGAATGATGTTAGCTGATCGTCGAGCCGTTCAAATATAATTTAAGTAAAACCTATCTGAATGGCATAATAGATCCAAAAGACTCACAGTAATCTCAGCTAAACCAAAAAGAAAGAAATCACTAAAATTTGTAAATTGATTTCGGTGGGATCAAAGCATCATCAATGCTCCTGAAATGAAAGGCAATACCATTTAAAATATAGATGCGTGAGAGAAGTGGGGCTCCCCTTGAGGAGCACCCGGAGGCTCCAACTGGCGCAGAGTGCGGCCGCGCGGGTGGTTATGGGAGCGACATGGCGTTCCCATGTAACACCTCTCCTGCGCGAGCTGCACTGGCTCCCGGTGGTCTTCCGTGTGTGCTTCAAGGTTTTGGTTACCACCTTTAAAGCGCTCCATGGCTTAGGACCCGGGTACTTGCGGGACCGCCTACTACCACCAATAGCCTCCCACCGGCCGGTACGCTCCCATAGAGAGGGGCTCCTCCGGGTGCCGTCAGCCAAACAATGCCGACTGGCGGCCCCCAGGGGGAGGGCCTTCTCTGTGGGGGCACCTACTATCTGGAACGAGCTCCCCCCGGAGATACGGAGGATCCCGGATCTGCGCACCTTCCGCCGCGCCTTAAAGACCTTACTATTTCACCAGGCCGGCCTGGCCTAATTTTCCCCCTCTTTTATAAAAGATTTTTAAAATTTTAAATATCTTTTAGTATTTATATATTCAATTTTAAATTGGTTTTAAAAGTTTGGGGTTTTAAATTTGTCGGGGCCAAAATTATTTAATTTGATTTTATTCTATTTTTTAAATTTTGTATTGTATGTGTTTTTATTGTTTGGCTGTGCACCGCCCTGAGTCCTTCGGGAGTAGGGCGGTATAGAAATCTAATAAAATGAAAAATGAAATGAAAATGAAAAGTGTATTTCAAGTGTTTCCCTCTTCAAAACACGACTTAATATGCCAAACGATCTCTGAAATGTGGCTTGCATTGCTTTCTTATCTTACAACTATATAAATATATTTTATTTTTATTTTATATCCAATTTATTTTATTTTATATCCAATATGTGAACTCTCCTTGTGAGAAGTGATTGGGCCCCAGACCATGAAGTTCTGACACAAAATTTGGTGAAGCTGGTAAGTCACTGAATTGGACTTGATAAAAGACATTTGAAGCTCTTTCTGCTCCTCTATAAATTTTGACCGTTTGCTTTCTGCCAGCAGGTGTAACCTGGAAGAGACTTGATCCTCCGTTTTAAGGACAACTCATAATTAGATCATTCTTTGCTAATAATCTTGTCATTTTCCAGGTTTGTCCTTCACTTAGTTTTGCAATTGAAGCTTCCTCAGACGGCTGCCCCCCCCCATTGGACTCCGTAGACACTGCTGAGGTAAGGTGCAAACCGGCCAAAAATTATCCGAAAACTATTAATACAGCTCCCAATTTTCCTCATTTCAGTTAGATTGCTAATCCAATGTATTGCTTTGCAAAACCACGACAATTCACCTTTGCAATTCGTAGCTTCAAAAATAGACCAATGAGAGAGAAGAAGCCTTCGCGGGAACCAATCAGAAAACAGCTCCCGGCGCGCGTTCAAACCCAAACCAAAGCCATTGTTTGCCTTATCCAACAGCGAAAAAAAAAAAACGAACGCGTCGGCCGTTCTGATTGGCGTTCCCACTTTCCCGCCCAAACTGTACGCACCAACGGCAGTTTGACGAGCGGAGCGCCTTCATTAGCATACGGCTGCTTATAAAAGGGAAGCGGGAGGACGAAGTTCGTCAGTTTGCTGCCTCCTGTCGTAAGGGAAAGAGCGAAGATGCCTGAGCCAGCGAAGTCAGCGCCGGTGCCCAAGAAGGGGTCGAAGAAGGCCATCACCAAGACGCAGAAGAAAGGAGACAAGAAGCGCAGGAAGAGCCGCAAGGAGAGCTACTCCATCTACGTCTACAAGGTGCTGAAGCAGGTCCACCCCGACACCGGCATCTCCTCCAAGGCCATGAGCATCATGAACTCCTTCGTCAACGACATCTTCGAGCGCATCGCGGCCGAGGCTTCCCGCCTGGCTCACTACAACAAGCGCTCCACCATCACCTCCCGCGAGATCCAGACGGCCGTCCGCCTCCTCCTGCCCGGCGAGCTGGCCAAGCACGCCGTCTCCGAGGGGACCAAAGCCGTCACCAAGTACACCAGCTCCAAGTAGACTTAACCGGACCGCAGGGAAGACTTAAAGCCCGCCAACCTCCCAAAGGCTCTTTTAAGAGCCGCTCACTTCCTTCTGAAAAGGCTGAGGTCGTTTTTCGGGGCTGTTTATTGCTTCGTTTATGAGTCCCTCCCCTCCACCCCAAAATTTAAGATGAAGGAAAAAGTATATTGAGGGTTTCCGATTTGTAAAGGAAAGTAAAATTTGCAAACTCTGCAATACACTGGGATTGTGTGTGGATTTTTGGGCCTGCCTGCATTTCTCCAAACGTTGATTTAACTCCTTAACAGGAATTGTGCATTGATTTTTCTAGGATCATTTTTTTTAAAACACCGTTATTAGTGTGGATGCGTTGCTAGAGAAAACTCGACCTGTTTTCTTTTGAAGGCGTTTAGATTCCAAGAAACTGATAGAGGGGATGTTATTTTTTTTGTTACGAGTTACTTTTTCTCTCTTGCTCTTCTTTTTCCTCTTCAAGTAGGTGACATGATTAGAAGTTAGACAAAAAGTTTTTTCTTTATTAAAGGGTGATTTGATCAAAAGCTAGAATAAGTGATAGAAACAAGAAAAGGAATATTAGTCTAGACTTTTTCTATCGCAAAATGAAAGCAATGAGAAAATGGAATAATTGAATAACGATAGACTAAATAGAAGTGTGCATTATTAGAAATATGTAAGTGGATTGAATGGAAGGATTATGATTGATTAGAGAAAACTGGACCTGTTTTTTTTTTGAAGATGTTTAGATTCCAAGAAGCTGATAGAGGGATTTTCTTTTTTGTTATGAGTTACTTTTTCTCTCTTGCTCTTCTCCTTTTTCCTCCTTAAGTAGGTGACATGATTAGAAGTTAGACAAAGCTTTTTTTCTTTATTAAAGGGTGATATGATCGAAAGCTTAGAATAAGTGATAGAAACAAGAAAAGGAATATATATATATTTAATTTGATTTATATGCCGCCTTCTCCGGAGACTCAGGGTGGCTTACAATGCGTTAAGCAATAGCCTTCATACTTTTGTATATTTATGCAAAGTCAGCTTATTGCCCCCCACAAACTGGGTCCTCAATTTACCTACCTTAGAAAGGATGGAAGGCTGAGTCAACCTTCGAGCCTGGCGAGATTCAATCTTACTTTAATTGCAGACAGCTGGTGTTAAATTACAGTCTAGACTTTCTATCGCAAAATGAAAGCGATGAGAAAATGTGGAATAATTGAATAATGATAGACTAAAATAGAAGTATGCACTATTAGAAATGTGTAAGTGGATTGAATGGAAGGGTTATGATTAACTTGATTAGCTTTATTTGAATTAGAATGTTATTACACGAAGGTGCCACACTGTTCAAGCATTGATTTGGATATTTTGATAAAAAATGAAAAAATTGAGGGAGGAAAAACCAAGAAGCTTCATCTCTGACAGGATAGTGGGGAATGGAAGGATGTATGTCCTGTCCTGTCAGAGCTGAAGAAGCTTCTTGGATGAGAAGTGAAACATCTTCAAAAGAAAAAAACAAGGGAAGTCCAGTTGCTTCCTGAAAAAGCATTTTTGGGACAAAAATGTGACCCCGGATGGCTGAGAATCTCTACAGACTTTTTTGCTTGAGAGAAGTTCCTTGAGGATGGGGCTCCAGCAATGAGTCCTACCCAGATTGTATCGCTGCATTATTTTAATTAAAATTTAAATATAAAATATGAATATGCACGTAACAGGGAAATGGGAAGGAAGGAGGAAAGAAGTGTGATGTAATGGGGAAAAAGGAAAAAAAAACATTAACTTTTTAGTGGTCGATATGGCTTGTTTTTGCTAACTCCGATCAGGGTTTTTTTCCATCCAATTCTTCCATTGCATTGTGAGAATTATATCCTATTTTTGCACCATTTTAAAAACATGTTACATGAAAGTGACAAGGTGCAAATGTAGTGTTTGCAGAACATTGAATTCTGTTAAAGCTTCTTCTTTATTTATTTTTATATGCCGCCCTTCTCCGGAGACTCAGGGCGGCTTACAATGCGTTAAGCAATAGTCTTCATACTTTTGTATATTTTTATACAAAGTCACCTTATTGCCCCCACAAACCGGGTCCTCATTTTACCCACCTTAGAAAGGATGGAAGGCTGAGTCGACCTTGAGCCTGGTGAGAATTGAACTCGCAGTAATTGCAGGCAGCTGGATGTTATAGTGTAATGCACTCTGTGGCAACATAAGCTGTGCTACTAAAATTTACTGTTAACCTCTCTTTACCCCACAATGAGCATCCTTCAAATTAGGCAAACATTTTATTAAATTCTGTAATGCCTGCAGCTGGAAACTGAGCAGGTCAGAAAGGGGTTTACTTGTGAGTAAGCATTTCTAGAGTTTTGCTCTAGAATAAACTAGAAACTAGGGGTGTTTTCCCACCTTGGCAATTTTAAGATGGTTGGACTTCCAACTTCCAACATGGCTGGCTGGGGAATTCTGGGAGTTGAAGTCCACGCATCTTTAAAATAACCAAAATTGAAAAACGCTGGTCTACTCTAGGACATCCATAACTGAAGTTTTATATCCAAAATATATTTATTCCTTATGATTTTCATCTTCCCTTAAAACATTAAAAGAATCGTGTCTGAGAATCGGTGTCTCCCAGTTAATCAAATCACCAAACTTCCTCAAACCTAATCTGCATATCAAAAGATAAGGTCTGCAAACACAAATAAAGGTAATGAAATTAAGACTCCCAGTAGAACTGTATGTTCACAATATACACACATACTCAACAGATAGACACTTCCATATTCCCAACAAGCTTCTATAAAAGTTTTGCCACTGCACCCCATTTCTCTGCAGTCTGCCCCTAAAGGCAAGCTATTTTGCTTTTAGGAATAATAAATATTCCTCACAGCTCTTTGGATCTCACTTATTCTTGTGCAACCCTGGCTTATTCTTCTGACAATACCAAGCTAGCTCATTTTATTTATTAAATTTATATGCTGCCCATTGTACTATTTAAGGCAACTCTGTTTTGCTTAGTATATTATAAAAACAAAATATAAAAATATTAGTACAGTTGCCTCACCTTCCTTAAGCATATAGTGTAAATCCAAGACTTATTTGTGACATTTTGTCACTGTATATTGTTAGTGCTCGAATTTTAGCACTTTGAAAAGTGTTATTAGCATTTTTAATGTGGAAGCCTAGGCCTCTTTTCTATCTTGAGGAAAACATGTATTTTTCTTCTTAGTCAAGGCCATTTCTTTTGGTATGTGAAAACTTCTCTTTTTCAGCACTAAACAATACAGAGCCTATTCCTAAAATCTTTGCATGCTTTAAGGAAGATTCAAGCCCAGCTAGGAAAGATTAATGAAACCCATAAATCTGCCACTTGTGGAATGTTATCTATTGAACTAATAGAAAACCAATGTTTTCTATTAATTCAATATAATAAATGTCTTATGATTGTGAGCGGGATCTTGGAGTCTTAGTGGACAACTAGCTAAAATATGAGCCAGTAATGTGCAGCGGCAGCCAAAAAAGCCAATGCAATCCTTTTTTTTCCTTCTTTTTTTTCCTTGAAAAATTTTATTTTTAAAACAAAACATAAAACAAATCCATCATCCATTACAAATACAAACAGCATGTCAGTCGGTTACAAATCTTTTGTGCATCATCCTCCTATTCAAAATTTACTAATGATCTAGTTTCTCATATTGTCAAACAAATCAACATCCTCATTTATCATTTATTTAACTATTGCATTGTTGCTTCAAAAAGTTTATTTTCTAATATTATATTGATACCATTCATATTTCATATTTCATTTCCATGTTTTGTTATCGAACCATCGATAAAGTAAGTCCCATATCTTGTAATATTGTTTATCTTCTTGTTCTCTAATTTCAAATGTCAATTTACTCATTTCAGCACATTCCATGCTTTTCTTAATAATTTCATCTTGCGTTGGTATTTTCTCATTTTTCCAGTTTTTAGCAAATACAATTCTAGCGCCAACGCAATCCTAAACTGCGTTAACAGAGATAGAATCAAGATCAAGGGAGGTGCTAATACCACTCTATAAAGGCTTAGTAAGACCACACCTAGAGTACTGCATCCTGTTTTGGTCACCGCACTATAGAAAAGATGTGGAGACTCTAGAAAAAGTGCGGAGAAGAGCAACCAGGATGATGAGGGGACTGGAGGTTAAAATATATGATGAACGGTTGCAGGAACTGGGCATGGCTAGTCTAGTGAAGAGAAGGACCAGGGGAGACAGGAGAGCAGTCTTCCAGTAGTTGAGGGGCTGCCCCAGAGAGGAGGAAGGGGGTCCATCTATTCTCCAAGGCACCTGAAGGCCAGACAAGGAAGAATGGATGGAAACTGATCAAGGAGAGATTCAACCTAGAAATAAGGAGGAATTTTCTGACAGTGAGAACAATCAACCCATGGAACAGAAGCTGTGGGAGTTTCATCACTGGAGGCTTTCAAGATGAGATTGGACTGCCATTTGTCAGAAATGTTGTAAGGTCTCCTGCTGAGCAGGGGGTTGGACTAGATGACCTCTAAGGTCCCTTCCAACTCTGTTAATCTGTCATTCATGCTGATTCATCACTTGCTTTCTGACACATTACATAAACGTAACATTTATTTTTGTCCCCCATAAAAAAGACTTTGACTCCCCTTAATAAATGCTTTTTGCTTTGTCTGAATTACTTGGTGATTTGTATTTCCAGGAAGGCCAAAGAACAAACAAACAAAAAAAACCCTTTGCAAAAGGTAAAAAGTATCTGTCTCAAATTCAGGGATGAAGTTATTATTATCAGTTCCATGCCAAACAGCTTAAAAAGCTAAGCAAATCAGACTTGCTTAGTACAGGGATATATACAAGGAAATGCCAGTTGAATTGTAAAAACCTCTCAGAAATCAATGGCAAATTGCTTTTTGCATTGGCCAAGAATTCGCTTAAGAGCTTGAGCTTAACTCCAGGGAATATTCTCTTCTTTGTTCCTTATGAAATTTTTAGTGACCTTAATAAAGGATATAAATTGTAAAAGCCAATAAAATCTATGTGGATTAAAAATGCTGAGGTCTCTCATACTTTGAACCATCTTCGCTTCTTTTTAAAGGCGTTTCAATTATCCTGTGAGGCTATTTTTACGGGCAACGCGGAAAAGGCGGGAAAAAAAAAGAAAGAAAGAGCTGCCGGTTTAGTTTTCCCTCTGGTCCGATTAGGTGGTATATATGAGCCCGTTTCCCCGTCCGCTTTGACAGTTCGGTTGTTTCCTGCGACTCGGGAGCATGTCTGGGCGAGGTAAAGGCGGGAAAGGCTTGGGCAAAGGAGGCGCCAAGAGGCACAGGAAAGTCCTCCGGGATAACATCCAGGGGATTACGAAGCCCGCCATCCGCCGGCTGGCTCGGCGCGGGGGCGTCAAGCGGATTTCGGGGCTCATCTACGAGGAAACGCGGGGCGTCCTGAAGGTCTTTCTGGAGAACGTGATCCGCGACGCGGTGACTTACACCGAGCACGCCAAGAGGAAAACGGTCACGGCTATGGATGTGGTCTACGCCCTGAAGCGCCAAGGCCGGACTCTCTACGGCTTCGGCGGCTAATTTTTGTGGGGAGATCGGATCGGGACGGAAGAAAAGAACGGAAAAGGCCCTTTTCAGGGCCGCTCCAGTTTTCCAGAAAAGAGCTGAGCGTCCGATGCAAAGGGGGAGGGCTCCGGGCGAGAAGCAGAGCGTTGCATTTACCAAAACTTCTGCTTCCTTGGCGAGGGTTGTTTAAAAATTCGCCGCTAATTTCCAAAGGGAGCGAATGAAACTTAAAAAAAAGCCAATGAGAATTTTTAAGTCAATTATGCTTTCCTTTGTACTTTATATTGTGATCTTCCAATACGCCTCTTGATTTCTTCCGAATGGTGTATATAAAGTCTGAGCAGGGACTAGGAGACCTCTTAAGATTCCTTTTAATTTATATGTTCTAGCTAGGATGAGATGTTTGGATTTAAAATTTATAGTGGGTTTAATTTAATTTTTTGGTTTTTTTTTTTGGTCCTGGGGAATCGGCGCCTTTTCTATGCCTATTCGAAGAGGATTCGCCGGGGAGGGGATGTAGCTCAGTGGTAGAGCGCATGCTTTGCATGTATGAGGCCCCGGGTTCGATCCCCGGCATCTCCAGTCGGCTTTTTTTGCTTGGAAAGCTTAAAAGCTTGGAAACAAACGGAGATTTCTATTAAAATGCAGGATCATCTCTATTCAATCCCCCTGCAACAATAAGACGGGGTTTTTTTTGCCCGGTTGGAAGAAAAATCCATCTGGTTCAGTGCAACGTCTGAAAATGCCCTTAGGAAGTTATGCTCTGTGTCTTCTGCTAAATGTTAATGGGTTAATCTTATTATATTCCTGAAATGGTCATGTCCTGTTTTTAGAATTTGGGTGGTGGAGGAGAATATACATATTTTTTTAAAAAATAAATTTTTATTTGAGTATAAATATTAAAAAAAACATAACATAACATATACACAACAAACATTTATACAACCTAGACACAAAAAGATTTTGTTTTCTTCTTAAGCATTTTTTCAAAGTGACATTCTACAATTCTACTTATAATAGATTTCTTCACCTCTCCTTAATCTAATAACATTTTTTAAAAAAATCGGTAATATTTCCCCCCTATATTTTTTGCTTATTTCTCATTTTTAACCAATTATACCAATTATTCCATATTTTGTAATAATCTGATTCTTCTCTTTCCTGTATTTCTTTGGTTAACCTATCCATTTCAACACGAGAATGTACATTTTTAATCCCGTCGCTGGAGATGAAGGTCAAAATATCTACTGGAGGGTGGGGGATGGGGGGCTATTAAGAAAGACTGAGGTCTGCTTCCTGTCTTTTAAGAGCAGGTTTCTCCAGGGGAAATATAATAGTCTGCCTTGTTAATATTTCCCAAAATATTTCATTCTTTAAGGAGTGGGGGGGGGGGGCTTCCCACAGCCCTTTGGCCAAACTAAAAAGCGTAGACTTTTGGCTAAATCAGGGGTCTGCAACCTTAAACACTCAAAGAGCCATTTTAATGTAGGTAATGCGGATCCAGCTAGATGATCACTGAAGGGCCCTCTTTGTTCATGGTATTGTGGGAAGGATGATGTACCTGTTTGAAAGAGGCAACTAACTATGTCCAGTTGAAACAGTACAAAGATGATGAGAAATTCCTTTGAAGTAGAAACATTCTATAAGAGGGGCCCCTCAGTTGTCAGAGATAGAGACATTTGGTGATATACAGTTTGAAGGTTAAAGAGGCCAAGAATGACCACATGAAATATCAACAAGAGATAATTTGAATCTATGCTTCAGTGATTTACCAGAAGAATTATGACTGTTTGGCAAAGATAATGTAAAACTTAGTAATTAGGAAATGTCAATTAAATATAACAAATGTATATGACCACATAAACTGCTGTGTTAGCAGAATCCTTTGTCTTAGAAGGGTATAAAACCATTGTAACTAAATTCTGTCTTTGTTCACAGCTTCATGTAAAACTGGCTCTGAACCTATTGCGCAATATACTGTCTCTGACTAACCTAGAAAAGTTGTATTGGTCTAATTAATCACAACATTTAGGACCCGTTTCCCACAGAAAAGAAAACACCGGGAGCCACAAAACCCTTCCGGTGCCTGACTATTTCTTGAGCGGTCACAAAACTAGCATATATAGTTGAATTAAATGTTTTGTTTTGTTCTGAAACTTTCCTTTTCTTGGATTTATCCATGGTTGGCCTACTGGGGATTGAAAAGCTCAATAAATCGCGTGCCGGCGGGTGTCGCACATCGGCGGTTGTGACGCAAATTTTGAATGACAGGGAGCCGCAGCAGAGGTTGCTGACCCCCTGGGCTAAATCAAGGGGATAAATAGGAGAAGGTATGTTAGGTATGTATGTTCCAGTTCTCTCCAGATAAATAAAGCTTGGATTGTTGCATTTGTGATAAATTCTTTCTGCTCTTGTAACCTTGCTCTAGATTGAATTAGATAGTTAGGAGAGCACCCCTCTCTTAAACGCCATCATTGCACCAGATTAAGAATCTGGATTAGAATAGAATAGAATAGAATAGAATAGAATAGAATAGAATAGAATAGAATAGAATAGAATAGAATAGAATAGAATTATTTATTGCCGAAGTGTGATTGGACACACAAGGAATTTGTCTATGGTGCATATGCTCTCAGTGTACATAAAAAGACAAGATACATTCATCAAGAATCATTAGAATAGAATAGAATACAATACAATATTTATTTTATTTATTTATTTGATCAAATTTGTATACCGCCCTACTCCCGAAGGACTCAGGGCGGTGAACAGGCACACAATACAATAGAATACAATAGAACAACAGAGTTGGAAGGCACCTTGGAATCCAACCCCTTCCTGAATAGGTTAGGATAGGATAGGATAGGATAGGATAGGATAGGATAGGATAGGATAGGATAAGATAGAATAGAATAGAATAGAATAGAATAGAATAGAATAGAATAGAATAGAATAGAATAGAATAGAATAGAATAGAATTCTTTTTATTGGCCAAGTGTGATTGGACACACAAGGATTTTGTCTATGGTGCATATGCTTTCAGTGTACATAAAAAGACAAGATACATTCATCAAGAATCATTAGAATAGAATAGAATAGAATAGAATAGAATAGAATAGAATAGAATAGAATAGAATAGAATAGAATAGAATAGAATAGAATAGAATAGAATATATGGAATGGAAGAGAAGAGAATGAGAGAGGAGAGGAGAGAGAAAATATGAAATAGAATAGAATAGAATAGAATAGAATAGAATATTCTTTATTGGCCAAGTGTGATTGGGCACAGAAGGAATTTGTCTCTGGTGCATATGCTCTCAGTGTACATAAAAGATACATTCGTGAAGAATCATAAGGTACAACACTTAATGATAGTCATAAGGTACAAATAAGCAATCAAATCAGACTAGGAAACAGTCAATATAAATCGTAAGTGTTGCAATATTTTCAGGATCAGACTCAATAAGGATAATAGGAGTTAGAGCTTTAAATATATTTCTTTTTAATTATGATAGGCATTCTATATTCACTGAATATTCAAGGTAGAAGCGACGAGAATGGTGAGGGTGGCTCCTTATATATACAAGGGGTGGAGCTAGGAATGGGAGTGGTAAGTTATGAATACATTAAAGTCCAAAGAATAAGTTAACCTCTGATGTTCCATATATACATTATTTACACATTGGAGAATAAGGCATTTACATCTGACAAATCCCCCTCTAAATGCCGGTTCGTTACACAACACCAATTACATTCTGATTCAGGACAATATAATACATATAATTTAGAAGTTAAATATTTGTGTTGTTTAGAAGGTAAGGGTTTTGTTAATATGTCAGCTAATTGTTCAGAAGTATCGCAATGTATTGCTTTAATGAATCCGTCTTGAGACAGTTGTCTCACATGCTTAAACTTTATATCAATATGCCTGGACCTTTGTCCAATTGCATCGGATCTGGATATTTCAATGGCCGCTTTATTGTCTTCATGCATAATAAATGGTAAAGTGGGTTTCTTCCAAACATCAGTGATCAGATCATTGAACCATACAAGGTTATTTGCAGCCTTGGACAAACAAACATATTCCGCTTCTGTAGTAGAAGTGGCTACTAGTTCTTGTTTACCAGTATACCAGTAAACTGGACAATCATTCAATAGAAAAACATAACCAGAAGTACTCTTTCTGCATGATGTATCACCAGCCCAATCTGCATCAGCATAACAAGTAATTTTTGGTTCTCTGTCATTATTGGGTTCCAACATTAAACAAAAATCTAATGTACCCTTCAGATATCTTAGAATTCTTTTGACAACTTCCCAATGATACAAGGTTGGTTTACTAACATATCTTGACAATAGATTGAGAGGTAATGCAATATCTGGCCTAGTCCAATTAGATATATAAAGGAGTGAACCTATAACTGATCTGTAAAATGTGTTGTCTTTAAACTCAGGGGAAGATTCATCAGTGTTTCTAAGAAAATCAGTTTGCATAGGGGTGTCACAGGTTTTGGCATTATTTAAGTTACATTTGTTTAGGAGTTCGATGATTTTATCTTTCTGTGTAAGTTTGAATCCCCTTTTAGTTTTGTTAATTTGCACACCAAGGTATTTATTCACTTTACCCAGAGATTTCAGTGAGAAGTGTTCATTTAACTTATTTACAAAGATTTCCCTGCTCTCTTTATGCTTTCCAATGTATAAAATATCGTCCACGTAAATTAATACAAATTCAATATGATCATTACTCTTTTTTACAAAGAAACAGTTATCAGCAGTGGTGGCGTTGAAATCCATGGTCTTAAGTACTTTTACCAAGCAATCGTACCATCTTTTGCCGGATTGCTTTAATCCGTACAGACTCTTATTTAATAACCAAATTTCGTTCTTATTAGTGTATTGACTGTGTGGTGCTCTTACATATATTTCCTTATCTAATTTTGCATGTAAGTATGCGGTCTGTATGTCATATTGGAATACGTCCAGATTGAGTGCAGATGCTACTACAAGGGCTGTTTTGACACTCTCTGTTCTCACTGTGGGTGAATATGTATCAGTATAGTCTTCTGGATATTTTTGTGCATAGCCTTGTGCAACTAGTCTAGCCTTGTATAAGGTATTGCCTCCTTCTAAGTTCTTAATTTTATAAATCCACCTGGTACCTATAATTGTTTTATCCTTAGGTGCGATCGCAGGTGTGAATACATTTAATCCTTGTAAACTTTCCATCTCTTTTTCCATAGCTAGTTCCCATTTTTCTCTTTCTTCACGTGGAAGTTTCAATACTTCTTCATATGTATTAGGTGTTATTTGTTCTCCATTCATATGCATTATGTAATCTTTGTATTTATTTGGTATTTGGTTTCTATTGTTTCTAATAGTTCTTTCAGGCTTGCTATGGTTATCATGCAAATATCTAGCTTCCTTTTTTGTTAATGTGTCTGTCTTTATTTTATGCTGACTATTAGTCCAAGTTTTGGTTTTGTTCTTACTTTTGTTAATATTTTGATTTTCTGTTGTTCCTTCCTCGCAAGATATCGTATCTTTACATTTATTAGGAAATATTTCATTAAGGTGCAATTTTGACCAATTGGCCTGTTCATGGAACACAGCTGTTCTGGATACTATAAATTTGTTATTACTATCAATAAATCTGTACCCTTTGGTTCCAGTTTCGTATCCCATGAATCTTAATCTCCTGGATACGTTTTCTCCCTTTCTCCTCAATTGTTTAGGTATGTGTACGTCTGCAGTGACTCCAAATATGTGCATGTGTGATAATTTGGGTTTTCTATTGTACATCACCTCATATGGTGTCTTATTCACAATACTGGACCAGGTTCTATTTTGAGTGTAATTCGAATAATGTAATGCCTCTGACCAAAATTGTTTGCCTAAACCAGCATCCTCTAATGTGCACCTAATCATGGTTTGTAGTGTGGAATTTTTCCTCTCTGCAACTCCATTTTGAAATGCAGAAAAAGGATTGGACGTGAAATGTAACATTCCTCTATCCTTTAACCATTGGGAGAATTCTTTAGACATGAATTCACATCCCCTATCTGTCATAATTTGCTTTATTCTGATATTATGTTGTGTTTCTATACGTTTGTAGAATTCCTTAAATTTCTGAAATGTTTCATCCTTGTGCTTTAATGTGTAAACAAAACCATATCGGCTGTAGTCATCCACTATTGTTAGGAAGTAACGTTTTCTATAGGTAATTGAGGGACTTAATGGACCAACTAAGTCCATATGTACCAAATCAAAAATATTGTTAGTTGATCTGTTAGATTTTTTTGGTCTGGGACTGGTTTTTAGTTTGGTGGATTTACATACTGAGCATTCCAAATAATTTTCACAATTTTTTATTTTGACACCTTCTGCGTGTTCAGTCATTTTTTGTACTACAGGAAAGCTTGCATGTCCTAACTTCCTGTGTAAGATGTGAGCACACTCATCATGAATTGGTTTACCTATTTTTGGTTTCTTTTCCTTGTATGTATTTTTGTGATCATGAGTTATTCTACACTCATCACTGTCACTGTTACTGACATTTTCATCATCTGCTTCAATACAATCTTCCATATTTGAATCAATGTTATGTAAACATCTTTCTTTAGTTATCAGATAGGGTAGACCTCCTTTTATCATTACAGTACCTACATTTGTTTTGTTCTTTTCTATAGTTGCTTTCCCCTTTGAGAAAACTATATTGATATCAGATTCTCTGCTTAATTTTATGGCACTTAGTATGTTGTGAGGTATTTCTGGGATTAATAATACCCCCTCTATTTTCCCTAGACCAGGCAAGGTCACATTTCCTTTGCCTAGTACTTGAACCTTTTCTTGATTAGCTACCTTTATCACAAACTTATCTTCTATAAATGAAGATAATATACTTTTGTTGTTGGTGGTGTGATTTGTTGCACCAGAATCAATAAGCCAATTGTTATTCTCATCCTGCTGTGTTCTGGTGCTGTCTTGTTTATTTAGCCCATTCAGTGACCCAGATTTCCTCTCTTTTGAATTTTCTCTACCCCTTCTACCTTCTTTGTAATTTGGTGGACTTCTATATTTGTGTCTATCTGTGGAAGATTGTCTGTAATTATATTTGCTCCTATATTCTGGTCTATGTCTCTCTCTTGAGACTTTGGGGCAGTCTCTTCTACTATGTTCCCTGGATCCACAATTGTAGCATCTAAAGGCCTCATTATGTTTATCTTGAAAGACTACTTTCCTAAAAGGTTTGTGGTCTGTTTGATTACTGGATCGATTTTTTCTTGAATTGTCTTCTGCTATCAATTTGTTAGATAGACTTTCTATGGATAAATATCCCAAATTAATGGTATCTAAGTGTGACATAAAGCTATCCCATGATGGATCAAGTGAATTGATAATAACACTTTTCATTGTTTGATCTGAAATCACTTCCCCCCTCAATTGTAGCTCAGCTCTTATTTTGTTTAGATTTATCAAATGCTCACTTATAGAAACCCCTGGTTTTACTCTAGAGGAAAAGAAATCCTTAGACATTCTTGTGGTTGTAGCTACGCTATCGCTGTGAAATAGATTAAACATGCATTGAATTATTTCTGATACAGTTAGGTTTGGTTTGATGCTATGATACATTGCAGGAGACACGCTAGATATTATTATGAAAAATGCTCTATGATGTAAACAATCTATTTTTAAAGTCCAAGGTCTTCTTGGAGGGCTAGTTATAAAGAATAGTAAATTTTCTTTCATGAAAATAACCTGAAGCTGTTGATACCACTCTTGTAAATTAATGCCATCAATTCTAAGTTTTGGGAAGTCACTGGGTAAGTTACCTACATTATTCTGTCCATTACTTACAACCTGGGGCAGTCCGTGATCTCTCAAGTGCAGGAAATTACAGAACGGCATTGGGATGCTTGCAATGAGTCTGCGCGGTTCTCTGGCCAGTTCAAGTCCTTCTGGGTCGTCTACGTAGTTTCGCACATGCGCGTTGCTCATTTCTTCTTTGGTGGCGTCGTGGAAGGTTCTCTCCCTTTCAGCTCTCTCGATCCGCTCCTCCTCAGATGAGTCGGTCTCTGGCTCGGTTTTTGGGGTTCTGGTGGTGGCGACGGTTCTTTTCTTCTTTTTGTGTGCGTTGGTATTCGATCTTGCCTGTGGTGTAGGGCGAAATCGGCATGGCTCTCTGGGCTCGGGCGTCGTCGCTTTCGAAGTCAGGATGGGAGCGTGCAGGTCTTGAGTCGCCGGTTTGATTTCTTGCTTCTTCGTAGATGTCTTGGTAATTTTCAGTCTTGGCCCAAAAGCAGCAAAAAGCGTTTTCATCGCTGATTTTACTTGAGATTTTGTTAAATCGTCTTCACTTTCTGATTTTGGATCATCTGAAGAGTTTGAGACTTCTTTCTCACTTTCTTCGTCTGATAGTGTTTTTCGCGCCAGAAATTTTGAACTGAGCGTTTTGATTGGCTCTGCTCCATTCTCTTTTGAAGTTCGTTGAAACCAAGATGGCTGCCATTCAAAATTTCGCGCGGGATCACATCTTTTCTTTTTAACAACTATTTTCTCAGTAGTCATCTCACTTACGGTTTTTTGATCTTTGGGTTTTTCTTTAATGACGTTTTTCTCTCTCGCTGCTCCGCTGTTCTTCAGCATCTCCTGGAGGTCCGCGATGAGACTTTCATCATTCTTTTGGCTTTTTATTATCTTTAATATCTCTGACCTGAGTTTGTTATTTTCTATTTCGATTTCTTTCTGGTCATTATTTTCACTCATTAGTTCTTCTTCTTCAGTGGTGTATTCTTCGGATTCTCTCGAAATCGCATTGGTGGATTCGTTGATCATCTCTTGATCAGTTTCTATTTCTTTGCTGTAGGCCCTGGTGTTGGGCCTATCTTTCTTGGACATTTTTAATTACTTATTGAGTCAATTAACCATCCTCTGCTACCAGCTTGTTGCAATATTTTCAGGATCAGACTCAATAAGGATAATAGGAGTTAGAGCTTTAAATATATTTCTTTTTAATTATGATAGGCATTCTATATTCACTGAATATTCAAGGTAGAAGCGACGAGAATGGTGAGGGTGGCTCCTTATATATACAAGGGGTGGAGCTAGGAATGGGAGTGGTAAGTTATGAATACATTAAAGTCCAAAGAATAAGTTAACCTCTGATGTTCCATATATACATTATTTACACATTGGAGAATAAGGCATTTACATCTGACAGTAAGGATACCAGCAACAAAGTTACAGTCATAAGTGGGAGGAGATGGATGATAGGAACGATGAGAAGATTAATAGTAGTGCAGACTTAGTGAATAGTTTGACATTTTTGAGGGAATTATTTGTCTAGCGGAGTGATGGCGTTCGGGGAAAAAACTGTCCTCGTGTCTAGCTAGTTGTTCTGGTGTGCAGTGCCCTATAGTGTCGTTTTGAGGGTAGGAGTTGACACAATTTATGTCCAGGATGCGAGGGGTCTGTAAATATTTTCACAGCCCTTAGTCCAGGCTCCCATTTTATTCTCAAAGAGATGTTGATGGGGATAGTTTTACAATCTTGGATAGCAGCTTCAAAGATTTCCCTCCTTGCCACAGGCACCTTGGAACCCAGCACATTCCTCCGGAGGAGGAGATGACGATGCTTTCAGGAATGCTTGGATCAAATTATATAAATTGTATATTTCTGCACAGGGTAGCTTACTATCGATATTGCCAGTTTGTTATATTTTTATCGATTTGGTTTATTAGATTTTTTTTTAAAATCCTGCCTTTACTACTTTAGAAGATACTCAAAAGAGGTGGATGGATATAACAACCGTTTCTCTTTCTATTTTCCACACAACAACCCTGCGAGGTAGACTGAGAGAGAGAGAACGATTGGCCCAAACTCACCCAGCCAGCTCTCATGCCTAAGGGAAGACTAGAACTCACCATCATGCCTAAAGTGGGACTAAGATGTGGGATACACAGCATCACCGCCAGATAGATTTGTAACTGGCTGACGAATCTTACTCATACTTAACGGTACTAACTACATCCACGTGGAGGGAAGTAAGCAGTGGGGTACCACAAGTTTTCGGCCCAGGACTCTTCAATATCTTCATAAACGACTTAGATGGGGGAATAGAAGGGGAACTCATCAAATCTGCAGATGACACCAAACTGGTAGGAATAGCCAACCACCCCCCAGAAGACAAACTCGGGATCCAAAAAGATCTGGACAGACTTGAACAATGGGCCCTATCCAACAAAATGAAACTTAATATGGAGAAACTTATCTCCTTCGTCGCTGTCCACTTGTGGCTGCGGGGACGTGCTTGGCTCCGGGCCTATACCTTGGCCTTCGGTGTCCTCCGGAGGCATTGCCAGAGAGGAGGGTCCTGGAGAGGGAGGCCTTGCCAACTCCTCTCCCTCACTCTCGGAGTCTGCATCTGTCGATAGCCCAGGCTCAGGCAACGGAGCCACAACACAAAGCTAGCCATGATCTCTGACAGCAACCAATCAGGATACGCTTCCTGTGCCCCAGGAAATTCAAAGTCAGAGAGGGTAGAAAACCCAGGGACTCTCAGCATCTCTTCCCTTTTTCCGCCCAAGATCTCCAAGGCATGTAATCCTGTTCATCAATAAACCTTCTTTCCAAGCAACTTCCATGAATCCAGTGTCATTTTCCCCCATTTGGAGTTGAACCCAGAAAGGATATTTCTTCCAACAATTGTATTGTTTACTGGCTTCAATGTTGGTCTGTTCTGGATCCTGGTGTTCGTCTTTGCTCATCTGGGGTGTTGATGATTGCTGCTGAGGGTGGTGTTTTGGTATTTTTGTTTCCTTTTTGGGTGTCTGTGTGTAAACGTTGCTTATATTTATGTTCCCAATTCTTCAGGCTGAAGCTTTGCGGTGTAGGAAGTTAGCACCCACCCCTTTCCTAGAGGAATGAAATATTTTGGGAAATATTAAAAAGGCAGAATATTATGTTTCCCTGGATGAGAAATGGAGAAGCATGTTTTAAAGACGAAGCAGCTCCCATCTTCCTGCCCCCACCCTTTGTCAATGGCCAGAGGCAGAAACTCGGTCTTTGTCAATGGACCATCATCTGCAACACAATAGGACCCAGCTAGCAACAGAAACTCACCACATGGCACCTGGGAAGATTACAACAGCCAGCAAGGCTAGCTAAGACCCCCACCCCCTGGGAGTCTGACAATCAATCAGGATACTCTTCCTTTGCCCCAGGAAGTTCAGAGCTCAAAGAGGGCATAAAACCCAGGAACTCGCTTCATCTCGCCCCTTTTTCTGTTCAGGAACTCAAACCCTGTGTTCCTATCCACCATTAAACCATCTTTCCAAGCAGTCTCCATGTTTCCAGTGTCTTTTTCCCCACTTGGAGTTGAACCCAGAAGGATATTTCTTCCTACAGCGGGATGCAAAACCTCCGAGCACTTTTATGTTGCTCAAATAAATCCTATTGGTCTCCTTTTCCTGCTGGGCTCCAGCCTCGCCCTTCCCTGTGTTTATGGGAACTGCCATATGTCCAAAGCAGAAAGGATGAGAAGCCTCAGCAAAGGCAACCCCCCCCCCATGTCCTGCTCGATGACCTTGAGTGTACAGGTAATCCTCAACTTACAACAGTTCATTTAGTGACCCTTCAAAGTTACAACGATACTGAAAAATGACCATTTTTTTCAGACTTATGACTGTTTGGAGAAATATCCATCTGGGTTCAGTAGTTCCAGAAAGACGCTGGAAACATGATGGCTGTTTGGAAAGATGGTTTTTAATGGTGGAACAGGATCACGTGCCTTGAAGATCTTGGGCGAAGAAAAAAAAAAGGGAAGAGATGCTGAGAGCGCCTGGGTTTTATGCCCTCTCTGGGTTTTTGAATTTGAGCATGTATTCTGATCGGTCGTCAGATTCCCATGGGGGTCATGCAGGGGTAACTTTGTAGGTTGTCTGTGTCCCAGGCTTGGTTGACTCTTGCTGGGTGATGATGTCTTTGGGCAATTCCTACTATGGCTCTGCCTGAAGGAGGTAGATCTTTGTTATGTAGAATAGACTGGCTCATTGACAAAGCCCAGTGGGGGACTGAGTTTCTGCCTCCCTTTTACGGGGAAATATTCTGCCCTTTTAATATTTCCTAAAACATTTCATTTTTCTAGGAGAGGGATGGGTGCTAACTTCCTACATGACCAATGCAGCATCCCCAATGTCACGTGATCCAAATTCATTTGCTTGGCAACTGGTTCGTATTTATGACGGTTGCAGTGTCCACTCTCGCGACCTTCTGACAAGCGGTTAACGGGGAAGCGTGTGACAAACTTAATGGCTGCCATAATTCCCTTAACAACTGTGGCAAGAAAGGTTGTGGGACAAAACTCACTTCACAAAAATGTCTCCCTTAGCAACATAAATTTGGGGCTCAATTATGTCATAAGTCGAGGACTACCTGTAGCCATGTAACCGTTCATTTATCTACGAATAGATAAGAGTCAAGCTGAAGGGAATTCAACAACAAAAAATGGACAAAGAAAAATGTGACTGAATCAACACTTTTAAATATGTTTTATGTTTGTTTTATGTTTTATTAAATGTATATACCGCCCTACTTCCGAAGGACTCAGAGCGGTGAACAGGCACAGAATAAAATACATAAATACAAAAGTTAGAAACAATTTAAAACCAAATTAAATTGGTTTTAAATTTAGCCCAAGACAATTAAAAAAACCCCATAATTTAAAACAAATTAAAATTTCAGTTTAAAAAAATTAAAAAGAAAGGGGAGAAAATTAGAGAACATAACCTCAAACCTATCTATGGAGATTCTCAATCATCCCATGGACTATTTTTTCCCCTTTTTCTTCTCTTCCTCAGGAGAAAAAAAAAATACCAGTCCAGTTGCCTTTTGAAAAAGCCTCTTTGAGACAACCTTAACCATAAATTCTTTCTCAAGAATTTCCCATGTCTGAAAAAAAATAAAATTAATGTTAATATTAATTAAAATTAATATTGTTAAAAATTAATATTTTATTATCCCAGGAAGAATATTAATAATATATTCTTCCTGAGGAATTTTGGGAGGTGAAGTCCTCAAGTCTTAAAAGTTGCCAAGTTTGGAAACCCCGTTTCCAAGCTCATATTTCGAGCTCATATTTCAGTGTATTTCGAGCTCATATTTCAGTGTATTTCAGCTCAGCATTGTTTTTTCTATCAGTCCTATCTTCCGTGGAGTTCAAATTGGCAAGCATTCATTGGATAGGCGTTTAAATTCCCACTAACCAATGCGAGTGCGACTCTCCACAGCCCAGCCAATAGGAACGTTTCTTTCTTAGCCCATAGAAAACCCAGCATTTGAAAGAAAAAAAAAAAAACGTCGCGCGCCACATTCCTCCCGCAGCCAATCGTCAAGCAGACCTCCGAAGACCTCATTTGCATACAGCTCTTATAAATACGAGCGTACGGGACTAGCGGCCGTCAGTGCGATATCCCGATTGGTAGAGTGCGTGTCAAGATGCCCGAGCCAGCGAAGTCAGCGCCGGTGCCCAAGAAGGGGTCGAAAAAGGCCATCACCAAGACGCAGAAGAAAGGCGACAAGAAGCGCAGGAAGACCCGAAAGGAGAGCTACTCCATCTACGTCTACAAGGTGCTGAAGCAGGTCCACCCCGACACCGGCATCTCCTCCAAGGCCATGAGCATCATGAACTCCTTCGTCAACGACATCTTCGAGCGCATCGCGGCCGAGGCTTCCCGCCTGGCTCACTACAACAAGCGCTCCACCATCACTTCCCGCGAGATTCAGACGGCCGTCCGCCTCCTGTTGCCCGGCGAGCTGGCCAAGCACGCCGTCTCCGAGGGGACCAAAGCCGTCACCAAGTACACCAGCTCCAAGTAGACGCACCGGACCGCAGGGAAAACTTAACCCGCCAACCCCCCCAAAGGCTCTTTTAAGAGCCGCTCACTTCCTTCTGAAAGGGCTGCAAGCGCTTTATAAGCTATCCTGCGAGTGTTGCTTAGAAGCAAGTTATGTATAAATTTATTTATTGTCACCAAATATTTAAAGGACTTACGCCATAGTAGAAAAGGTATTTCTTGGTATGAAGTATAGTTAACTCTGGAATTAGCGAATAGAATAGGAATTTTGTATTGGCCAAGTGTGATTGGACACACAAGGAACTTTGTGCATATGCTCGCACTGTACATAAAAATAAAAGATACGTACAAGAATCGTAAGGTACAACACTTGAGGGAGAAAATGGGGTTTTTCGACATTTAATCACGAGAAGTGAAAAGATTATTAGCCTCGCTAGACAGCTCACTGGCTTAAGCCTTAAAGACATCGACCTTGCCAAATCAGAAAAGTCGGCAGTTCGAATCCCTATATTATATATATGTCTTCTAAATGAGTTGGGACTAGATCCCCCAAGCTCTTCCAACCGTTACCTGCTTAAAATTATATGGGGTGGGTGGGCAGAGGGTGGTAAGGCCTCGCCTTTAGAAGAGTAAAAAGTTAAATTTGAGGTTAAGATGGGTTCCTGCATTTTTTTTTTAAATGAACAATTTTATTACTTTTAGAAAAGCAAGTGACGGGGTTACGTGGTGAGGAAAACGCACATAACCATTCTCAACTTAGTTTTGGGGGGTAGTTTCCAGCACTCTTTAGGACTGTTTGATGGCTCTTAAAAGAGCCTTTTTTTAAAATAAAAACGAAACGCGTTCTTTACGCCCGCTCTCCGCGGATGCGGCGGGCCAGCTGGATGTCCTTGGGCATGATGGTGACGCGCTTGGCGTGGATGGCGCACAGGTTGGTGTCCTCGAAGAGCCCCACCAGGTAAGCCTCGCTCGCCTCCTGCAGCGCCATGACGGCCGAGCTCTGGAAGCGGAGGTCGGTCTTGAAGTCCTGCGCGATCTCGCGCACCAAGCGCTGGAAGGGCAGCTTGCGGATCAGCAGCTCCGTCGACTTCTGGTAGCGGCGGATCTCCCTCAGGGCGACGGTGCCGGGACGGTAGCGGTGAGGCTTCTTCACGCCGCCGGTAGCCGGAGCGCTCTTCCTCGCCGCCTTGGTGGCCAGCTGCTTGCGGGGCGCCTTCCCGCCGGTGGACTTGCGAGCGGTCTGCTTGGTACGAGCCATCTCGATGCGAAGACAGAAGAGGGACCACCGCTCCGCACGCCGCAAAGAGAAGAATTGAAAATAAACCGCCACCGGCCGCGCTATTTATACACTGCTCCCTTGGTTTTGATTGGTGGTCGTTTTCAGCCAATCACGTGCTGAATTTAAATCTGCCGCTCGCTCGCTGCGGGGATTTTGAAAGTGATTTTACGGAAACGCGGCTTTTTCGTTGTTTAGTGCGTTCGTTTTTTTCCAGGATCAAGGATAAATGTGCAACAATTAAAAAGTCTCTTAATTTAATTTAATACTTAAAAATAATTAATAGCTCAATTACTCAGAATAAATCACGATTCTATTTATTCCCAGTCAGTTAAGAGCTTAACTTTCGATGTCAATTAAAGGAAAAAAGAAATCACAGTCCCTTTAACGTAATGATTCCTAAAAACAAAAAATAAAATAAAATAAAAAATCTCGTGAGAAAAATAATTTTGTTTAAACGTTCTCGTTGGCTGGTGCCTACCCCCTCCGCTTGTTTTATGCAGTCAGAGGAAGGGAATATAGGGCGGCCTTCTGCCCGACTTGGAAACGAAGGACTATTAAACACATTTGACACCGTGCAGTTTCACACGTATGTCAGATCGTAGGCTAACAACATAGCTAAACAATCCTGGTTTAAAACAAAAATAAGGAACAGAAAAGGCTGCAGGGATAAGGCGCTGCCAAGCCACTACAATCCTTTCGGACTTTTGAATAGCCAGCTTGTTCTCTTGGCAGGGTACTAATAGAGTAAGAAAGAGCATTTTTTTGTGGGGGCATCTACCCTTTGGAACAGGTTACCCCCAGGGATACGAATGATCCCAGATCTTCGTACTTTCCGTCGTGCACTTAAGACCTTTCTATTTCACCAAGCCGGGCTAGCATAAATCTCTTCTAATTGTTCTAAATCTTTATTTATTATTTATTTATTTTTATTTATGTATTTTTATATGCCGCCCTTCTCCGGAGACTCAGGGCGGCTTACAATGCATTAAGCAATAGCCTTCATACTTTTGTATATTTTTTCATACAAAGTCAGCTTATTGCCCCCACAAACCGGGTCCTCATTTTACCCACCTTAGAAAGGATGGAAGGCTGAGTCGACCTTGAGCCTGGTGAGAATTGAACTCGCAGTAATTGCAGGCAGCTGGATGTTAAATGCTGCCTTAGTAGGAGGCATTAGCCTCCTACGTCACTCAGGCTCCTTATGCTGAAAATTCTTAACCGATGAACCAAATTGGCTTAATCATCTTATATTCACATTTTATATGTACGTTATTTTAACTGTTCACCGCCCTGAGTCCTTCGGGAGAAGGGTGGTATAAAAAATAAATAAATAAATAATATACTAATATCCATATGATCCATATAGTAATATAAATATACTACATAGTATACCACATTAATATAACTATATTATATAGCTAATATGTAGTATATAGTCATATATCTATGTATTAAATAGATACGATCATAGGTATACTATATGCTACATACTAGCTATATAATACGCAGTAATAATATAGTCTATATTAGGTAGATGCTAGAGATATATATGCCAGGGGTCTCCAACCTTGGCAACTTTAAGCCTGGCGGACTTCAAGTCCCAGAATTCCCCAGCCAGCAAAGGCTGGGGAATTCTGGGAGTTGAAATCCGTGCTGGCTGGGGAATTCTGGGACTTGAAGTCCGCCAGGCTTAAAGTTGCCAAGGTTAGAGACCCCTGCTATATGCTACACACTAGCTATATAATATGCAGTACTAATAGTCTACTATATAGACTATATAGTGGTCCATATTACAGCATACACTTTAACATATTTTTAAATTTTAATTTTTAATTGGTTTGTCATTTTAAACTGGGGCCAAATTAATATATATCCTTTTAATTGTTTTTAATGTTTGTATTGTATGTTTTTATCTGGCTGTACACCGCCCTGAGTCCCTTGGGAGAAGGTGCTGTATATAAATTTGAAATTAAATAAATAAATAAATAAATAAAACATACCATACAGTACAGAATGCCATATGATATATAGAGTATTAGAACATAGTATAGTGATGTTATAGTATACTAACTATGCTAACTATAATCAAGCCAAAAGGAAAACCTTCAAGGATGAGAAGATGACCTAATCTTCAGCAACTGATTTCTTTTCACATCTCGGATGTCTAAGAAACATCGGGGAAAGGAGGAAAATACGCGTGGGAAAATTCCATTCATGCGAGATTGGCCTTCAATGACGTCATGTGATCATCTTCGCCAGGGGGGCGTGGCTACTGGCGTCCATTCATTTCATG